>NW_026515406.1:0-600000 GCF_014898815.1 Panonychus citri | reverse complement strand
ACATAAAATGAAGTTTCCGCAGGTAAATCGGAAGCGATCTTATAAACTATCGTTGATTCACCTTCGTTATCAAAGTAAACTGGACTCGGGGAAATTGAAACATCGGTAAATTTGACAATGGCCTCAGGTCCACCTAGTAGACAATCAAGGGATCAGAGTTAATTGTTGCCAAGTAGAAATCAACTGATTGATTACTTACCACAATCAAGGAATTGAAATGAACTTGAAGGAGCGCCAATAATAATTGGAGATAAAATTAATAATAGAAAAGTAATTGTTGATAACATAATTATTGATTAAGTTGATTTACTTGTTGATTTGATTTCTATTGTAACAATTTAATCACTGCTTGTTTGCTAACCAACGTCTAGGTGTTTAAATAGTTTCAATTACTTGACCTATTGGTGATCACAATTAGTTAACATATGTAATAAATCAGGTCAAAAACCGATAACGATAATGATGATCATTGAAAAATAATCAATTAATTGTGAATCTAATTAACCAACAATAACCCAACATTCAAATTAAATCATCATCATTTAACTAGGTTAACTTTTGATGAACCAAATGAAACATTAAACTGGATCAATCGGTTAAATTATTTTCATCAGAATAAAACAAAAATTAATTTAACTAAATCATTCAATTGATTATCATTGATTTAATTAACACTTGGCCAAGGCTAAATTGCTAAGTATGCCGAGACTTTTGGTAAATTGTTACATTTCAACCAATCAAATAATTAGATAATTGTTACAATGTTTTAAACTTTTGTTGTTGTTGTTGTCTCAATAGTTGATTAGTTTCCATTTGATTAACAATTTTCTTTGGTTTTCGTTTTTACAATTACAACAATTAAAACAATTAACCTCTTCGTCCGAAGCCTCGACCACCACCACCACCATTAAAACCACCGACAAGTTGAATGGGAACTGTTGCCCTGAGGTCCAAACCAATTCCACACTGAGAATTCATTCCACTGGTCATTTCTCCCGTTAAAGTGATGATCGTTTTATGACCAGAGGTCGTTGAGAAAATTCTGTCCACATTATTTGGTACCCGTTTCGATTGATTATCAGAATAAGGTTTAATTGTCTCAAGTGAAGTTGAAAGTAATTCATCAAAATAAAGTTGACCAACATGAAGTAATTTACCTGAGGACAGGTAAATCTCAAAATGAATATGAATCGGTCGACCAGGATACCAACCAGGAACAATTGTTTGAAAATTAACTTGACCAATTGAATCGGAAATTTGATAACCTCGTAAAAATCTGTCAACTGGACTGATCGAGGTTGTAATTGTCGACCGAAAACCACTTCGACGTCCACCACGACCTGATAACGATCCAACTCCTGAATAAACACCCAAAGCATCACAATGCCAGATATCAACTCGTAATCCAGGTAAACCTTTACACGAATTAACTGAGTCCATTACGTTTATCGTTAAATTTAACGGGATTCCAGGTTTACCATCGGTGATATCTCGTCGCTCTAAGACATCCTTCAAATAGTATGGACCCTCAGTGGACATTGGGGTCAAGGAACATGTCCCGTTGGTCGATTGTCTTTTCGGTCGAGGCTCCAGGCCAATTGTGGTCACATTGGAAACACTCTTGTTCTTATAAGGTGAAAAAGTGACCACATTAGAGTTACTATTGTTATCACAATTAATTAGTTCCAGAATTGTTGATAAACTGAGAAAATATATCGCAATAAATTTCGTTGTTATCATGTTACTTTTTTGTTCAATGATAATCGAAATGATTGAACTTTTCGAATTGTAAATTTTTCCAGAAAAATGATTGAAAAATAATCTCTTTCTTTTATAAATTACTAATACTCTCTCTCTCTCTCTCTCTCTCTCATTTTATCTTCTTGTCATCCATTTTGTTTGTCTTCCTTTTCATTCATTAACCTTGTCTTCTGGGTATCCATCAAATTAACGCAACAATTTGACAGTTTTTAATAAATGACCGTAATCACAATTAGATAACAATTGAAACTATTGTTAGATTGTTAATTGTCCCTTCTGTTCAAATAGAATCAAGTAATTACCATGATTCAGATATTTACACAATTTTAGACTTTATTGTTGTGATCATATGAAATCGCAACAATTACAATCGTAACAATTAAGGTGCCAATCGAGTGAAGGTAAATATTGAAATCGTAATTATCTTTTAATGATAATAAGTGAATGTTGATTTTTAATTTTACCTTTTTCTCTTCTTAATCCAATGACCAATTTAATAATGATTAATTCGTGATTTACTATTTACACCATTTTATTGGATCGTTGCTAGATTACAGTTGAAGGATTAGTTGATTAAGAAAATTAAGTTAATCAAGTTGCTGTAAGGAAAAAACAAACAATCTGATTAACAATCAGGTCATTTTGACATCATAACAACTTCGTATTCTCAATGTAAAGATTTAATTAAATAAATTAATCAAATTACAATACGGTAACGCTAATTGGACAGATTTGTTTTCTGAATAACTTTCGAACCACGTTGACTATAAACATGTGACTGACGGATTTGGAGTCGCTATGACACAGGACTAAGATCAAGGTCATTGAGGTAGTGAATGAACCTCCATTTTGGGTGAGAAGTGGAAGTGAGGGAAAAATTTGTGATTCTTGAATAACTTTTTTGTCTTTGGGTATTCAGACACCAGACTCAAGTTATGGGAGTTTGAGTGATACTCAATATTAAGGTTATTCCTGGTCACTCTGTTATGAAAGGTTTCAAGGTCATTTGATGATCAGAATCAATTCGAGTTCCAACCTGTAGGATACGATCCATTTATGGAGCTGCAAAGAGTAAGAATTAGTAAACATTAACGAATGAGCGGTAGTTAATTTAAGTCTGTTTTGTCTCTTGTGCTCTCAACCAATGGCATTTCCTATTTACATAATTTCTTTTTATTTCAGATCAATTAGCTAATTCAGAAGAAGATTTTATCGGTGTAATGTTTACTGATCTTAGGACTTTTCAATAATACAGAAGCAACTTCTGTTGAATCCTGGACAGATTCTCAAATGTTACCAAAGGTTTTCATCTAACAAAAGATTCTAATTAAACTAATCTCAACTCTAATTTTAAGTTTAATAGTTTGGCCATACTCAATTGTCATATTGAAATATCAAGGTCATTCCGGTCATTCTGTTAGGATACAGTTCAAGGTCATTTGGTGGTCACAAACTACCATAACTTGAGTCTCAACACTAAAAAACAAAAAAGTTATTCGAGAAAAACTTGTTGGAAACTTGGTGAAATGCCCTGTATAATAAGTAACTTACGGTAAACTTAATTAAACACTGTCATTTTCTCTGTTGCAAAAGTTTTCCTGTTCGGCTCAAAAATAAAAGTGATGAGACGAGAATTTTTTCTCTACATTTAATTAGAGAAGGAAAGATATTGAATGCTCCTCCGTTATTAGCAGATATGAGGTCTAAAATGTTAAAACCATATTGAGTAAACCTGGTTCTCTTGAATGTGGCTGCTCGAGTTGCATCCAGGACAAATTGAACACCTTCGAGCGAAGCAATAAGCTACTGGAGCACATGAGGAGAATGATAAACATTTTGATCCAGTGTCATTATTGCGAAAAACTACTTAAATCAGATCAATGGTCGAAATCGAATTTGAAGATCTTTCATTGGGCATTAGGAAAGACGCAAAAATCACTTCTGAATGAATTATTACATATATTAGAATACTTTTCACAATATATGCAATTGTAAATCCATACACATTCGACTAATGTTGTCAAGTAACAACCTCAAAATCTCAAGAGTTACAAAACCAGAACATAGATGGAGTCACATTTATTATCTTCGCCGATTATTGTAATAATTTCATCATAATCTTAATCCAAATTGTTGAAAATTGTTCAAAAAAACATAATTAGAATTAACAGATCTCTCTAAAGTTTAACTAAAAAACTGAACTGACGAAAAAGTCACAGTGTACTTTTATCAATAATAATCTAATTGTTCTAGTCGAATATATTGTCAACCAATCCTTCAACTAATCAACAGTAAACAATTAAAGTTTATTTCTCTTAAACTTTCCCTCTCTCTCACTTTCTTTCTCATAATTTAAACTCATTCAATCTCATTAATGGAAACTACAATTAGATCAATTGTTCACCCAATGAACATTTGAATTACCGTTAAAATGGAAAAAAAAGTTAACCATTAATAATAATAAAGAAAAACGTGTTTCTCCCCAAGAGTTTCTCTGGTATATGTTGGCATCTTTTTCTTGTTTCATTTTTTAAGAAAAAAAGTTCAACATGAATCTAAATCTAAATCCATCTGATTCCTTAATTACTTTGATCATTCTCACCATAAAACGAACATGAAAAACCCTTGAAACCGGTTCTCCATTGATAACTTACCTGTTCTCCTCTGAAGATAGAGAATATTTTCATTTTCTCTTCTCTTCTTCTCTTCTTCTTCTTCTTTTCTCTCATTCACATTTTCTAACATTCTAAATCAACATTGGTTCTTATTCTTGTGCTTTGTTTATATCTTTGTGTAAATGTCTCCAATTGATTAACCATCTTAAATTGTTTTCTTCTAATTAAATTCTCAACATCAATATCTACTTAAAACTCTCTCATTCTAATTGAAGTGATTTGTTGATTGGTCTCAATGATTGATTACAATTCCATCACCTTAGAACCAACATCATCTTCTAGACACTTTTTCCTCTTCTTCTATTACTTATTCTTAATCTGTTGATGTTTACAATTAAATCCAACAATTGATGTTTATTTTTCTATTAATCCACTAAATGGAATTACTATTGTACCTTAATTGTTGTCATCTTCTTATTAAATCGTCACTATTGTTTCGTATTTAATTATGATTCCATTTAGAAGTAAATTCAATGTTTCACTTGGAATCAATTGGTTGATTATTTTTTCAATTCTTCAATTGATTATTATTTCCAATGGGTAAGAATTAATTTTCTCTCCATGATTACCTTAATTATCTTCCAGTGATTAACTTAATTTCTCAACAATTCTCTGTATTGGTCAATCGTCTCTTTTGTTTTCTATCCTTGATTTTTTTCCCCTCAGACTGACCATCAGAATTTGACCTTTACTATGATTTCGCTACAATTTAGCAATCAAATTGATTCTTAATTGTTTCAAGTCATTTGAATCAATTTAAATTAACTTGTTCACTTTTTAAACTATGGTTAACACTATTTTATTTGATTGACAGTTTCCATCGATAACCAAATTATATTAATAACAATTAACACAATTAAAAGTTGACTTTTGTCCTAATTACAATTTTCATAGTAAAGGTTAATTTCAAATTGACTTATTGTTTAACAATAATCAACATTTTCCTTTCACCGATTAATTTATTAATCAATTAAAGTTTAATTATTTGGGTTACTTTTCAATTCTTATATTTAATTGATTCAATTCATTTTCTAAATCATAATCAAAAACAATCAACTTTAATTATTTTCAATTCAGTTTCCTCTTTTTTTTCCAGTTAATTTAATGATCAACTTATTATTGTCATTTTAATTTAATTGTTGATAAAATTGAATACACGTAGTTGATTTGTAATTAGTGATTTTGATTAATTTACCTTAATGATTATGATTAAATTTTGATGATTCCATTGTTTGTCCTTGATTAATGAAAATAATTACAAACAATCAGTCAATCATTAAGATTTTCTTATAACTATTATTATTATCATTTCAATTGCTTCCACATAATAGATTAGATTAATTTGATTGTAACAATCAACAACAATTAGCTAACTACTAACTAACTAACTTATATAATTAAGTAAATCATAAAAAAATCTGATTCAAACTCAAACTTATCAATAGTTAATTGTTATCATTATTACAAAGTTTTCCTAACCAACTAAATTAAATTCACAATTAACTCACTAAACTTAATTAACTTGCATATGTAATATTGTATTACTTTATCCTTGCTGTTCTGTTATTAATTCAGTTTAAATTGTTTGAATTGATTATAAACATAATGATAATTTAATACAACCTTGATTTGTATTAACCTTGTTCAAAACTAAATTGATTATTAATCAATACAAATTAAGATTGTTTTCAATTAATTAACTGAAAAGTCTGATGATGATGTTTTTGTCAGTTAATCGTGTTAATTGTTGAATGAGTAACAATATTTTCCAGTTAATTGCTTGATTCTGATTGAAAAGTTTTTCCGCTTTTCATGTAGATTAATATTTCCTGATTCTCAAATTTATCGTAACTTTAAAATCTCCTTTTGATTTGATTGTTATCAGATTAATCAATTCGGACCTTAATTGCTGTTCATTTAACTCGTTGCTGATTAGAATCAGTGAAAAGGGTTTGAAATTGAATGAACTTGAGCTCAGGTCATTGGTCTTTCTGATTGGAGAATATGATTAATCTAATTTCATGTTCGAATTTTGATTTTCTCTTTTTCTTATAGCCAAACGCATGAAAGAAACTTTTCATTCGAATCATCCTCATCTTCATCCTCATCATCTTCTTCTAGTGTGATTAATGAAAGTCGAAATCGAGCTGCTTATATTGACGGAAGTGCAGCAAGATTTAATTCCAACTTTGGATCAACCAAACGTCCATCAAGAACTCAACCTTCGCCATCAGAACGATTCGATGATGAAGATTCATCAGCAACTCATTTAAGATCTGTGATATCATCGAGTTACCATGATAGTAAAATTGCCGATGAAAGGGACGAGATACCCGAAAGAAAAGAGAAAGATGAACGAGAGTCAAGTGCCGAAGTTATCAGTTCATCTCGTCGAGGTGATGATGAAGATGAGGACAGAAAAAATAATCAACCATCAGAATCCTCATCAACCTTAGCACCCGATAAACCGATAAGGTCACAAGGAGTGAAAAAAAGTCGGACAACACGTCCACCAGCCTCACCACCGAGTACATCAACACAACCTCCTCCTCAACAAACATCAACAAAATCCACTACAACGCACAGTCCAGCCGGACAATCAAATGGTCATCGTGTAATTAATACTCATTCCTCATCTCGTCCTAACGGTGAATCATCATCATCATCATCAGAATCATCAGAGTCTCGACCAGGATTGATCAATAGTAACTTTGCCTCATCGAGTGTGCCAAAGTCGACCAAGCAAATCAATCCATTTCTATCAACCTCAATTCATTGTGGTGAAAACATTACCCTAAGCTCACTGACCACTTCAATTGTTTCTCCAGGGTGGACAGAGGGTGAAAAATATCCCGCCAATGTTGAATGCGTTTGGATTATTACCGCTGTAAGGTCACATTTTACTCATAAAGAGTCAGCGATTTTAGTTCGAGTGAAACATCTTGAGATTGAACAAGATGAGGTCGATTGTCCCTACGATTATCTTGAGATTAAAGGTCACAAGAAACTCTGCGGGTTTATGCAGAACAAAGAGATTCTAATTAATTCGTCAAGTTTAATAATCGTTTTCCACACCGATTCCAATAATGAAGATCGAGGTTTCGAATTGGAAATTTATTCTCATATGGATGATTGTACTCTGGAGGTTAAGGCAACGAACTCAGGTGAAATAACATCACCCGGATTCCCGAAAAATTATCCCGATTCAACTGATTGTTGGACATTGATCAATGCGAAAACTTTAATCAACAGTGGATCTCGAAGTGGTGGTTCTTTAAACGGAGATGGACACGAGAATTTAACCATAATGGTGACATTTGATTTCATTGAATTGGAACCAGATGATCAGTGTAATTATGATTTTGTTGAATTCTTTGAGGTTGATAGTTACACCAAGAAACCAACCAAAAGTTTAGGTAAATTTTGTGATGAGAAATCAATCAATAAACTATCTGAACGCACCATTGATTATAATCCTGATCCTCGAGTATCATCATCACCTCAACCATCAACTCACCTTTTAATTACTCGTCCAACAAATACAAATAATAACAATCATCATCATCAAAGTGAATCAGTACAACCATCATCTTCATCCTCATCATTGAAATCATCATCATCATCCTCATCTTTGGCCAATGAAAACATTAAATCAAGGGCAACAGTTAATGCTAAAGGACCTTATCTATTGGTTCATTTTAAATCTGATCAATTACTTAATCTAAGAGGTTTCAAAGCCTCTTACAAGGTTGAAACTGATCTGTCAAGGTCATCGCTTTCAAATTGTGACTGGACTCCCGATGAATCCTCCATGACACTGAGCTCACCTCAATATCCTAAACCATACCCACCGAATAAGGATTGTTCATTAATCTTAAAATCACCTCGAATCGATCAGAAAATTATTATTGTCTTTGAATCATTTCTCATGGAGATTGATAATAATTGTACTTTCGATCGACTTGAAATCTATGATGATTATGCTTCGATAAAAGGTGAATCATCTAGTGACAATAAGCCATCAAATGGAGTTCGAGGGTCATCATCTAGTCTTTATGCCAACGGTTTGACCATGACAAAAGTACCGACAAAAGTTTTCTGTGGACACAAATCGTCCAAATTTAAATACCTTTCGAGTGGACCATTGATACGATTACGATTTGTTTCCGATTCTCTTCATGAACATCAAGGTTTCTTTGCAAGGTACAAGTTTATTCAGGGTGAAAATATTGATGTTCAACCTTCAAAACCGATTGAAATTTTTACTCAAGTTCCTGAAAATGCTTCGATAATTTTAGGCTCATCTCATCTTCTTTCTTGTCATCCAAATATTTTACACATTAATCAGCCCTCATCATCATCATCATCATCATCTTCAACTCGATTACCTGAAACAAATGACCAAAATAATAACAATTATAATCATCATGTGGGTGACATTAATTTCAATCAGAATCACAAGAATAATAATAATAATCCAAATAGTAAAAATATTTTATGGTTCAAAGATAATCAATTAATCACCGACGGAGTCTCTGAAAATGGGACTAAATTGTTGATTCGTGAATTTTCAAAGTTAGATGTTGGCAGGTACTCTTGTAAATATGGCTCTGCCACCGCTGAGGCTTGGCTTAAAGTACAAAACACCGAGTGTAGTATAACCTTCCGTAAACGACCTCGAGACGCTGTTCTATCAGAAGGAGAGTTCACCATCTTTGAATGTAATGCCATCTCTCCAAGTCAACTGTCCAGTAAAGTGACCATTACCTGGACCAAGAATGGTAAAAAATTGGTAAACAATTCTCGAGTTGATAAGCTTAAAAATGGTTATCTTGTTATTAACGGAGTAAATCAAGAAGACTCTGGTCATTATTTTTGCGTTGTTCGGCTGGAAGATTATCCCAGTTGTACCTCTCAAGCCGGTGCTCGACTTGATGTAAACGCACGTGCCAACGTTGAAGATATTTGTGGTAAACCAAATTTAGCACTGCCCTCCAAACAAAAGCCTCTCCTCGACTCGGCGGGTAAAATTGTCGGCGGTGCAGATGCAAGGAAAGGCGCTTTCCCCTGGCAAGTAATGTTCTGGGACGTTAATCGGAAATCATTTTGTGGTGGAGCGCTGCTCAATGAACGCTGGATAGCCACGGCTGCTCATTGTTTCACCCAGAATAAGTACAGTCCACCACCTCCGCCGTTGGATACAATTGTTGTCCGTCTTGGTAAATTTGACCAGAAAGATACGGAAGAGCAAGAGTTCAACACCAAGATACAAGATATAATTAAACATCCCGATTATAATCCGGAAACTTTTGACAACGATCTGGCCTTGGTTCGTGTTCGAGATCACATTTTATTCACTGATTACATTAAACCAATTTGTATTGGTTTCTCACGATCTCTTATCGATGGACTTTTCTTCACTGATAACCAACGGACAATTAAAATGGGCCATGTAACCGGTTGGGGTCAGTTAAAAGAGAACGGACCTCAACCTCGTTATCTTCAAGAGATACGAATGCCAATTGTTGACCAAGATTCTTGCCGTAAGGCCACTTCCTTTGCCGTCACGGGTAATATGTTCTGTGCAGGTTATGCTCAGGAAATCATCGGTGATGCCTGTAAAGGCGATTCGGGTGGACCATTTGTCGGACTCTCTTCCGATCGATGGTATCTAATTGGAATCGTCTCCTGGGGCGAAGGCTGCGGTCGAACGGGAAAATATGGTTACTACACAAAAGTCTCCAATTACATCGATTGGGTCAAAGGATTGATTAAACACTAATTGTTGACTCATTTAGTTAATCAGTCAACTTTTCATCAACTTAAATTTATTTTTCCATTAACTATTTATTTAAAAATCTTTCCTAAAATCCGAGAATCGCAACAATTTAACCAATACAATTTCAATCATCAAGAATTACATCATAATCAACCTTTTCATTTTTCCCCCTGTTTTTAATTGTAAGACTGAAAAACAATTAATTAACTAATCAGAGAGAAAAAAAAATAAGTAAATTAATTATTAGTAAAACCAAATTTACTATTAATAATAATATCAAGTACAATTATCATCATTAAACAACAACAACAACAAAGATGATCCCAAGGTCTTGATAATTAACTTTAAGGAATCAACAATCAACTTAATTTTATCATCACTATGATTGAATAATAATCAATATCAAAAATCAATGCCATTGACAACAATTAACAAATGGATTATCCTCCTTTTCATCATCTCATTATCATCATCATTACTTATATTGTGATAGATTGAAATTATTGTTCAATCTTGATTTGATTTGATTTCTTTTGATTAAAACTAATCATTTAATTGACTGGATTTGATTTGATTTAATTTAATTTATCTGGTAAAGAAAAAGTTGTTTATCTAATTGTGTGATGAAACTGGTTTTCCTTCAATAAAGATAAACATCAAATTAACATTAAACTGCAATTAGTTGATTGTCATGACATTTAAATTTGTTTTTAAACTTTTAAATTTTGCTATTTTTAAGTTTTGTCCATTTATTGAATAAGTTAAACTGACCATTGATTGAGACCAATGGGAATAGGTCAAAATTAGCGATTTAATCTAATTGTGATCAATCAAATGATTGATGATGGCAATTGTTGTGATTGTAAAGTATTTGAAAAGAAACAGCTTGAAATTGATTCAATTATTGAAAGAAAAATATTCAAATCAATTAATTGATTAGTAACTTTATTCATGGTAATTCATGGTAATCATTTCCTTGATTGTTGGGAAAGTGATTCCATCCGATTGATAAGTTTAAATTGGTGCGATTCGGTTTTAATTACAATCAAAATGATCTCGAGAAAATTGATTCGATGTTTACAATTAACTCTCATTGTCTTTGGTATTTGTAATATTATCGACTCGAGTTTACGAGTTTACGAATATTTGTCTGGACAGTTCAATCGAACGGCAATTTATACATTTTATCGAGCATTTAATAAACTGCTCCAAGGATCTATTTTGATCTTTGGCCTTCGATGGGACCAGTTGATCCGATGTGTTGACCTAATTGAGACCATGAATTTTGAACATTTATTTCCTAACCAAACGAAAACCGGACACTCGAAAATAATTAAGTTTAATCTTCTAATGGCTTTTCCAGTCCTCGTTTCTTTAATTGCAACAATTTGCATCGATTTTAATCCGTTCAGAGATTCACAATTCATAAAATCGACCTCATATATGATCAGATTTTTCCTCCTCCCGGCGAACATCATGAAAATGTTCACAATCCAATCGATTCTCATTTATCTCTCAATTAACCTAGGAAATTATTTCGATATTATCAATCGGAAGATAATTGATTTCAGTCGAAGTGTTAATCGAGATAATTTTCACCTTAATCAGATTCGTTGTTTGTACAGTTCAAATATACGAGCCACTCAAGCGGCTGAAAATTTTGCCGTTTACATTGTGGCCTCCATTTACTTTGAGTGTATCTGCCTGAACCCGATCATTTTTCACCGTTATTTCATTGATTCATCTGGTTCACTAATTAGTAGTAAATTTTTTTACTACATGATTAAAGTTGTAATAATGATCTTAATGACTTACCTGTTTGTCTCACTTAATTGTCAAGCATATAAATCACTTGAAGATTTACATAAGATCTCATTGTGTCGAGATATTGATCAAGAAGAGGTAACAAAGTTAATTAGTCCGAAACAATTAATAATCATATTGATTAAATTTGTTTCTCCTCTAATTTAGATTCAATCATTTCTCCTGAGAATGAGTCAAAAAAATATTGGTTTCACTTTCCTTGGGCTATTTGTTGTTAATCTTAATTTTATCGCCTCACTATTGACCCTTACGATGACCATTGTCCTTTACACTCAAACAATTATCAACCTTTGACCTGATCAAATGTTAATTGATCAACATTTCCATTGATTGTTAACCATTCATCTAAATTCAATCATTCAATCAATTACCAATTACAAACGCGTTACTTTTTGTAGCTGATCATGTCAATCAAATAATAACAATTAACTAATGTTACCAATTGTTTTCATCTATCATATTATAAGTAATATCAATAATAACTTTCAATTGATTTAATTTTGTTTCTAATTGTGAACACAATTAATAAAATGAATCAGGTACTAATCAAAGTTAAACATTAAACCGTAACCAATGTTAATTTATATTCATACAATTATAATTGTCCCTTATAAATTGTAATTATGTGTTTATATGTGAGTGTGTGTGTGTGTGGTTAACTGTTAATGTTAATCAAAAGTTAATTGTTATCACAGTTATGATGATAACATAATCATATTAAAAATCAATTTAATTGTGATAAGTGACCTAACTGAATCTCTGTTACCTGAATAAATCATTTATCTTCCGGTGTTTTTTTTTACTGTTACAATTAACTTACGTTTGCGGTTAAAACCCGGCAAAGGTAATAATTTAGTGTATGATTTAGGAAAAGTATATTAATCACTTGGTTAATTAACACTCTGTTCACGATTGTAAACCAATCAAAGTTAATTGTGAATTAAATAGATGACGTGGGTTTTATAACCTTAGCGGGGTTTTACTCTTGTTGAACTCGATACGCTGAGAGAGTAGTAAATCAATTTGATTGATTTTCTTTTTGTAGTAGTGATCTAATTGTTATCGATTGTGAACTCACTTGTTTCTCTCACCATTTGATTAAATTTACCAATGAATATGTGGTGATGGTATTTAACAATCAATTGGACAACACTAAACAACACCAACAATTAGTTAATAAAATGCAATTCAATCAACCAAGTTGTTTGTGTTTCTATCTTTTTCTAGTGATTAACTTTCTGTTAGTTAATTATTGTTCATCGGCATCTTTAAAATCATCATCATCTCCATCATTCTCAACTTCAAATGATTATCAAATTTACTCGGGTGATAATTTGCCAAATTGTTCTCGAGCTGATTTAACTTTCGCTGCCGATAATCCGATTCCCAAACAATCAAATGGAACCACTTTTCTTCCCGATTTTGATCCAACCGTTGTACTTAATGTAGTCGACGCAATTGTCAATGGTGACCTTTGGAACGACGTTGTCTCGGGAATACGAACTGTTTTCACTCATTGGCGAGATCGATTGTCCCTTAATCCACCATCACCAAGTACCAAAAGTTTTCCAGAAAATTCAACCAATTCCGCTAATCAATTACCATTAGTTGCTTTTGATTGATCAATAACCAGATAAATCCAATTGTGTAAGTAAAGAAAACCAAATTTGTAACCAGAGATCCTTAATTGTTGTCAATCCATTGACAGGTAAACATTGAAATCCTAAATTATTGCTCACGAGAAAAGTTAAATTACAATTAAAAGGATAGAGAAAAAAAAAACAAACTAATTATAGTTAATCAGTTGATTTTTTCGCGTTCAACAAAAAGCAATTGTAAAAAAAACAAAAGAAAACAATAAGCAAATGATTAATCAAATTGTTACTGTTTCTTTTGTAAAAACTTAGAGTGAGAGAAATTAACAATTTGTTTATCACAATAAACTTATATTTTGAAAACAACAAGAACTTGGAGCAACTTTCCAATTATAAAAATAAGCTTTTCGAATCATTAATTGTGATTTACAAAGGAGACCAAGTTGCTTAATATTATCATATTTTTGTCTCATTTCCTTGGTATCCTGTTTATGGGTGATGAGAAAATTGTTTGAACATCCTCGTGATTTATATTCGGTATCAAAACGAGGATCATGTTGTCGGGTTATATTTAATGGTGCCAACCAAACACCAAGAGTAACATCCTCATTATGATAAAGTGAAAGAAGATGAGAATTGGTGACAATATATTTAACTAATGAATGAGATATAACATAACCACCGCCCAGAGCATAAGGTAAATATTTGTCACATAGAAACCAATTATCTTCAGTCCATTTTCCTTGGCGTTTAATATTTGCATCACCATTAAAATATCCCCAATAGAGTGTTCGAGAATCGGCTTTTTTACTTTTCAATTCATCGTAAAGTTTATCAATTCGTACGAAAGAATCATCATCAACCTTTAGAATAAATTTATAATTGAAACGAGAATATGTCCACCGGAGGGATTCCAAAAGCTTTAGACTAAGGGTTGAATAGGAATCAAGAATATGAGGGAAAATTATGATATCATTGAATTTTTCTTGCTCCTTTTTTAAATGTTCTAGAACTAAATTACCACCAGATTGTGTACCCATAACAAAATAATACTTGATTGACCGATTCGATCCAATTAGATTAATCCAACTTTCCCTAATTGCATCTCTACGATCTTTGTATCCTGGTGCAGACATGATTAGAATTACTAGATCAATCTCTTGCTTCTGAGAGGTTGTTAAGTGAGATGATAAGTGTATTAATCCATTAGCCAGGCCAACATCGGTTAATTCTTTACCCATATTATCACCGCCACCAAAACCCTCGCTTTCATCGTTACGTAAAAGACCAGCTTCTTGGTTATTTATCTCTTGATTGGCCTCATCATCGACAGTTGGTGATTTAAGCCTTGAGGAACATAATCCATCCATATTCCAAAGGAGACCAAACATAAATCCAGTTGAAAAAAGTGCTAATCCTCCAATGGTAATTAATACAACCGTTGAATGGAATCGGAAAAATTTTTTACACACAACTGATGGGCTGGTAGATGTTGGCTTAACGATGAACTGCATCACACTAGATTTGATTATCGATTATTGAAGTGAAGATGATCAACTTTAAAGGAGAGAGAGAGAGAGAGAGAGAGACAAAAAGGCAGAATTTTTTTAGATTGGAGAAACAATTGAGGTTAACAAATAAGTGATAATAAATATCGTTCGGTTTTAGAATTGGTAAAAATGTAAAATATGCACATAGAGTAGAGAATAAAATTGTTGATGATTGTTGAATCTTCTCCGTGAAAAATTGTTCAATAAGGAGACAGAAGAAGAAGAAGATAAATATTCGAAAAACATAGTTAATTAATAAAATAGACAATTAAGACAAATTGATTAATTAAAAAAGACAATTGATTAATGTGAGATACTTTTTCCATGATGATGTTGATGCGGCAATTTTAGAGTTACAATCTTTTTCTCTAATTCTAAGCTCGCAAATGAGCAATAATTAGATAAACTGTTGAGCTAAAGGACACATTATGATAGAAGGTAAATTTCAATAATTGTTTCAATCAACTAAATTAATTCGATTACAGTAAACAATTAACTCGAGTTCATTTGTAGTGAATTGTGTTAATCTGATTGACCCAAGAAAGTAAATGTTTCCAGCTGATTAACATTGGAAAAGTTGAAGGCGCGAAATTTGATGTAACAATTTCGTTCTCAAAATAGTTTTTTTTTATTCGTAATTGTTATGATTAAATTAATTTTTTTCTGTAATTAACATTTGAGAGGTTAGTTTAAGGGAGTTTCGGAAGAAGAGAATGAAGAAAATGATTATTTGAAACTCAATGTGATTCTATTGTTTGTTTATCCTGTTGAGTGAATATTTTTTGCAAATGTTTCGTTAACAATTAAAGGAAGCACAATTGAAGCATCACAATTAACTTTTACACATTTAGCGTTTGATTTAATTTTACCCCAAGAAACAGCTTCATCTGGTCGAGCTCCAGAATCGGATCCATCAAATTCATTTGCTGTGTTGATGAAAACTGAATAATCGGCTCCATTTCTCTGAGAATATTGAACAACATTTTTCATTAGAATAAAGAAAATGAGAATTTTTTCGTTCTTTATAATTACCATTAAATTAGCGTTACAAATGTGATGTTTAATTATTCCTCCGCCGATGATTAACATGCCCGATTTTTGGGCTTTAACTGCAATCGTATTGATCCGCCTTATATCAGAAGCAATGTCAACAATTAGTCCAGGATTTCGGAAAGAGTGAAAATAAATCATATCACCAAGTGACCCATCAGTTAGTCCAGGGCAAAAAATTGGAATCTTATTACGAGCTGACCAATAGCATATCGATTGGTCATTGTTAATCTTTTCACCTAATCGGGTGATCATTTTTGATGGAGTCCAAATCTTTTGCTCATCTGATTTTTGCTCTGACAACATTTCATCCAAAATTGGGATAACCCAATCTTCAAATTTACAATAATTCTCATTGGGTATTAATAAATTTCCAATCCTATTGATACCTTTTTCTCTGAGATAATTTCCTTTCAGGTTAAAGTCACCAACGAATGTAGGAGCTAAACATTTGATTAAATCTTCTTCTATTCCACCAGCAGTGGTCACAATACAATCTACCTGAAAATAACAATAGAGTTAATTAACATTCGCAAGGTGATCTCTGTTAATAGTTACCATTTTATGTTGAACAATAAATCTAATGACATCTCGAAGACCACAAGAGACAATATTAGATGTATAACCAAGGAAAATTGAACATCCACTTTGTTTCCGAATGAAACAATCGCTCTCCAAATCATCGGGAGAAAATTCTTCTTTCCTTGCTTTAAGCTAATTACAGTTGACAAGTAAAAAAATAAGAAAAACAATTAGACGAAAAGTTAACTAAAATCAAACAAAAACATTTACCATTTCATTGATTATTTCAATGGCTGTGGATACATTGGTGGCTTGGAATCCAGTGGTTTTGAATGAATTAAAAAGTTCCGCGGGATTAATTCCCTTGTTAAAATCATACCCATGCACCTCAAGAGAAAGAAGATCATCATCTTGATCATCTTTTAATTGAGTTTTTTGGAAAACAGATGAACGAGCAATTAAAGGACTTTCATCAATCACTTTCGTTGAGGAATCATTTTCATTTTCACAACACTTCACATCACCCAAAACCTTTGATACCTTTGGATCCATAGAATTTCCAACAATTTAGATTCTTCTCAACAAACTTATCTAAAATAGAATTTAAAAAGAAATGTAATTTAAATGGTAACAATAATTAAAAAGATTAACAATTTAAAGAGATACGAAAATTAAATCTTCCATCACATGTTCACTATTTTGATTTTGGTTCCAAAACGAAACTAACTCCATCTATTGGGGAGAATCGAATTTATGGAAAAACATGTTTGATTGTTTATTTTTTGTTCCTTTGAAAATGTGAACATTTAATTTGTTCATTTGATTATATTTCTCAATTAAGGTTGTAATTAATTGTTAATTTGGTGAATTTAGGATGACTTCGTGTGCTGTGACTGCTTTTAAGGCCCTTAATGGGATTTTCTCTGTTTATAAGCCTCCATATCTTGGAAAAGCTGCTTTAACTGAAATGATTAAGAAAAATTTAGCTCAAGGTAAGTTAATTGTTGGCAATTTTTGTTTCGGTTTTTTAATTTGCTCATTTTTTGTCTATTTTTCCATCTGTTTTTTTTGTAGGCTTGAATGAAATGGAGGTCAGGCCAGTGGCATCTAGAGTTGTTATTGGTGGGTCACTTTCTAAAGGAGAAAATTTAACAGTTAATTTAGTCACAAATTATGCTGATCATCCATTAGTTGTTGGTCCAAGATATCAGATTAAAGATATTAAATTAGTGCTAGTAAATCATCTTGATTGGTTTTCATCTGGCGTTATTCCGGTCGGTATTGGACCTTCTGGGTGTTTTAATGGTAACAATATTATTTACTTTCTCTATCATTTAGACCTTTACTTATATTAGATTTTTTTTCCTTTCCATACATATAATTTTTAGCTTTTAGACTAAAGAAATCTAATCCAATCAGATGTTACGAGTTAACTGGTAGACTTGGATACGCAACGGAATCTTTTGATTCTTCAGGAGAAGTTCGTGAAAAGTCAACTTATGGTCATATCACTCGAGGAAGATTAGAATCATTTCTTAGTAGAGTTGAAGCAAATCACCAATCACTCATATGGACAACCGTTAATGTCGATATTAAATCACAAGAAGCTTATGAATTGGCATCTAAAGGCTTATTGAAACCCAAACAAAGTAAAAATATGCCAATAATTTATTCCGTTAAGTGTTTGGAATTTGATCTACCCTATTTCACCATCCAAGTTCAATGTGTCAACGAATGGCCGACTTATCTTAAACGATTCATTCACGACATTGGAATTGGATTAAAATCTAATGCAACTTGTACTCGTTTAAGATGCACAAGGTTTGGAACTTATAACGTTGATGATTCGTTGCTTCCCTTTCATGTTAATCTTGAAAATATTGTCAATTTATTGGAATATTTTGATCCTAAACAAGGTAAACTTGTTCGTCCAATGATTGATCAAAGTTTGACCAACGATCTAGACATTGATTATGATGAATATTCATCTGATAATCATGAGGAAGAAATGAAAGATTTGGAATCGATGACATTCAAATTTGAAAAAGATGCTGATGGTTGGATTGATGATCGAAGCGATTTAACTGACGATAGAATTTAAATCTCACTAACGAAAAATTCTTGTAAATTTATATGATTGTAATATCAATGATTTGTAAAAAACTGAATCTTTAAATATTTATAGTAATTATAATAGTAACCATAATAGCCAATTATGTGGTTAATCTTTGTAAATATTGTGATGTTTTAATTATAGATTAATATTTTCATAGAATATGTAGATGCTATTAACAGATCAATTTTGATTTGGTTAATTTTGTGTATGATTGTGTGTGTGTTTGTGTAGATTAAAGGGAAAATAAGCAGACTAATAGTTGTAAGTTGACTCAATGGATTAATCAGAGATGAAAAGGTTCACAGACTAACAATACACTCACTGATTTATGAATGAATGATTATTTTAAAGTGATTATGATAGAGATAGTAGAAATGATAGAAATATTTGCATATTTATATATGTAATTATGATTATTCTGAAGATGGAGGTGGATGCTCCTCAAATCCATCAGATTCAATGACCAAAGCTCTTTCCAAAATAACTTGACCCTCTTTATATCTTTGAGCTTCTTCATTAGCAAACTCATAAATCCATCCAAGCTTGTTGTCACAATTCTTACAGGAAATATCTCGAACTTTATGTCTTCCAGTTAACATGGCTCGTTCCTGAATTTCACTGTTGACAAATTAAACAAGAAAAACAGGTTTAATAAAAAGATTAAAGAATGAGAGCAAAAGAGAAAAAGAGAAAACCAAACCAAAAGAGAATAGAAAAAAGCTAAAATTAATCCTATTCACATAGTTAACCCTTCAACTGATTAACTAACAAATCAGCGAGGTTATCTGAAGATCAATCTTCTGAAATCTAATTAAAAAAAAAAAAAAGAATAAAAGAAATACCTGTAGGTAAGATTAACTGCTTTCTTAAATAGATAAGCACGTCCAGTGGATCCTGTAAATCGGGTTGAGGCCAATTCCTTTTTATTAGTCAAAACGGTGTCACAAGAAGCACATGAGAATAACCTTTCACCTCCCATATGTTCTAAATGAATACGACCCATGATTGGAAAAGAAAAATAATCAAATTTAACAGAATTGAAACAATTAGAAAGCAAAATCCTTTTAAATGTAAAGAGAATTTTTTTGTTTTCAATTTTCTTTTTAAAGGTAAACAAAATATTCCATCGAAGATCGAACACCAGATGGCACTACTTTCGAATGTTTTGTTGAAAGAATTGGCGCCAATTGAGTTTCTCTCTTTCAACTTTTGCCTCTTAAATTTTTTTTAATTTTTTCTCTTCTCTTTAACAACCATTTTAATTTGTTTTTAATCTATTTAATTAGTGACAATTTTATATTCTTTTAAAATTATTGATCAACCTTTTGGAATCATGAATGTTTTCAGCTTTTACCTAAATACTTTAATCTGTGGAAATGTTGGACAAAGATGTAGTTACCAGTTTAAAGTTGATTCTTATCATTGTTCACATGAGGCAACCATTGAGATAGAAACTGAGGTAAGTTAATTTGATTTATTTTCTATTCTATTCTTTTTTTCTAATGTATTGATTGTATTATTTGTTCTTTCATTCTTTCACTTTAATTAGGAGCATGAGATACAATGTGTTGTCTCACCAATTCTTTCCATGGCTCAAAATGGAGGAAAATTACTCGCTTCCGCCAATGAAGCGGGACTTGTTAAACTTAGTGATATTAGTGATTTAAATACAATTTCTTGTTTTGAGCTTCATCAAAATGCTATATTTGATATTAAATGGAGACCCAAAGAACCAAGTCAACTTTTAGCTGCTTCTGGTGATTTAAGTATTTCGCTGGTAGATGTTGAATTCCCTGGTAAGTAGATTTCAAATTTAATTTCTTTGTTCTAATGTTTTTCGATTTGTTTAATTTTCTTATCAATTCTTTATTTGTTTAGAAAAAAAGATAGCCCACATAACCGATAGCCATTCAGGGTCAGTAAGAAGCATAAACTTTAAAGATTCCAATGTTTTCGCAAGCGGGTCAAGAGATGGACAAATTAAAATTTGGGATCTTAGAGATACAACAAGTAAGTAAAGTATTAAAATGTTTCCAAAGTGTTACCATTTTTTTCATTGTTTTTTTTTTAAATTTTTCTTTCGTAAATCTTTGAAATGTTAAATGTTTTCTTTTTCTCCATTTTTGTTCAGAGGCGATGATTTCTATTCCATCTGCTCATGATGTTAATTCTAAGTTTGTCAAGCGAAAATTGCGAAAACACAAAACTCGACCGACAAATGTAGTTACCTCAGTTTTATTCAACGATTACTCATTGTATAGTGGAGGCTCAAGTGATGGATTAATTAAACTTTGGGATACCCGTAAAAAAGGAAATAACAAACGACAACCCGTACATGAGATTCCTTACAATGGTTGTTCCAATTTTTCCGATAGACAAGGTTACACTTGCCTTCTAATGTCAAAAGGTCTTCTTTATGCTTCCTGTTCCGATAAAATAGTTTATTGTTATTCTTCACAACTTGATACAATGATTGGCCGTTATAGAGGTGCTCGAATTAATAATTATACCAAATTATCCATAGTTCAAGATGAATATCTAGTCTGTGGATCAATGAATAAATGTGCTTGTGTTTGGAAGCTCAATGATAAACCTCAACCAAAAGGATCGGTGGTTTCACCTTCTTTCATTTTACCCGAAGAACATGAAGTCGCTTCGGTTGAGACAATCTCCGAAATTGGATGTATATTTACTGGATCTGATGCCGGTCGATTAAGAAGATGGTCTTTTGATTATTTTGATGAGAAGGTAATTAAAGAGAGAGCAGTTCCCTTCGAAGACTATCAAGAGACAACACTTAACGAATCAGAGATTGAAAATATTCCAAACAATTCAATAGAAAACATTTCTTCGGATAATCTTAATGATAGTCTAACTAGAAATGCTCCTCTAGCTGAGAATCAACCAACTCCAAGAATAATTAAATCACTCAAACCAAGGAAAAGGAAAAGTCCTCGATCTTATTCACCGAAGACGAAAAAATCTGCTAAAACTCGACATCAACCAACAGAACCATTAACACCGATAACTAATTACTATCAAAAATTACCCAAGGAAAATACTCCCAAAGGATAATTGAGATAAATTAAATCTTCAATTGTTAAATTTTCTCATCTTATCAGACAAAAACTCGTAAGAGCAATTAGACAAACTGTTATCCAATCAATGACGATATTATAATAATAATGACAATCATCATACAATTGGTGATCATATTTTCAATCTCAAATAATTTTAAATGGAAAGAAATTAATAATTTACCCGTTGAAGAAAATTATTGGACAATTGAACTTAATCACAACAATCAATCCAACTATAAATCAATCGCAATAACAATTATACTTTTACCTTGGAGAGAAACAAATTTAGCCTCTCAAGTGGATTATCAAAGTAAAATAACAGATTAAGTGTACCATCAAACCACAATCAATAAGTGTGAAAAACAAAAATCAATCAATAACGAAACTAAAAATTTGTAAATGTGTTTAATTATTTTAATTGTGTATCTACAATTAACATTGTAAAATTATAGACAAGAGAGAAAGTTACATAAATAACATTGTAACTTCCTTTCGAAAATTTGTATTCTAATTGTCAAATAAAAATATTTTCTTAAAACAAAACAAAACAACAAAAGTTCATATAAAATCAACAACAATTAAATTTAATTCAGTTGTAATTTCCCCTTAACAGCGACATCTATTTTCTTTAAAAAGAAATATTGAGATCCGATATGTAACCAGTATGGATCTTAGATTCGATACATTTACAGAGAGATTTGAAAAGCGACAGAGAAAAAGAAAGAGAAAAATGTGACAATTTGTCGAAAGAAGAAAATATGTTAAGTAGAAAGAGAATTTAGTGGCTCCATCTAAGGGTTGAGTAGATAATCGATGAATGAAAACATTCCCTTGACATCAAGACGTGTCTTCACTTTAAGAGTTAATTGTAATTAAATTGTTATTGATGATTGTCACTCGATTATTTTAATTTAATAAGCCATCGGTTAATCTCGTAATTTTAAGTAATTTACTTGTTCACAATTTGGAATCATGGTTAATACACAAAGAATGAGAGTAGCTAATGAAAAGGCTTCTAAAAATGTTACTCTTAGAGGGAATGTTCCGAAAACCAATGTAAGTAGAATTTTTTTTTATTCTTTTCTCTTTTAATTTCCATTTATTTTTTCCTTTCTATTCTGTGTCTATTTTTTGTCATCTAAATGTCAACGTCAATTGATTTTATTTAATATAAATCAAGTTCTCTCTTGATTAGATGTACCATTTACTTTTTTTCTCTTTTACCCGGTTCTGTTGCGTTCTTCTTATAAATAATTCATGTTCTTTAATTTTCTTTCCGTATTTTGTTTTTTTTTTACTCATTTTTATCTATAGAAAGGACAAGATGATAAATATCCAGTTGGACCTTGGCTTTTGGCTCTGTTTATTTTTGTCGTTTGTGGATCAGCTATTTTCCAGATTATCCAATCAATCAGATATGGTTTCTAAATTGTATTTGTCTCCAAGTATTTGAAGAAAAAAAAATATCAAAGATTATTATTATTATGTTAGCTGTTTAAGAAAAAAAGAGAAAGGAGGACAAAAATTGACCATAAGGTTTACTATTATGCTTTCTCTTTTTGATTAAATAAATTTATTATTTTTTCAAGCAAATTGTTGGACCTGTTGGTTGATAATTACAATCATCTACTATTATCGTGATAATAATCATTAGGATGATCAAGATTTCCGAGAAAATCTCAACTTTCCAGTGAAATTAGTGATTTCTGATAATTTACTTCAATCAAAGTTCTCAATTTAAGAAAAGAAAAGAGTAAACCAAACAACATTAGGAGAAAAGCAAATTAAACAATCAACTAGTTTAATCATCAGGTTTATATACATTGTACTTCCTTTTCCTCTAATTTAACTCGATTAATCACTTTACTATTTTCTAACATCTTTCCTTATGCTTAATTGCTACAAATTAACAACAATTTGCGTTTTCTCAAGATCCCCCTTGAGAAACTCTGATAAAACCAAATCAACTAGAAAGTTGATTACCTTTACTAAGATTCTCGATAATCATACAAATCACATTAATCAATTCTTAAATCATTCCAATTCCTCCAAAACTAACAATCTATTCATCCATCAACAATATCAAAAGTATCAGGAACCAAACATTTATCAATTTAACGAACAATCTAAATAATCTTAGATATCAATACGTCTCCCTACCCATTGTGATAAAAATCATTAACTTACCGATTAACCAAATTAACTTAATCACCATAAACTGACTGAATATTCAAAACAAAACCCAATATGAATAGACTAAAATTAACACCAATCGATAAACTAAATTGTTCAATTGAACAATTTTGTGAATTGATGAGCGGAAACAAAACTGATCGCTAACCCATTTTAACAAAAAATTATCTTCGAACAAAAAAAACTAATCAATATCACTAAAAATATCATAAATTATCAACAATTCTGAACAATTGGTTCCAATTAACGATTCCAAGAAAAGGAAAGAGAGAGAGACACCAAAAAAAAACACCAAACTCTAAACGACGATGAAGATAAACATTAATTTGGTGAGAGTTAACAATCAGTGAACAGATAATATGATGAATCAATCAACCTGAGAGCATAAACATTACATCAATTAATAAATTGTTGTAGTAATTGTGACACTTTTTTTGCTCGTTGTTCTATCAATATAAAGTATCACTTGCTATCCCTGGTGAAGATCAGTTAACGTGTTGAACTGAATTAACTGAACCATTGATTTTTCACCAACACCACAAAAGAGAGCGAGAGATACACACACACTTAACTTGCCGAACACACAATTAACTCTAACAATTAAAAATATCTTTCTTACCTCCCATTTAGAATGGAACATGAAAAAAAAAATATTCCTTCCTCTTCCTCTTTCTTTTTCTCTTTCTTTTTGTTAGAATTTTCAATCTTCCAATTCACATCCCGCCTTTTTCTCGACTCTCTTTCTCTCTCTCTCTAACCAAATTGTCGATATTCTCTCTTAATCATCGTTAACAGAATCAGTTGAACAACAGACATTTGTTGTTAACAATTTAAATTCATTGTGTTAATTCACTTTGATTTTTGTTCTAATTGTAAATCACCTTTTCTTCTGTGATTATTGTTTCTCTCTCTCTCCCTGTGGTCACTCATGGCACCGAATGCCGGATACAAGGAGATAAATGTTGTCCATCGAACATCATCCAACTCGAATAATAAACAAAATGGTTCCTCAGTTAAAAATGTAAATCGACAATCAAATAACAAGAAATCTAAATCATCTAAATCATCTGCATCTTCTTCAAAGAGATGGTCAGTTAATACCTGGATGACCATTTTCTCTCTATTCTTCTTCATCTCTGGACTTATCTTATTCTATATTCCAATTGAGAGATTGATTAAATTACAACAACAACAATCAACTGTCCAAGAAAAAGAGGATTTCAAATGGATGGTCACTACCGATCAACATGTCGGCCCTCATGTTTTGTAAGTTCATTTTTCCTTAATTTCCCTCAATCAAATCACTCGATTGTTAATTAGTCAACTTATGTGATTTACAAGCAACACTAATTATTTAACATTGTCTTTGATTATTTATTTACCTTTCCAAAGACAATCAAATGATAATTGTCTATATTTCTCAACAATAGATTTAATCATTTTCTATCAACTGAATTAATATTAACCGTTTACATATTTACTCAACTTTTAATTGTTGTAATTAACTTGGGAAACAATGCTAACGTTAATAACTTGGATCTGTTGATTTTAAGATTCACTTTGAATTAGACAACAATTTGCTTATATTTTCATTTCTTTTCTGTTAATCATGATTAACTAATTGTTAGAATTGCTTCCGTTTTGTAGTTAACAATTTGAATCCAAAAAAAAAACATCTTCAGACATTTTCATGGTCTAATTGAAGATTGATTATAATCTTAAATTAACTTAGTTCTTAATCACCATGATAATCACATTTCGACGATGATTATGATGATCAATTATGAGTTAATCATCAGACTGTGAATTGTATCTCTTGTTATTCATTTAGTTAATTATGTTAATTTACCTTCTAACTACTGATCATTTTCATTGTGAACATTTTCACAATTAGAGTTGAATTATCTAAACTCAATGTGAGACATTAGTTAATTAAATTGATCAGATTTTAAGTGTAACAACAATTTTCAACAAGAATATTTAATAATCGGTTAATTGTTATTAATAATCATCATTAACTGACACTAATTGTCAAACAAACAATTAGTTATTAATTAAACTCGATCAAGTTAATCAATGAACCATAAATTAGTTACTCTTACGATTATCGATTAAATTAAAAACACAAAATGCAAATTGTTTTGTCGTAATTAAGTTAATCATTTTATCGTATTGTCAATAATCCCCAATAACTAATTAACTCTTGTCACTAACCCGTACAAACTAATTTACTGATTGTTTATTTAAAATAACAATTAACAACTAATTGTAATTGTTATTAATCTTTCCTTATATTTTTCTTTGTTTTTCAATGAAAAGAAAACCTTTCAGCAATTAACTTTCAATTATTTGATTCTTTTTGTTAACTTAAGACAATCAATTCCTGCTTTTGATTGTTACACTCTAGAAAAAAAAAGTGTAACAATCAACTGATCATGTTGATGATTTCTATAAAAGTAATGCTGATGATGATCACAATTAAAGTGAAAGAATAAAAAAAGTTAAATCAATTGGGTGACAATTAGCTTGATTATTTGACTTCTCAATCTTATCACAACTGCTTTCAGTTTCATCAAAGTTTTTTCATCTCTTCATTATTATGAGACAATTAGTTAATTATTTGAAAAAAAAAGAAACAATCAAAATCAACCAACACAATCAAGTAAAAGTGGGATAAGCCTTGATTGTTACAGGTCGATACAATTAATCACAACAATCAACATTTTTATTATCAAACTTTACGAAAAAAACTTTGAAAAAATTAAGTTTTTATCATCTGAAGATTAAGTTGACCTGAAATGAACTAACTCAATTGATTTTAGTTGATCACAATTAACTAATTGTCCTCCAACTTATTGAAAGTTGATAACTTCTTACTGTAATAATTAATTGTAATCATTTTAAACAACTAATTTTAGCCGAATTTAATTGCGTTTCAATTAGTTTTCAAGTCAATGAAAAGCAATCAAATAATTTTTTAAATGACAAAAATTAAAATCAATTTGAAAAAGATGAGGTGAACAATTAATAAATTGTTGCCCTTGATTGTTAACCATTTTATTTTACAACAAATTAAGAATCATTCACACCACCAAATACAATTAGATTATTTGATTTTCTTAAAGATTAACCATTAGGCATTTGTATTTAACATTTTATGATCATTTTCTTTGACAATTAAGTTAATCGTTTCCATGATTATCCAATTTCAGCCACCATGATGTCCCATGTCATAAACCAGGTTATCGTCGGGAAAGAGCCTATGGCGCTGAACCTCAGCGTTGTGGTACTTTAATTTACGATGAATTGGTACCAATGGAAGAAGCAATTAGATTAAGACAAATGGCCGCTAAATTGGTTTACGAAATCGGGGAAACTAATCCATACTCTCGAGAATCAACTAATCTCCATTGGGTTAATCTTCACACTGTCTTCAAACGAGGATACAAGGAAAAGGTTTTCAATGAGACCGATTTCAAGTTGATTAAGAAAACATCAGAACAAGCAAAGGTAAAGTAATCAAAATTTAATTCGGTTCGCAATTGTTGTAGAAAATTGTTTTCATTACAATTAATCCTTACGAATCAGCTGACCAACCATATCGATCAAACTTGACCTTAGGTTTGCAATTAGACTAATTCACATATTAGATTTTCTTCATTGTAATTACAACAATTTGATTAGTTTGGCAAATGATTTATTATCACAATTGATTTTGTTGTTTATTGTAAGAGTAGTTTTTGCCATTCGATTGAAAGTAATCGAGACAATTAACTAATCACTGACAGGGTAATCACCTTTTAACCTAAATTGTCGGTCAGTTAATTTGTAAGCTATTTTGTTTTCATCGATAGTTAAAAAAAAAGTAGTTAAAATCAATTCAATTGTAGTAAAAAAAAAAATTCAAATCTCTAATTAATCATAATGAAAAATAATACAAATTTCAGTTCAAATCTGTTGAGAATCAGTAATTTACTTATCATTACAATTATCTTAATGGTTGATTGATCGTAATCATTATTAAAATGGAAAATGTTTTACCAATAGTTTCAAGTTTCGATTGTTGGTCATTATTATTATCACAATTAAACATTACGATTTAAATTGTTGTTTTTCACTTCGTCAAACACAATTTCGAGTGAATTAAATATAATAATAAGTTACTAATCAGAAAAGCGGAAAAGTGAAAGTTTCACTTTCGCTTAATCGAATCGATTGTAGGTCAAGATTGTGATTGTTGATCGAAAATATTTTTAGTGAAAATGATTAACTAATTGTCTCTCTTTTCCCTTAAATTGTTAGACTGTGATAGCCGAAACTTTCGGAATACCAAGAGACGCATTACACTTTACAACCGTCGCTCAATTTACTAGATATCGACCGATGACCCGTTACTCTCAATTCCGACACGTTGATAAGGTTCGAGTTCAATCGTTAATTGTTACCTCGATTCTATGGTTATCAACTTATGATTATGATTTCGGCGGTGGAACCACATCTTTCTTAACAGCTCCTGATTCCAAGCCATTTACTCCTTACATTGTTCAACCTAAAATCAATCGATTTGCAGCTTGGACTTCAGGCTGGGAGAATCCTCATGAAGTGATGCAACTTCTTTGGGGTGAAAGATTAGCGTTAATCTTTGCGTTCACCGTTAATCCCAATCTTGGTGAAAAGAATATGGAATCACTAAGAACTTGGGCTCAAGCTTTACCAGAGAATCCATTCCATGCTTAGAATGACAATCAATCTTTATGATTGATGAATAGAAAATTTCAATTTTCTAATTCCATCTAAATATAACATGACATGTTGATCATTTAAGAAACTTGATCAAAAAAAAGGTTCATAATCATCATCACCAACTCTTTTCATCGTGTTTGTCATTAACCTAATCATCACTTTGTTTCTTGAATGTGATTTATGTGATTGAAAAGATCTGTAAAATAATTTATTCTCATTTTTCTCACAAATTGTTAAAAAAAGTTGTTTTTCTCACCTATTCTATATTAATTGTTATCGTTCATAATTGTTGTTAATCGACTTAACATCTCACCACAAAATGACATTAAATCCTCTTTTCCCTTTCCAATAAGAATATTGGTTTTATTTTTGTAACTATGTTTTCCTCGTTTTCTTGGATTACAAAAAAAGAGATACAAAAAGGAGGTTTTTCCAAACCATATTAACTCGTCTTCTTGGCTGATCGCTGAGGTTTGGAGATATTATCTGAAATTTTGTTCAGTTCTTCAGAAAATTTCTTAACTGTCAATCGGAACATTTCAACATCATCTTCTTCCCATTTTTGTCTATCTCCATGAAGAAGAAAAGAAGCAAAAATCACAAGATTTGACACCAAGAATGAGAGAAGCAATAACAGCACAAACAAAGAAGCGAAAGTTTTCCACAAAAAGAACAAAATTACCAAAATAAAAAAAGAATAGAAAACAAAGAAACAATTAGAATAGAATAGAAATAAAAATTTGAAAGAAAAGATCGACATTTTTACTAACCCATTGATATTGACGTCACTTGCATCCAGATGCATGGTCAATTCTCCCAATTTACTGAAAGCTTGACCAGCAAAATTAAAAATTTCAGCAACTCGACCTGCAGCAGGAGTAGATGACATTTCTAATTGATTAAATCAAATCAATAAACAAAAATTTAAATTGTTGTTTAAAAACAAACAAAAAGTACCAACAAAATTTTCAGCCAATAAGAATCGAGAGGGACCGAATTAAAATTACAATTCTGTTCCATACTTAACATACACTCCCTCATTTTCCATCGATTTCAAAACAAACCAAAGAAATTGAAACAATTCTAATTGTAAAAAAGATGAGAAATTAATTAAACTAATCAACAACAATAAGTGAATGTAATTGCTTAAATTGGAAACTATTGATTATCGGTTTTGGAATAAATTTTTTTCTTATCGTTTGATTTTCTTTTCAACAGATGGTGTTACTTTCGTCTTTCAATCAGATGTTTTGTTTAAATCATTTGATTCCGAACAATTTATTTAATTTGATTGATTGTTAATTCTAATCAATTTGTCTCGATGATTTAATCGCTTTTACTTTATTATGCTGGGCGGTTTCTGCTGGTGATCTATTACTTACTTGTGTAGTTATGTTTCTCCTCTTCAAGTGACATCTCTCATTGAGAATCGGATGTGTTTTCAGCCTTTGGTGTAACTTTGATCATCTTTAATTGTTACAATTTTAGCTTTTTTTGTCATCAAACTACTAAATTTAAAAAGATGACATTGGGTTAGAAAATTTATCTTCATTCACTATTCTGTCCATTATCATTAACATCCACCAACTAATTTACGAACAATCAATCCAATCCATTAATCCGACTAAAGGAAAAATTAATATTCCATTAGCTATGGAATATAATATGTCAATCGTTTTCTAATTGACTTATTATCTAATTACCATTATTAACACTCGCAATTAACTTATTAACCTATGAGAATCTTTTCCTTTATTCGTTGGACTTTAATTTCATCGAGGTTTTGTATTTCCTGTCCAAGACTTTAACAGGTTATTCTCAATGGAGTTTGCTGTTCTTGAGCTCGGCCTTAAAAACAAACAGATTTTCAATGTCACATCATTTCTTAGGATTCAAGTTGAAGGTAAATGATTAACAATTTATTTACTTTTTTTTAAAAAATTCTATTCTATTTGAAAGTGTTACTCATTATGTGAATAAATCTTTTCTCTACTTTGATTGACAGCATTTCGAGTTAACTGGGAAAAACTGTGTACAAGTTTGGATGGAGCTGATGGTGATGATTGTCAACCTCTTTTCGATGATTGGGAGAAAGTTTTTTCTAAAATATTAATCATTTTAAAATCAACTTTACATGTTGGCCAATCTAGAGAAGAGAATGAATTTGGTCAACGATTGGCAAGAATATCATTACAAACAAGTAACTCACTTTTAGAGATATTAAATCGAGAAGACAGTAATCACATTATTAGCCCTTCACTTGACCGGGAGAAAACTCATTTCATCTCTTCATTAATCAATCAAATTAACTTAATTCGGACAACCATTGGAGCGGTTATAGCTGAATCAAATATTGTAGTTGCCGTTGAAAAGACACCAAATGATGAGGGGACTGAAATTTTCCGCTCTTGGGATGGAACAAGTAAACAACAGATTCTCATCAATTGTATTAAAGATCAATGTCTTCCCTTGGGCCAATATTATATTATCCACAAACGAAATGAACAATTACCATGGTCATCAATCAATGAGATGGTTTACCAATCAATTATTAGCTATCTTAAAGCTGGTGAAATTAAACAAGTGGAAAGTATTTTAATTGGCCTCGGACTTGATTACAACTTTCTTCTCAAATATATTTTGGAATATACATTTACCGATAAATTACGATCTCTTTTAATTAATCGTCTAAATTCCGAAGACCAATTAATCTATGAGAGACTTTGTCTAATCGAAAAAGTCAACGAACCATTGCAACTACGATTAAGCCTCTCCTGTGTACGATCAGTTAAATCGAGCTACCAAGGTGACCTGTTGACCTATGGGATTTTCCAGGAGAATTCAAAAAATCGAACCTCTTGTTTAAAAGTAGTCGAACCAAGTCAAATTTGGTCCTATCTAGTCAAAACTAATCGAATTAATTTACTTAAAATGTGGATCACTCGATATTATGATAACGCTAAAACTGGCGATTCTCAAGATGGAACTGTTTTCTCAGCTAAAATAACCCAATCAATGATTGATCAGTTAATCATCGATGGTCAAGATTACCTAAGAGAATCAACTTTATCCTCTTTGGGTAATTATGGTATTTTTAGTTCCAGTGAATTGGATAATATGCCACTTTTGATTCGTCGTCTTTTCCGTTCATGTCCTGCTGAAAAAACTGGCATATTAACTGGATTTGCTGATCACCCGTTGTTCAATAAAACCACAATGATTAGTTATCAACAATTTCATAAGCAATTCATTGAATATTGTGCTGAAAATTCACTCTATCAAATATTATATTGGTCATATGTTCAAAATGAATTTCAAGTTAACCTGGAAAAGTGTTCAATTGACCCGAAAATGGGCAATCTCTTACAACGATTTAAAACTTGGAATGAAGATCCACTCAAAGACTATCATACTCTTAATTCAATTCTTGAAGTTTCCCGTTACCTTTATGACCTTAAATCACCAGTTAATTTACAATCCCTGTTGGACGCTGATTTAGGCAAACTTGCAATTCTTGCCTCTCAATTTGCTCCCAAAGGAACTTTATCATTTTTAACCGCATCACCAGATGAACTTTGGTTCGCTGAAAAAGATTCACTTCTAAAAGCTATGGAAAAAAATTATCCTCTCTTATATCTTGCCACGGTTTCCATGAAAGAATTGAATCTTCCCTTCCTTCCTATGCAAGGAAGTGAATTCCCATCAATATATACTCTTCTCAATGAGACAATTGACCTTGACATTACCCGTCTATTCACGTGGCAAACGACAAATAATTACCGTATTTCAAATGATTCAACGATTCTCGGTGAACTTCCCCACTTTTCCCACCCCAAGTTGGTCGGACTTGGCCTGAAAGCGAACCTCACATTCATTTATCACCTAAAACGAGGTCGTCCTTTCGAAGCCTTCACCCGATGGATGTCAACTAAATCTACTTTACCCTCGCCTAAGAAAATTGATCTCGTCTGTAAACGAGCAGCTCTTTTAGCCTTCTACAATTGTACCAGCTTGGAGATGACATCGGCTTGTGTCACATTCTTTGAACTGTTCAAAATCAATTCGACAAATTTTAGACTTCACCTTGCAATTGGCAACCTTATAATGACCCACGCGGGTAAATATTTAGGCCTGGAGACAAAAGCTCAATCTATTGAACTAGGAAACGTTTTGAGAAAAGCTTATTATCACAATGAGAAAGGAGCAATTACTCACCTGATGGAACTACTTTTAACCTCATTCACCAAGAAATACGGTGAAAATGAATGTACAATGGACGAATGTGTTGAATATCAACTGGCAATTAGTTTCTCTAATCATTACAAATTAGATTTACCATTAACTTACCTCAACAAATGTATCGATTGTAACGATTGGTTAATGTTTACAGTTTACTCGCAATTTTATGAATACCCTAAGGAGATTGTATGTAAATTATTGACCACTTTCAGTGGATGTATAACTGAACATCTTGAGAAAGCATTCAGCTCTTCAATGGTCACTAGCGAACGTAAAAGTCCCCAATCAATTGTCCGTCGACGAGTAACCGAATCTCGAGATACACTATATTCGAGACTTGGTCTACTTAAAACACCAACAAATACACGTTCAATCCCACCAAACGTCCAACAACAATTAGCAGTTAGTCCAGAAGATGATAGAGCTTCCGTTATTAGTGAAACTGATCTATCCAATCTAGAAACGGTTTCGGTCACTTCGAGCTCAATGATCGGAGATTTACAAGAAAACCTTGAATTTGATCCAGAATCTCCACCCAAGGATCTTTTCAACCTAATATTGACCTGTCAACGATTCCATCCCTCGGAACCAGGAAAATCACTACTAAACGCATCTATAGCTCTAGTTAATCCAATTCCCGCTTTAATTGCCGCTTCTCTTTATTCCAATTCAGAAAACGACAGCGTCTTTTCAACCTTTGATTGTTTCTGTTGTTGGCTTCATTCCTCTTTCCAAATGCCGGACGATAAATCGATTCGGCCTTCATCTAATTCAATCCTTTGGAATCAACAAGATTTTAATACACTGATTCAAAGTGCCTTACAAGTACCAAGTAACTTTATCGTTTTCCGTAACGCTCTCAGAATATTTTCCTTGCCCAACAGTCCGCTTATTGATCTGGTTCAATTTTTCATTGAATTTCTGGTGGAAAAAGATTACTATGAGTCTGTTAAAAAGTTGAAGACATTCCAAGTGTGCCTGTGGAATTATAAGAAACCCGTTGACTCTCGAGGTCTTTTATCATCAAAGGCCTGGATGGAGGAAACATCGGTCATCATATTGTCCAGTGGACTAAAAGCCGCGGACTCAGAGTATGAGCTTCATATACTTTTACGACACTTAGATTTTGCTCGACTTCAAAGTAGTTTCGATGAAGAAAGTAAGTATTGTTTGGAGAAAAAGGTTAAATCAATTGTTTACTAATTGTTTTTCGTTGTTTCTTCAGCTTGTGTTCCCGATTTTCGTAAAATTTATCGCTTATCCCAATGTGTCCAAGAAACTAGTCTAAGTCTTAACCGTCTGAACATTTGTGATTTCCTTGATTTCCAACCGGCAACTGATGAATATAATGAACGTGTCCTATCATTTGTCTACGAACTACAAGAGCGAGGCTTTTATCTGGAAGCTCAACAATTTGCCACAATCAATGAACTCACTGATGATACAATTTATGTCAATGGATGGAGGAAAAAAATTCAAATTGATAAAAGCAATTTCTCTCTTTGGAAAAAATGTTTCAACGATCTTGAAGAACGACAAATTGACCTGACAGTAATTCGAAAATTTATTCAAGAATTTCGTAGTACCTTTTATTGTGAACTGACCAATGCCTTCATCTTGGCCAAAGACTTTTATTATGCAACCAAATCATCAGCTGATCATAATGATATTATTTCATGTGAACTTGCCCTTTGGAATACAGTTATATCCATTGAACTGAATTCCATTCATCCCGATGAACTAATCGATTGGACCGATATTTGGGAAAATATTTTAAACATTGCGAAAGATACAATTCCACCCAGTAAGGGGACCAAAGGTACAAATCATCTAGCGACAGAATTGACCGATGAAGAGGCTCGAGTGCTACGAATAATTATTGGTAAAATTTTAAATGTCGGCAAAATCGAGTTGGCCTATCGTTTAGAGTACCTTTACAGAGTTCGAAGTCACGATTTGCTTTTCATCAATGTAAGTGTACCATCAGGTTGATTAATCAATTTACTCTAAATTCTAATTTTTTTGTTTCAAACTCGTTAATTGTTAACAGTTTAGCAATTTACTGGCCAACGATTTTTTCTTAAGTCAACCATTTAGTGCTCGAACATATTTTGAAGTTACTGCCAAAGAATACGGATTCACAGATATCGCTCAAGGTAACACTTAAATTGTAGTAGTTTTGATTATGATGAACTAATTGTTTTTTTGTTGTATTTGCACAGTTACCCAATTGTTGATGCGACCACCCCTTGAATCTGGTCAAGTGGTCAAGGTTTTGGAAAAGTGTCTCTCTCTATCAGAACATGCTGAGAATGCTTGTCAACGAATTATTCTTTATTATAAAATATCATTTGTAAGTAGATTTTATATAATAATCTTAGAGTTTTGGTCTCTTAATTGTTTGAATTTGTCATTTCCTCAGGTTATTGAAAAGCGTTATTCTGAACTCGCCGAGGAACGAGATGAATTGTCCATATTATCTGAATTGGTCAAGAGATCGACAACTAATCCTGAAGCGTTAGCTTATGCCAAAGAGTTGATTAGTTTTGGTAAAATTGGCGATGATAAAGTTTCCAATTTAGTTTTGGCGGAAATTTTACCTGCAATTAAAAATGATATTGCTCAAAGTGAATCAAGTGAAAGTGGTATCGGGGAAATTAAAAATGGCTCTTATGAAAATGCGACGGCAACAAATTTCCTCGCATTGATCCGATTAATCAATGATCCAGCGATTCTTGGTCGGCAATTACTTGACATCTTACGAACCAATGTTTCACCTTTAATGTCCGTTGAAATCTGTATCAAAGCCCATGAATGTTTTACCCTTTGCTGTGATATCGAAGGTATCTCATTGGTCCTTCGAAATGCTCGAATATTGATAATTCAACATTTGACCATAACCAAGAATCACCAAGCAATGATTCGTCTTCTAACCGGAATCGGTCGATATTCTGAGATGTCTTACATTTTTGACATTCTCCGTGAAGATCATCAATTTGAGTTACTTCTTCGTCGAGGTAATCAAAAGTGTAACAAACTACGAGTTGCACTTTTAGATTATCTCAAGGGAGACAAAGAGATGTACCCGTTGATTGCGCTTAACTTTAGTATGCATCGAGAAATCGCTGAAATGTTAGAATCGGGAGCAATCAAATCACTAGGCTCAATTAACCTTCGGCGGCAGCAAAATTGTATGTCATACAAAGAGGAGCTGGAAAAGATTTTACAAGAGCTGATGGACGCGGCGGAGAGCTACAAGAAAGCGGGTGTTTTTGCCCGATCGGATTATTGTGATAAAATGGCTCAACTTGTTGCTCTTCAAATTCATTATTTACCCTCGGGCGTTATCTTGATCAATTTATCGGACACCATGGTGACCGATTTCATTGCTCGCCATTCCAAGTTCATCGAAGCGCTAATTGTTGCCGATGCTTATCAAAATCATCGACAATGGGCAATCGCCATTTTCAACAATGTCGTTAATCGCGGTGATTGGACTTATTTAAGAGATTATAACAACACTTTTCCTCTTAATCCAAACAATTTAGAGGAAATTTACGGTTTATATATTAAATTTCGTACCAATAATCGTAATCTACCCTCCGATAAATTGTCCACAATGAAGAGTAACCTTCATAAATTAGTCAAACAATCAAATGATCTGGTTCAAGTTTACAAATATTCACAAGAATTGGGTTTCGTTGAAGCTTCCAACAATTTACTCAAAGATATCAATGGAGCCTATCTCAGTGATCTCAGACGTCAAGGAAATCTATGAATCAATAATTAACAATTAATTGTTGAGAAAAACAAAACCAAATCTAAAATATTGGAAATGAATCAAATCAACTATTGTTATTATTATTTTTAATTAACATCATTATAAATTTTTCTAATCAACTTTTTATTATATCGAAACAATTGTTTATCTAAATTCTGTGACTTGTTAATTTACTTCAAATCTATTATATCATAAATCAAATAATCATTTTTTATCATCACAATTAAAGATAAATAATAAATTAAATCAATATTTGTGTTAAATGAACAAACGAAAATGTGACAATTTATTTTCCAATTCAATGATTATTATCAATGGAAATGATTTCTATCAATACGATCAAAGTTCTCTGACAAAAAAAAGAAAACAAGTTAATCTTAGAGTTAATTGTTTTCTAAATAGAAACAATTAAAACAAATCATGAGACCAAATTGAAAGAAGAAAATTTTCTCTTTCTTTTTTCTTTCTTTTTTCTTTCTTATTCTTTTCTTTGTCATTTCTTTGTTTACTTTTATCGGAGCAACATTGTTATTAGAAATTCATCTTGTTGATTGTACTTTCGTTTCTTAATTATGTTGACAATTATTTCAATTCTGTTTAGTTTAATTGCTTTAAACTATGGAAGTGAACATGTATTTCTCTCTGAGACAATTGATCCATTGTCGGATGAAATGATTAACGAAATTAATTCACTCAACTCTACATGGAAGGTAAGTCTTTGTTTAGCTTTTCTTATAACTTTCACCATTAAAGAATTTAATTTTTCTTTTCTGTTGATTGTTACACTTGATTCGCAGTGATTGTCATGTAATATTAACCATTTTTGGTGGAAAATTGAATTTTCTTTGTTTGTTGTCAATACAATTGATTCTCAATTTCTCTTCTCTTTGTCTCTTTTTAGGCTAAGAAAAACTTTGCCAATGTTTCCCTGGATTATGTGAAAGGATTAATGGGTGTTCATCATACTTACGATAATGTGATTCCATTGGCCGAGGAAGATTTTCCAATTGCTTCCGATATTCCTGATGAATTTGATGCTCGTGAAGCTTGGCCGGGATGTGATTCGATCTCGTTTATTAGAGATCAAGCGTCTTGTGGCTCTTGTTGGGCATTTGGTGCAGTTGAGGCCATGTCTGATCGTATTTGTATCGCTTCGGGTCAAAAGGCTCAGGTAATTTTATCGGCTGAAGATTTGCTAACTTGTTGTGGTTTCCTTTGTGGTTTCGGGTGTAACGGTGGTTTCCCTGGAATGGCCTGGTGGCATTGGGTCCATCGCGGTATTGTCACCGGTGGATTATACGAGGGAGAGGGTTGTCAACCCTACAAGATAGCCCCGTGTGAACATCACATTGTCGGACCTCGACCTGATTGTAAAATGGAAAAGACACCAAAATGTGAGAAAACATGTCAACCAGGATACAATAAATCTTATGAAGCCGATAAACACTATGGATCCAAATCATATTCCGTTAGTGGTGTGGCCAAAATTCAAACAGAAATCATGACCAATGGTCCAGTTGAAGGTATTGATAGAAACAAGTAATAATTAATCATCAAACTGACCATTTATTTTTCCTTCATTTCTAATTACAGGAGCTTTTACCGTCTACTCTGATTTCGTTTCTTATGCATCAGGTTCGTTAATCTTAATTGGCTTTCATTTGAAGAGCTCTATCATTCCAATCTAATCAACTCTAGTAACTGAAGTATTAAATTTTTCCTCTCTATTGATTTAATTTCTAGGTGTTTACCAACGACACTCTCATGAGCAACTTGGCGGTCATGCGATTCGTATCCTTGGTTGGGGAGTTGAGAATGGTGTTGATTATTGGCTTGTTGCTAATTCCTGGAACACTGATTGGGGAGATAAGGGTAAGAACTACTCATTTACTAACAATTAGTAAACAATTAAATCCAATTGACTTTCAACTCTTATTGAATTCAGGCTATTTCAAGATCAAACGAGGAACCAATGAATGTGGTATTGAAGGAAAAGTTAACGCTGGACTACCCAAATTGTAATTCCAATGATGGACAATTAATTAATCATTAACAATTAACCTTATCAATTTGTCAACATTCATATTTTCATCATTCAAGTTAAATCACAAAGTTTGATTGTTAGACAAATTTACGATTTTTTTATTGTTTAGATGTTTTTCTTTTATATCTGATGGAAAACAAATCAATTAAATCATCAATAACAATCAGATCGTCATTAAGTAATTGTCACAATTACTTGACCGCAACTTATAACCTTTAATATTTAAATGTATTAATAATTTGAGAAGACAATTATTACAATGAGCTCTTATCATCAACAATTAACTTCATAGTGAATAAATTGAGAGAAAAATTATATCACCAATTAATTTAATTGATTCGGTAACATATTAACTAATTAAGGAAATAAAGTTGAAAAAAGTATAAAAATAACAATTAAGTGTGAGAAAGTAAATCACCTTTGATTACTTTTGAAAATGATTAATATAACGACACAGTAACAATCAAAAATCAATTGATCTTAATGAACAAAATTAACCATTAATCATTAGCCAAAAAATCAAGGAAGCAATCAGAATAAACAACAATCAGTAAATGATTAACTTGATCAATTTTAAATGGTAAGATTCATGTCAAAGTTTCAAATGAAAATCAAAAACTATCAACACAATCAGTTGATTAAAAATGAATTTAATGAAACTTAGCAATTGTTTACAATTTAGTCAATAACAACAATCAATGAGCAAAATGAAGGTAAGTAAATCGTTTCAATTGTAGATCTTAATTGTGGATTAAGTGAAATATTAGAAAGTTAATTTTTGATCAACTTTTCTTTCAAAGCCCAATGTGATCTGGATGTTAATTAGTGTCTCAATTGGATTAATTACAATTAGTCGATGTGAAATTCGGCTTAATTTCCGGATTAATCTTCAACCCTTTTCATTTGCTTTGCCGAGATTCAAATTGCCTCCCATAAGGATTTCCGCTCATTTCCTGCCCTCCCCGCCCTCTGAACATGACCCACCGCCTCGGGCATTGAGTTTCCCAGGGATAACAGTGACTGGACAAAACAATTACCCAAACAATTTGCACCATCATCGGATTAATCAAGACGAAGAAGAGACAATTTATCATCACCAACAATCAACTTCAATAATTGATTCAGATGATCAAGTTAATCACAATCCAACAGTTGATTACAATCACCATCCAAATGATTACGATTAACTGTTAATCCCAACTGATCAGTTCATCGGTCAAATTTGACTAATTGTAACTTCAACGATTACAATTAAATTGTTATCACCGTAACTACCTTTTAATTAGACTGTGTAATTATGTAATTGTTACGATGATTTATCAATATTCAAGTTGATAATTAATTTCATTAAATAGTTCAAATGATTGATCATCATGAACAAGAACATGATTAATTGTTTTTCTCTAATAATAGTGAGTAATTAACCCGAACAATTAGTGTCTAATTAATCAATAACAATAAAAATCAAACACAACCATAGTTAACTTTTTGTTTCATGAAAATTTAATTGTCGTCGTAATTAGATTAACAATTAAATCGGAGTTAACATAAAGTATACAAATTGTACAATCAAATGAACCACAGATAAATATCAAAAAAATATTACAATGTAATAGTTATATGAATGAACGAATTAAATTTTCTCAATTCGTAATCACAATTAATCACCAAATTATCAATTTCTTTTCTTGTTCGTGATTGGTAATAGTTAATTGTGTCATCAAAAATAAGAGTTAATTGGTTCCCCGAAAATTTTCTCAATGTCTCCAAAAACGATTAACAATAATTTCTGAATTTCATCTGAATCGTCCTCATGAAGTTCCGCCAAGAATGGAACTGCTTCCGGAATATATGGTGTGTATTCCTCGGTCATAGATAAGATTAATTGATGGAGAACATGTAAAGCTTGATAACGAACCTGAGGGAACAATTAAAGAGAGAGAAAAATCAAATCAATTAATTTACCATAATAGAAAAGAAAATATCAAAATTAGAAAGTTCAATCAATTACCTTAGCTGAATTCTCCCTGGTTTTCAATAACAATTGGTAATTAGCATCTTTCACAATGTTATGGTCATTTACCGACTTGACCAAATGCTGAATACAAGGGATAACACCTTCATCGATTCGTTGACAGTATTTATCATTTGGACCAAAGTCATTGGTGATCTGTAACAATTAAAGAAAAGAGAAATTAATTAATTGTGGATATAGTAAGTTACATATTTTTTTTCTAATCAAAAGTTTGCTTCAGAATCAGTTGATTGTTTCCACACATAAGTGAGTTTACACTTTTCAGGTGACGAAAAATAAAATTTACATCATTTGAAGCGAAAAATTGATTAATGGACAACAATTACGATTAATTTACCTGATCCAATATCAAAGGATATAATTTTTTACTACGATCAGGAGTGGCAAAAGTAGAGGCGACATCGTGTTGGAAACTTTTAGCTAGAGTGGTCAGTATATTGCTAATGATTAAGTGACCAATTTGTTCATTGTCAGTCTTTGTTTTATTATCGTTGGATAATTTCAACATCCCGTTTTCAGAATTAATGTGAAAAGCTTTTAATTGTTTGATACAATTAATCACAATATAAGGAGCAGCAAATGCACTGAATAGATTTTTCAATTTATCGGCCAATTTGTTGGTTAATCGGTAAAAGGTTAAGACTCTGTGGTAATTATTATTTCCATCACCAGTTTTCACCCAATCATAGACCTAAATAAAAATAATGAAATAGAAATTAATTAGCGAAAAACAACAATTAGTGAAAATTATTCATTTTAAATTGGACAATTTAAACTTTACCTTGTAGAAAAATGATCTGAAACTGGCCTCTGATAGTTTCGGCACGAATGAAGTTATTGCATCTAAACTTTTATCTTCAATCTTATTGATTGATTTAATATCCTCATCGGAATCACAATTAACTGATCGATAATCCAACAATTTGAGAGCAAATTTTTGCAAATTAACCATATTAGGTTCAATTTCATTCTTATCACAATCTTTTAATCCTCGATGTAAAATAGTTAAGCAAACATAACGTGGTTCCTGTAGGAGAAAAAAAAACACAATTAACAATCAAAATTGGTCAACAATTAACAAATGTCAAGTTGATCTTACCGATGAATCAAGCTGATCAAAAGCTTCTTCCAAACTTTCAATCAGAATTCTGAATGGAACCTCATTAGCGATATTAATTATAACCTTGTCAACTCTTATACTCATACCAGTGAAACTACAGTTTCTATCAAGTTTACAAATCTACAAACAACAAGAGAAAAACAAAATTTAATTAGTGAAGAAAAAGTGACAATCTAAATATTAATTAAAGAAAACACCAAACAATTAACTTACCGATATTAATAATTGACAAAGATCTGAGCTTAAATATTTACCAAAGTATAAGGTTAATTTACTGAGAGCAGTTAAACTACTAAGTAATAACACTTCCGACCTAAAGGGAGAGAAGAAACAAATTAACAATTAAATCACTTAATTAAATCAATAATAACAAAACAATCAGGGAAAATGATAACCATTAAGAGATCAGAGTTATTTAAATCCACACAAACAATTAATTCAGGTGACGAAAAATAATATTGGACATCATATCTCAAGATGGTTAGAAATTAAATTAGTGAAACAAATCATAATAGAAACATGAGAAACAAAAAACTCAAAGTAATTAATGAGTTCCAGTGTTTTCATGGTGATAATATGATCAGGGAGAGAGAGAGAGAGAGGGAGAGGAAAGGTGATACATCTAAATGATTAACTTACTCTTCTTTTAGGGTTGACAAAATGATTGACATAACAGATGGAATTAAAGACAAACAATCAGTCTTTAAGCAGCTAACTAGCTGAGATATACAGAGTATCATTGAAGCAATTAAATTGGTGTTGGCAATTTGAGATCGATCTTCACAAAGGGAAACAATTGATTTCAATGCGAAAACAAGGAAATCAATTGAATCAGAATCACCCTGTAAAATTTTAGATAATATTCCAATGCTTATTAAACCAGTTTGTGAGGTGACAATTTGAATGTCACTTTTATTTTCCTTAAGATCACCAACAATTTTCACAATTGGTTTAATGAAATCTCGTAACATTGAAATCTAAACAGGGGAAAAAAATAAAAGATTAGTGAGTAAAAAAAAAGATTAATCAATCTGTAAGTTTTAAATTGTTAATTGTTGTTTACCTTTGATTTAGATTTGTTGGCAGGTAATCGTCCATTGAGTAGGTCAAGTGCTTTACGACGGACGGGTAACGATTCTGAACCAAGAAGACGATGAATAACTGAAATAAACTCAGGTTCGGGCAGCAATACGTTAACCTTTGAAAAAGAAGAAATTTCCAAGTTAATCGAGATGATCAATTAAAAGAATTAAATTAAATATTATCTCACCTTTTCGAGGACATTAAGAAGCTCTCGGTTGAGTCTACTGTTACCACGATTGGCCTTGTTTTCCGGTTTATTACAATAATCAATGAGAAGTAAATTAGTCTCAAAGAGTTGATTAAAGAGATCCTCTAAATTGGACCATTTTGATTTAGCAATTGCTGAGACATAATCTTCAGAGGAAACAATTAGATAAATCGTGAGAATGGTTTCTTTTGCAAAATCAACTCGATTAGTTAACTCGGGGAAACGATGATTTTCACCAAGAGCCTCGAATGAACCATTATTAACTATATTATGACACATTGACATTAGTTGATTAATTGTGGTCATTTGAATTGTCGCATCAAAACCAGTAACTAGGGCAGAGATAAATTCTTGGATAAATTTCCTTGATTCTTCAATTTCAAGTGAACGGCGAATCAATTTATAAACAATGTACCATAAAAATTGCTCCTCTCCAAGAAGTGAGGTCAACTTTTGGAAAAGATATAATCGCCGATGAAGAGGAATATCATTAAATGAATCGGTAAAAGTTTCAATTATCTTCTTCTGTGAATCCTCACTGGACATTACAAGACCAGGAATTATTGTCTCCATTGTATCGTCCAAAATTTTGTGAGTATATTGATCATCACATTTGATCATATCGTTGCCAATAAAGCCAAAGATGACAATTATATCACGAAGAATATCATCTTTCAGATGACCTGAGATTCGGTTAATTATGGTTAATGCTTGCATCCGAGTTTCTCTTAAACGGGCATGACGAAGACTCTCCAAGATGTAGACAAGTTCAAAATTGGTTAAATCAATTTCAGGTTGATTAAGACAATTAGATAAGATGACTAGTAGGAGAGATCGAAAATATTCCGATGATGATTGCTCTTCCGAGAGAAGATTTTCCTTGAGAAGTTTAAAAACTGTTCCCATTAATTGTTCGGCTCCGGTGAAAATCTCTTTGGAAGCAAAAATTTCAAGTAGCATAACAATTTTCTTCCATCTATCCGAATCTTGATTTAGAACAATCTTCTTTTCCAATCGACGTCTTTTAGCTTGACCACTTCCTTTATCATCTTCACCTGAATCATCTAGATCACCACCAGAATCAATCATGACACTGATTATGTAGGAAACAAGTGAACCATCAGTTAGAAATTTTCGCAATTTTCGTCGGCAATAGTTATCATTGTGAACTTGGATAACATCTAGAAGACATTCAATCAGCAATCGTTTAGAATCATCATTCAATTGTTTAACATATGAATTGTTGAACAGGTTTAATAACATTGGACGATAATCATCTGAAGTGAAAAGACGTTGAAGATTCAATCGAAGTTGAAGATTGACAAAAAGATTGCTCGAATTATCGAGAACTGGAAGCATTTCTATGATTTTCCTCCCCGCAAGGTAGGTCAACTGCCGTTCAGATAAATTGGTTGGTTGAAAGTGTAACAATGACAGGAAAAGTTTGAGACAATCAATGTTGTTATAATCTCGTAACATGCTTGCTAAACCAACACGTACGGTGTCGGGAGTGTTGGGGTCTTGTTTAATCAATTTGGTGATATTTTTAAAAGTAATTGAAGGTAATTTAATTTTTCCAACAGGTTGATTGTCTGTCCAGTATTTAGCGATGGCGATACTAATTTCTCGTGGATCTCCGGCCAATAGTTCCTTGTATTGACTGAGAAATTGTATAAAAGTACTTGGTTTAGAATCAATGTCCAATAATTTAACTGCGATCGCACGAACTGCTGAGTGGGGTGATTGAAGAGCAATACAAAGTGATACCAATTCAATTTCATCGAAATCATTTTCTACCATAAAGTGGGAAGAAATTTCCAAAGCTCGAGCTTGAAGAAGAGGATCTTCTGTCTTTACCCAAAGGCCGACAAGAAATTTTGGACAAAATGTTCGAATTTCTTTTACGAACAACTTGAGAAGACTTTGGAAAACTGGTTGAGCTTGAATTTTCTCATGGTGACAATTGTTACACAGAAAATTGAATAATCCATTGATATAATTATTCTCGGTGGTTTGTAAATGCCAGAACCAAGGTTTCAATCCGGGTGAACATTTTTTATGTGATAAAAGTCGAGTGACAAATAATTGAACCATTGATGAGGTGACACGTCTCTTGGTAAGGTAATTGATTGATGAATTGATGAAATCTTTGATACAATCAAAATTATCAGCATCTTCATAAGAGGTTTTCTTGAATCGGACAGTTGATGGATCAACCAGTTTGGCTAAAATTGAGATACAAGTTAACGAAAGCTCATTGATTGACTCGTAATTGTCATTAGCTGTTTGTAAGGGTAAAAGGTGGAAAATAACACAAAGCCCTAGAATTTGTTTGCGATAATTTTCCGATCCTGATTGATTAAGAACTTGTAATAAGGGAGAAGTTGGATTTTTGTTAATATATGAAGCAATTCGTTGTGTAACAAAATCAATCGATGAACCATAATCTTCATTGGCTATAAATGTTTTCAATTGTTCGGTGTAAATTGATTTAGTCCAATCAAAGAGTTTACGGTTTGTTTTTTCAATGTCCGTTTCGAAAATGACGGAAAAAAGGGAAAGGCCAGTTTCATCTAATGGTATGAAATAGTCGACAAAAAGATCCCAAAATTGTGATTCTTCCTTAAAGTCTAAATTGGAGACAAGCTTGAAACAACTTCGACGAACTGTTGTCCAATCATTGTGAGTCTCAGAATCGTCTTTGTTACGTCTGATCATTTCGATACATCGAGGTAATAATTTTTTCCCATAGACAATTAAATCGGCTAATGGAACCATTTTGATGAAAAGATCACGACAAGAGAGTAATTCAATCAAAACCAATGGATTATTTTCGTGTAAAGTGTTAACTAGTGAATCGGCGATTAATTGTTTGGTTTGTTCATCAGTACATTTAAGGATTTCCTTATGATTCTTGGCAATGTGACACGCTGAGTGTAAACGAATACCTTCATTGGCACTTGTTAGACCAACGAAAACGTTGACATTTTTATCATTCAATTTGGTATAAAAGGGAGAGATGATTAAATTTTCTAAGCCTTTGATTGTTGATTTACTTGTTGCTCCATCAAATTCACTGGGAAAACGTCGTTCCAACACTTGGACAATATTAGATAATTTAGATTTAGCATCAGAATCTGGATTTGGTTTTAACGCCACAACAGCTTCAAGAATTTTACTAATTGTCCATGAAGAAATTTTTAAATTGTCGATTAACATTAGAGCGTTCAAATATTGATCATCATCTTCACATTGACCAATATAATAGGTTAACAGAGAGGTTAGAAAATATTTCGATTGAATTTGACCATTAATCTCAATGAAACGTTTCAAGTTTAAAGTTTTCACAACAATTTCAGGTATTGACTCTAATTCTTGAAATTCGTAGACAATCAAAAGTGTTAGAAGAAAATTTTTCTCTGTATATGAATCAGAAACGTCCAATAAATGTTTAGCCATTTTGGATAAAAGTTTTTCCAATTTAGAGACTTTCAATGTTACCCTGGTAACAAGTTGACTTAAGACAATGTAACAAGATTGAACTAAACCTCTGTCCCGAGATTTGGTACCATAGAAAAGGTAACTCAAAATGATGGTTATGTATTTGTCCTTAAAAGTGTCCGTAAGGACAAAATCATCTTCCAAAAGGGTTACAAGTGTCGAGGTGAAAAATGAAACAACCGCTGGTATTTTATGTTGACTTTTAACCGTTTCAATGATGGAATCCTTTAGATATTCAATGGTAACTGAGCTTGTTTTCAGGTAAGCGATGAGGGAAACCTTTGGCAGTGGGATTGAATGTTTTGATACCGATGATAACCAGTGCCATTTATTGATTGGATCACGAATCTTTAAGCTCAACCTGACAATACGAGGGAAAAGCTTCGTCTCATGGTAAGGTAAAACTGAGATTATTAGATCGTCAAGATTATATTCATGAATTGAATATCTATAGATTAACCATTCCAACATTTTATGGGTGTGGGTTAACAGGAAGTAGGGTGAAACAGCTTGAAAGAGAAATGAACGTATTAATTGGTTTAATTTGTCATTTTCTTCCTTTGATTTAACAGCTCGATCAAAGTCTTTATTGATAACACTAAACAATTCTTCAAATTTAACCAAAGATCCATCGATTGAGCAGATTTGTCGAAAACCAGTTGAACCAATGATAAAATGGGTATCCTTATCTATGGAAAGGGCTTCCTTACGGTCGTATAAAAATGATGCCCGATACTTGGTGTCTCGAAGGCTATTTGTTTGAGGAGCCTCAAGTTTCCGCAATTGGGAGGCTAAAGATGTTTCCTTGTTCATCGTTTAATCTTTTCTTCAATTTTTCTTTTTTACAACAAAAATCAATCGAATCTCAATTAAATCAGTTATTCGGTCACATCAAGAATAGAATAAAATAGTTAACAAATGATTACAACATGGAAAACGTTGATTAATTAACAGAAAAGTAATTAAGAAAATAAAATTATTCCACCGACATAAATGTAAACATCCACATGAGAAAAAAAAAATGTGGAAATAATCACGTGTATGGAAGTTCGTGAAAAAGATCATAGGGGTCGCTGTTTTCGGCGAATTTGAGAAAATTTAATTTTCTCGATTATTTTTAATTCTAATCAATTAACTTTATTTAAATTCTCAATTGTTAGTTTATTGGTGATTTGTTTGGTTTAGATTAATTTGGATTTTAATTGGTTAAGGGGAAAATAAATGGGTGGGTTGATTGAAATTGGAATGGAAATGGAATTGGAAATTTGCTAAAGTTTGAGTAACTTATTTTTCTTGGTGAAGGGAAATTGTTTAATTGTTTGGATTATGATTGTGTTGATTAAATGAATTGAGTTCAATTTAATAAGAATAAGTGTTTTCATGATGATCAATTAATCAACTTATTTTTATAATTGTTGTTTGAGTTTAAGAAAATCACTTGTTTGAGATTTAAATAGTGTTAGAATTGTAATCAAATCGAAATTATTAACAATTGTTAATTGTGATTAGTGATTATCTAAGAAATTAGAATTTAAATTGTGTATGAGAATATTTCAAGAATTAGATTCGAACTTGTAATTAACTTTAAATTCGATGGATTAGAACATCGAATTAAAAGTTTCTCGAAACTCTTTTAGAATCGATTTTTGAGAAAGTCGATCGGATTGAACTCGAAACTTTTTGTACATTAGAATCGATGAAATCGAAGAAAAAAGTTATTAAGTTTAATTGGGAATTTAACTAATTAAGATTTCCACTCGATAATAAACCGAATATAAAAAAATTGGAAACAAATTTTGCGAGAAAAATTAGAAATCATTTAATGATAATAATGATAATATTTGGACAATTAGTTAATTAAAAAGATACCATAATTATCCAATTATTTATACAATTGATTTTACGACAAAAACAAAATAAATAATAATCTTGTCATTTTCATATTACAATATAACAATTAACAATTAAAGGTAAATTACTTTGTTAATGTCTAATAAGAAAAAACGAAATTAGGAAACAATTAACAATAAGGAGAAACAATTAAATGATTAATTAAATAAATATATAAGTTAATCAATTAGTGTCCAAATATCATTTCCATCCAAAAGCCAATGATATAAAAAGTTGAGAATCAGCTTCGTAATTGGTAATGTATTTAATTCCTGAGTGTTAATTGTTACGAGATTGTTATCCAAATTACAATGTACTTCCATAATTAACCATAATCATGATTGTAATAATCAAATTATATTATCGATGCTAAAAAATAAATAAAATAACGATTAATAAAAACAAAAGGTTAGATGATTAATCAAATTGGTCAATAAATAGATTGTGATGTAATTAAAATCAACAATATAAGAAAAAAGGATTTAAAATTAAAAATATAATTGTAGTAATTAAATTACCTGGAGAAGATCAAGAAAAAAAATCATAATAATCATAACAACAATCAATAAATGATAAACAAAATGGATGCAAATTACTGGTTAAAGTAAAGGCAATTTTCCTTGTTAATTGTCGTAATTTAAATAAAGTTAACAATTAACTTTTTCTTGTTGTCATTTTAATGTCACTTTATGATTTTGTTCAACAACTTATTATGTAATTTAAATTGTTAATTATTACATAACAAGAGAGATACAATAATCTAAAATTGAGCCAGGAACACTTTACTCACAGGGATGTTTCCAATTGTTGGTGGTAATTGTTGATTATTTGGTGAATTAACTGATTGACTGTGATTACAACGACCCTGACCTGGCTCGTTAACAGCTAATTTAAGGGGTAATTGTTGTTTAATTATATTATTAGAAGCACCAACATTATTATTAAAGGCATAATTTAATGGCTGTATTGATGTTGATGATTGATTAATAAATTTATCTGATGTTATTGATCCAGTTGTAGTGATTACGGAAGGAGATGATGATGAGGATGAAGATGATGAGGGTGGTGATGAAGATGAAGAAGATGGAGTTGATGATATGTTATTTAAACCAACAGATCGAGTTAATTGTGAGCTAGTTAATCCAGTTAATCTATCATCAGATTGATCGACAATAATTGCAGAAGAACCGGAAGAAGAGGAAGTACAACCATGAACAGAACCAGAAGAAGAGGAGACACCAGAGTTATGGAAACAATTAGAACCTCGATTATTTGGATTACTTGTATTAACGATTGTGTGAGCCGGTGATAAAATAATTCCCTCCTTCTGAAGAGCCTCCAATTTCCGGTAAAGTGTTTCCCTCTGTTCTTCAACATCTTTCTGTTCCCTTCGAACTGATTCTTTCAATTCTTCCAATGAACTTTTTTCCGCTTCGATTGAACTTTTCTCTTCGTTCAACCTTTTAATCCAATCACTTTTCTCACATCTCAATTGTTCCTGTAAATTTCTCAACTCTTCCAATCCTTGTTCAGGCCGATAAACTGATCGACGATCTGGTTTACTTGTTCCAATTGTCGTTGGTGTTACCGATGAACTTGAAGCCGATGACTGAAAACCTCCAGTTAATGTTGACACACTTGATGATGTTAATCCACTTCCACCACCACCATAATCAAAACCTTTACCACAACCTACAATATTACCACCTCCACTTGAACCTCCACCACCACTACTGGACATACTTGAACTGTGGGTGGTTGAATATATGTTATCCTTTTGAAGTTGAATTATCTTATTATTTGAATCCATCAACTGAAATCTCATATTCTCAAATAAAGTTTGTTGATAATTGAATAAACACTAAACCAGAATCAGAGCAAAGAAAAGAAATATATTAACAACAACAATTAGTTAATTTGGTAGCAAAAATCAATTCAATTAAAAGGTGAATTAATTTTTCTGCTTCACTTTCAAATGAATTTTTGAGGAAAAAAACTGTTTGCATATTAATCAAACTTTAATAACAATCAATTGCAAAAAAAAAGGTAATTGTGATTATAATTATCATAATTATCGTCTAATATATAATAACATGGGAAACAAGAAAGTAATTAAATTAATTCACTTTGACTACCTAATCATTATTAAATCATGAAACCAGAAACTAAAACTAATATTGAATATAAAAAACGAGTAACTCTTAATCTTAAAATGGTGACTATTAAATGCTCAAAGTGATTAAAGTGATTAGAGAGAAAATTAATTCTCTCTTAACAATTAACTAATCATAAATATGAAATATTAATAAATTACCGTTGATAATCATTAATTAACTAATTTAAATGCTCAACAAGTTTCTGTAAATAATATTAATGATTGAATTGATTTAAGGCTTTGAGTTTTTACTTTTGCCTCTTTTTTTTTGCTAATTGTTGTGTGAAAGTTAAATTGTTTCATGTTCAATCAATTAACTTACCATTAAAAGATTGACTTGATGTTGAAGCTCAGCAATTTGAATTAATTGATCTTTTCCTTGAGTCATTAAGAGTGGGGTTGTTGTTAGACGATAAATATCACTTGGGTCGTAAAGAGGTAGAGTGGCAAACATTGATGATGTCGTTGTCGATGATGATGAATTGAGTGGTGAATTTGGTGCCAATGTATTGGTGGATGAAGGGGTGAACAGTGATTGAATGGAGGGTGTCGGTGTTGTGACCAGTGATCTACGTTGATATTTTTCTGGACTTGAGGTTGACGATGAGCACGATTTGTGAATGGTACCAGTGGAAACATTGGTACTTGAATTGTTACCAATAACGGGACCAGATGAACGTCGGATCTCATTGATTGTCGGTCTAATTGATAGGAATGATTCACTGGTGTTTTGATTGTTAGCGGTGGTTGAAGATGAAACTGATGTTAAGGATAACGAATTTGATCCCAATATATTGTTAAGGCCACTTCCATCTGATTCTGCTTCGGTAATCCGACCACTTCCAATACCAGAGCTTGATGCTCGATCTCCACCACCACCACCGACTACAATGATTCCACCACTGGTACCGATCATTGATCCTTCCGTCTCTTTGAATGTACAATCTTTCAGTTGGACGAGTTTCTTTTTCAGTGCATTGAAACGTAGGGTGGGATCTTTTTCCGGATTATCAAAACCACCAAAGGTTTCAGCGCGTTTGGGTAAAATTGGTGAGACAAAAGTGTCACTTTGATGTTCACCCGCCGAGGAAACCGATCGACATAAATTGGTACCCGAAATGTATAAACTATGAGCTATTCTGAAAGCTGAAACGATAAACAAAAAGCAACAATTAGATCAACAAATTGTTCAACATATGAAAATTGTCTCAATTAAACTAACCTTCATTGGCAGCGTTGATAATTGTTTCCGGTGAACAATTATCTTCAATTATTGGCACATATCGGATTAACTCTAATCCCTCCTGTTCAATTCCAAGTAATTCCTGAATTTAATGAAAAGACAAATTTCCAAAACAATAGTTGATTAATTATTTTAAATTCTAATGATTATTGATCATCTTACCATCATATCAGCAAAAATTTTCATCTTATCTTCACACATTTGAGCCATTCGAGCATCTTTTTCGTACATAGAGTTTAATAGTTCACGAACTTTGGCCTTTCGTGCTTCTTCAATTTTCCTTTCCTCTCCTTCTGAATGACCACCGGAACCGGAACCCGAGCCATTGGTATTCTCTTCATCTTCATCAGGACACATTTCAACCGCTTCACGAGTTTGATCAATCAATAATTTTGATCCTTTGCCGTTGGACAGATAAGCTCATACATTTCCGGTTCATGGGGATTAGATGAGATTAAGTAGACACCACGTGACAATTGTCCAGCTTTCTCACGAACCAATAGTTTTTGTAACGAGACAACACTTGACTGAAACAATTAGAACGACACCAAATTAATATTGAGACCAACGAAATCACAATTATCTTCATCATCAGTAACGTGCAAATAAAAGGTTCCCAAAAATCATTCAGACACCGAAATGAGATTAAAATGGCAATTCAATTTTACCATGAAAAACTAACTAAATTACAGATTAAAATTCTGATTCTAGATGAAAACGAATTAAGAACGAGAAAGTGAGATAGAAAAGTTCTGATGGAAACATGATGAACCCTCTGAGGTTTAATAATTTGATGAATAACACAACAAATCATAATAATAATGAACAATTTAAATTGAAAATTCAACCAAATATAACAAGAGTGATGATTGAGATAAATTCACAACAATAATCACCATGAACATATTATCAAAATCATGATGAATTCATGAAATTGTGAAAAATATCAGCAATTTAAATATTATAACAACTACAATACAAATGTGATAAAACTATAACTTAAACTAAGCCAATATCATTGTAATATTATCATTTCCTTACCAAGATCATCAAGATGATGAAGATGATGATAACATTATCATGCATTCAGAATTGTCCTTGAAATAATAACAAAAATGATATATAATTAAATGATTTGACATGTTAACAACAATCAAAGGTTACCTAAAGTTTAATTTAACCTTAAACATATTTGCCAGACTTGATATTAAATTTATAGAGCAACAAAAATGACACAAAAAGATGAGGATGAACATGAACATGATGAAATAAGTGATGAAGATGAGCAAGAATTACAAACAATATTGTCAATGAATTTAAAGGTAACCCTAAGTAAAGGTAAGACAAAATATTCCCAAGGCAGTATTAGTTAAAGTAAGAAAACTTGTTAAAAACTAAATCTATGAGTTTTTACTTTCTTTTTCATCCTCATCCTCATCCTCATCATCATCATCTTCCTTTCAGCACTAAAGTGTATCCATACACTTAAATACATCTCTCACAGTATGAACATTATATTACAAGTAATCAAAGGAAATGTTTCTCAACCTTAAGTAAGTGTGATTCATTTCACTAGAAAACAAAAGTATATAAAAGAAAAGCTAATGTAAAAAAGTACCGTTATTATCATCATCATCATCTTCATTTGATGATGATGATTAAATTGATTAGCTAAATGACAGGGGAAAGATGCTCAAGGAACAAGTTGATTAAGTTGTTAACATATGAACACAATATTATTACATTTGTTATTACATCTTTGTTAATATCTGTTAATGAATTGTTATTGTTAACCTGAAACTGGAAAATTAAAGATAATAATGATAATATTATACAATTAATAGCAATCAAAATGATATAAAAATTTAGTTTTGTTGGGATAAATTGTAAATTTTGTATGATTAGTTTACAATTTAATCTAATTAAATGGTAATTCATTGGTGTTGTTAATAATGATGAGGAAAAAAAAATGATTCCAAGTCAAGGAAAGGAAGATGAAAAATCAGCAGAATCAAGGTCAAGGTTAATGATGATAAAATACAATAACATTAGTCTAGTATCTATGATGATTTTTTTTAACCATGGAGACTTTGTATATCGATGATGAGGATGATAATAATGATGAAGATGTAAGATAATACAAAGATGAAATAATGATCAAAAGGGATCATGAAGTTTCAGTTTGATATTGTTCAGGGTTTTTATTTTCAGTGAAAAGAGGAGGATGATAAAAGAGACACAGTTGAAAGGTTAGGGATAAGAAAAGATGATGATGATGATGATGATTAAGACGATTTTTCTTACATCTGATAATCAGATAATGATGATGATGAGAGAGAGAGAGAGAAACTGAATATTTCAAAGGAATGGTTAATGCGTATTCATGGTAAGGCAAAGTATTTCATTTTCTTAACAATCTTGATCATTAATGAGATTTAATTAATGAGCCATGTTGTTAGATTATGTTTGACAGTTTGTTATAACAGTAAATTCTGAATAAATTCAGACAAGAATCTGAAACTTTCACTGAAATAACAAGAGTAAAGGAAACAAAAACATCTTATTATCATGAAATAAGGTCAATCTTTTAAGATGATTAACTGATGATGATTATATAAGGTGATGAATTAAAGACTCACCTTATTATCTAATGAACAGAAATGATACTTTTGATTGTTTTCTTGAAGTAAAATGATAACATCAGACAAAACAACAGCGACCACATCGATAATTTTACCACGAGCTGATTTCCATGAAATATTGGCCTCATGTCGTAATTTACGATTATTTGAAAGAAGATCAGATTTTCGAAACTTTTTCCCTCTATACAAAGTTGTCGATTTAGCATCGATTTTGTTATAAATCTCAAGTAAACGAATTTCCTTTTCCTTTTCAGCGACCTGAGCATCAACTCGATTGATAACATCCTTAATATGTCTCAGAGCATCTCTCAAGTCAAGATAATCACACTTTGTATCTAAAAAAAATAAAATAAAATAAAGACCAACAACAACAATTAGATTATAACAATTAAAACAAGTCTCAACTAATATAAATTGTCCATACCTTTGGTTACTTTCAATAAGGAATCAATTAACAATGGATACTTAGTTATACGTTGAGTTACAAGTAAAATACATTCAGGAATACCCCTGGTTTTACATAATGGTTTTGCACTGCATTTCTGTTGACAATTAAGATAAGCAATTGATTAAAAATCAGAATGATGAGTAAACAAAGTGATTAAAAAAATTCAAGGATTAACTTTGATGATGGTGATGATGTTCACCTACTTTCTAGATTTAAAGTAAATAACTGTAACTTGATAATGTTTGTTTACCATGTTGAATATGTTAATCTCTATGTATTAACCTTGACCTCAAAGGTTGGAAATGTTCATGTGTAGATTAAGATTAGGATTGATCATCATCATCATCACCATGATTATCTCGTTAATCATACTAATTGTTAATCACTTACTTTGATAAAAGTTTGGAATTTTCTATCAGTCTTTAGGATATCTTTATACAATGAGAGTGCTTCTTTATGTTGACTACAAAATTGACCATAACAATTTCTTAATTGTTCACCATTTGATCCGGAAAACTGATCATTTTCATCATTAATCCAGTAAGAGTTAAGATAATCCAAGATAATCAAAAGAAAAAAAAAATTAAAAGTTAATATTTAGTTTGGTAACAAGATATAACATAAATAGGAAAGAATCACAATTTATTTGAAAAGTTAAAATCATCTCAGTGAATCGAGATGATCAATCATTGTCATCTTTATCATCTGATGATGAAAATAACGGTTCATATTTATGAGAAAGAAATGAAATTTCATCAGAGATGAACTCATCCAAATAACATCAATAACAACAAGAATAACAATTAAAACCATGTAACCAATTTAAAGGATAATTTAGGAATTGATTGGATAAGGGAATAAACGAAAAGGAAAAAAAAAATTTTTTTTTCTCTTTCAATTTTGTTCATCATTTTAACAAGAGAAATTCAATTGGAATCATGTTACTCATTAGATGGACATTCTGAGTCTGAACTTTACCTGTTGTAAGATGATGTCTCCAATACTATCGATTACAGAATCGAGAGATTGTCTTTCACGTAACTTTTTCAGGAATGTGAGGTGAGTCTCAAGAAGATCCTCCAAACAGGGGAATATCCTTTCCACCATGTCTTTGGTCATATGTAATTCCTTAATCATACCCTGAGCATAAATCTTTTGCATGATCTTAAGGGTTAGGCAATGGTGCTTTTCCGTTATTATTAGCTCTGAGAGAGAAGCACAATCAAGATATGCAAAAAAAAAGAGATGAGGATGATAAGAATGATGATACGAAAGAGAAGAGGATGTGAAGCCAAGAAAGAAAAGAAAAGATAAAAAAAAGTAAGAGTAAAAGTAAGAAATTAATTTCAAGTCCATTGAATATCATCCATGTTGTGTGTGTGTGTGTTATCATCATTATCATGGTGAATACAAAAAAAGGGACACAATAGATTGAGATTCAGGCTCAGGTTCCTGGGTATAAAGTCAATTATCATTGGTCAAACAATTGGGTCAAAAGGTAGTGTAACCATTGATGTATATGGAGTAAAAGTCTTAGGAGAGTGGGAAGTGGTTGATAATTGAGATTCCAAATGATAATAAAATGCTTACCATGAATAACCTCTTGTCGTCTGATGTCCTTTTCCTTTAATCGTTTGAGAACCTGAATAATGAATAATAATAACAATATAATGAACATCAACAATCAAAGGTAATCGATTCAATGAGAATACATAATAATCAGGGTAATCAACATGGTCAATAATCAATGATAATAAAAGTTAAATTGTCATCAAAATGATGATCATTTATCTTGAAAAGTCCGGAAGAGAATCGGAAAATATCAAAAAAATCATCAAACTAATCAGTTTCATATCTCAAGGTAATCATCATGATTATACCAAGAAATTAATATCATTACAATTATATTGGATTATATTCTTAATCAATGACTAATTTGATTGATTGTTCATTAGTTTAATTACCTTTTTATCAACTGTATTGTTCCAGGATTCTGGTTCATCATCCAGAAGCCTCAATATTAAATCATCTTCAAATTCAGAGGTAATTATTTCGGCAACTCCTTCATCAAGTGACTCCATTGAACCAGAATTAGTCTCAACCATGCTAATTAAAGGTTTTTAATTGTTCATTAGAAGAGTTAATTAATTGTTACTCTTTTTTTCCAACTTACTTGCTGTGTCCATCCTCACCAGTGTCCAGTTCCTTGTCCTCACAAATGACTTTGCTGTTGTTATAATGAAGACGAAAGGAAAAAATCTTGATTAAAATGATCAATTTTCAATCAACACAATTAAATTTAATTTAGTTCGTGCAACTTCAATGCAATTATTCAAATAATAATAAAAATCACAGGCAGAAACAAAAAAAAGTAATTGATAAACAATTATAACATTAGATATGATTATCTCATGTTCATCATGTTGATGATTAGTTAATTGTCATTCTAATAACGGTTTGCAATTAACACATGCAAAGTTAATTGTTAACTTGCAGTACAATTTATTTACAGTTAACAACACACATGCAATGTAATTTAAACCAATACTAAAGGATAGTGATTAGTTGATTATACTTGATTAATTCAAATGATAAAAAGGTTACGGTGTTGCAATTAAATCCATTGATTGTGATAACAATAATGAAGGTGAACAGTTAATTGTAGTGACAATTAGATTTTGATCATTATCACAGTAACATTCAGATTGTATTAGAATCAGTTGATTTGTGGTTCACTGATTGTTGATGGTTAAATGAGTTGTTAATTGTTGTTAACATTGATTTCCTAAAGTTAATTGAATCTCAATTTTTAAGGTTAATCAACATGAATACAAACTAAAAAGTGAACAATTAACTCAATATTACTCATAAATCACCATAGATGATTATCGTTGAGAGACCAAATTTATTCAGAATGGAAATTGATTAATCCAAATTTTAAAAAGTAAACAATTAAATATATAAATCCTGGTAATAATTAAATCACTTAGTATAATCCTTAATCCAGTTGATTATCCAAATTAATTGTAACAGTTGATCAACAAAAAGTTTACAACTTAAACTGTTAAGTTTCAGTAAAATCACAATAAGATTGAATAAAATTAAACATAATTAACTGTCAATAAAGTATTGATCAAATCAGAGGGAGATCTTTAATTTAACTGAATTAATTTAATTGTAGTGATGAGTCACACCAAGAAATGAGTAAAACTAATTAGTAAAAATTTGAAAATCTAACATTTGAAACAAAAAGCAGAGAGTCACAATTGTTTGAATTGATAGAAACCAGTTGATAGGCATTAATGGAGAGAGAGAGAGAGAGACTGGAAATGATGAGGATGAGGATGAGGATGAAGATGATGATAAAACTGTAAAGATTCCAGAAAAGATTCAACAAAAAGCAGTTAAGTTTAGTTACACCTCAGTGTGACATCGACTCTCATGAAAATCATATTCAGGAAGAAAATGAGAATTAAGATAATGGCTGAAAGGAAAACCTTAGTAATCTTGAAAAAAAGATGATGATGAAGATGAAGAGATGAAGATGAGAGTTAAATTTCTTGGAAAATGTCCTAAAAACGGTTTGTAAAGATGACGAAGTAAAACAAAATGCTAAACAGATTCAATCTAAAATAAATATAAACCTGAAAAATGAACATCATGGTTGACAGTTTCTTGTTGTTGTTCATTGCAATTCATGTCAATGACAATCCTCATCTTCATCTTCATCCTCATCCTTATCTTCATCATCATCATTACCATCAAGGCGACATGTAAGTTTGTGTGAGTGTGTATATATCATAATGTAAACACTTACTCATAGAGATAAATAGTAAACCTCAATGTAAGTATTTAATTAACATTGTTTTTTTCGCAATCAATGATCAATGTTTCATCTTCCGTTAATCCATTCAAATGATTATCTTGATAAATTGAAAGGTTTCTTCAAATTTCATGTTGATTCAATTAATCTCATCTAATATAATCTGTCAGTCTGAATAAACTTTGCCACTCTAATAATTGGTCACCATTCATTCAGTGATACAAATATATTTACATGAATGTTCAAGGGAAAAGATTATCAAAATTATATCTTCATCGTTATCATGGGAAAAACTGAATTAACCTTTGGTTAAGATGAGAAGAAAAAAAAGTTCTGAGTTGACTGAGTAAATATTATTTCCTAAATGTAATGTTACATAAGTGAGAAAAAAAAAGTTTCTTTTTTTAGACCTTAGATTAACTTGGAAAATTGATTAGTTAGATTTACTTGGTAAGTAAATTTAATTAACTATCTTACAGTAATTACTACAATCAAATAGATAATATTAATAATAATAATCAAAGTTTATTGTTAATTGAACAAATTGGTTTGGATGATTAAGATAATCAGAGTTATATTCTGGTTGATCAAGAAAAACAATCAGAATCCTTTTTCCACAGTTTCAGTTTAATTAATGTAAACTGATTGTATTATAATCACAAAATTAATAATAATAAACCATTAAATTAATTAACCAACTTGAAAGGTTTTAACTGTAACAATCAACTTTATAAATAAACATGTGAAGGACAAAATTAACTTTGATTACGATAATCAAATTAACGGTTAATTTTTGTTTACTATAAGTAATAGTGGTATACAAGATAACTGCAAGTTGTAATTGATTTAGATGATGATAATGTTGATTATTATGATTAACATGATTATCATCATGGTTATAGTAGTGGTTGTGATGGAGGATGAGGTGTTGGTGGTGATAATGATAAATAATGATGATGATGGAAGATAATATAAGATGAGAATAAGATAAACATGGAAACCAACTTGATGATTCTCTCTCACTCTTTTCCAATCAATTGATCTAATATTATCTTCATTTTTATCATCATCAAATCCAGTTGAAGATAGAAAGAGTTAATATCATGTACCTGGGACGATATCATCTCTGGTCCCAGAGGAAGTTACATTGAGATGATGATGAAGATGAGGATGATGGTAAGGAAGTGAGAGAAAATTGAGACTTTCGATTGAGGGAGAAACTTTTTCAAAGAGAAATATTAGTTTCGATTAGTTTATCTTCCAGGAAAGATGATCATAAAATAGATAAACATGATTATTTATTATCAGAATCATCATCTTAATAATTATTATTATCTTCATCTTTAACTTGTCATGTTGAATCAATTTGTAAGAATCAGCTGATCATCATCATCGTCATCATAAAACCAAAATCAGTTGTTGTGTTTTTCATATTCAATATTTTAACAATTGTATCAGATTAAATTAACTTATCAACTTTTGTCAATTGTATATTGAGATGATGAGGATCATGTAAAATTCAATCATACTCATGATCAAAAGTAACAACAACAAGTTGATTTAACAATATCAACAATCAAAATGAATAATTCATTGATTATTTTAATATTTTTTTTCTTGATTCATTCAACGATTGAGAAAGATAAATATTGATGTATCTTAATAATCAATAACTAGTCATGTTAAAATCTCATATTCACCCAATAAGTTGGTATAGTTAATCAAAAGTATAACAGAAAATTGGATTATGAATTATTACTAACAAATTGTTATTAATAGATTTACTTTAAGAAAAGAGCAAGAAGATGAAGATGATGATTATGATGATGATGCTGGTGGTTAGCAAACATGTAATATGATGCTATCATTAATGTCTCAATATTTACCATGGAAAATGTTGTAGACTGAAAGTTATTTACAGTTATGAGTCTTGAGAATAATTCTTTTGACCAATTAAGATTTTGACATTTAAGATATAAAAACAATAACAAAAACATTGGATCGATCATCTTGAAATAATTTGAAGATTAGATGAACAAAATGAAAGAGAAATGATTTATATATAAGTTATTATCATTTTCAATCAATTCTCATGATATGGTGGCTATTCTGAGAGAGAGATGAAATAACAATCAGAGAAAAGTAAAGATGACTTAAGGGAGTAATCTAGTGTTAAGATTGGTGGATATTTTCATCTACACCACTGACCACTACTGACCACCCCTATGTTACTTGTATCACTTTTTTTCCTTGGGATTTACTTTTGTAAAGACTTACAAGATTCACCATTAGATTGATCAGTTGGATGGTCAAGTTTTTTTTTGTTTTCTATTGACCATTTTACTTTTTCATTTAGTCGACTAATGAATTAGGTTAATCATAATCATCAGTAGCATAGATTAACAGACTAACGATTTATAAATCATGAACTTTATAAGTATTGAATCAACCATTGGTTAATTTTTTTAGATTAAACTCTAAACCAGATTAAAATCAAATTACGTTGATTTTTTCATCAAGACAATCAGTGAGCTTTTATAACTAAAACAAGGTGTACAATCAGATTAGCTGATTAATCTCATTTTGATTTTGATTAAACAGGATACCAGAAATTTAGTTGCTAATGAAAAAAGGTAAACAATTAACTTCCTCCCAACAAATAGGTAGACAAAATTACATAGGAAATGCAAGGATCAATTTGAAGGAAACAGATAATTAGATGAGTTTTATTTTTCGTGGAAAATGTTGATTAACTTTCCATGATATCGGGCTGACAATTATTTTAATTAATATCTAAAGTAATCAGTGTTAAAACAATAAGATTTTTCCAATCAATAGATCAACTGATTTGATCGTAATCAAATGTTTTATTAGACGATTAAGTTGATTGTGAAGAAAAAAATTTCACCAAAATATTTACACATGAAGATGATCATAATCATGATTGAATTGATTGATTGATCGGATGTGAATCGAGGTCAATACAATTGAACAAGATCCGATTACTAGATTACCAACAATTCAAATCAAGTATATAAATGAAAATCAATTGATTGACTGAATCAATAGTTATCAAAATTCATTTGAATTAAATCAATCAGAGATACAAGATCATGTTACCTAATTTTTTTAAATTTACTTTTCAATTTTTTCAATTGAAAAAGTTAACGACAATTAGGACAATAGATTAACTGTTAATAATGAACGTGATAGAAATAAATTGTCAAGTTGAAATATTATCACAATTAACAAACATAAAAAAAAATCTAATCAACAATCAGTGGATTATATTGAAACAGGCAAAGGTTTGTTGTGAAAAACAAAAGTAAAAGTTAATATAACGAGCAACAATTAACAACAATTAGTAGAAAGAGTTAATTGTAAAACTCACTTAACACCCAATTTGGTGGCAACTCGCCTCCATTGTGAATAGCCACTTGGTGTGTATGATTTACGATTAATGCTAATCAGTTGAAAAAGAAAGAGTTGATTGTAATTAAGAGACAATTAAATTGTGCAAAATTTTAATCATCACTTGCAAGTTTTAATTAACCTTTGATTTTAAAGTCTCATTAAAAAAGCATCAAAGTTTATTCACAGGGAATGGTAAAGGTAAGAAAATGAAGAGAGAGGATTGGAAATGCTCAAGTAAATTTATTCAACTGGAAAGTTTCAAAGTTATTCAGGGTATTCATCATGAATTAATATAATAGATCTTGAATTGAGTGAAATGGTAAGAAAACACAGCGGATATTAATTCTTGTCAAGTTGAATCATTGATGAAAATCCAAGTTTCCCTTTGGAGATGAAAATGAAATTGATCAATAACATGAAAAGAGGACAAATAAGATGATAGAGGATCAAGAAGAGGATCAAGATGATGCAAGACAAGGATTCTCATGATAATATTCATATTATTAATCGATGACCTTTACTATGAGTATTTTCACCGGGCTTGGATTAGTAATGAACCATTCAAATATCTAGTCTGAGTTAATATTAATAATCAGACAAGTTTGATTATTAAATTATGATTAAAGGGAGAGACACTCACAGATACAATTCAGACTTACAGGTAAACATTACCACCCTCTGAATAAGATGAGGGTGGGTGGAACTGATTAGGAGACTCTCAATAGGAATATATATCAATTTAGATTATCATTTTCTTCATTCATTCAAACTCAACTTACTTACTAATATTTTGTTTACAACATTAGTTTTCTTGGTTGTTTCATCTGGTTGATTTTTAAATTGTTTTCAAATTGTTCATTTTATCACTTACCTGGGTGATGATGATGATGGTGGTTTACAGGTAATACCCTGAGAGTCATGGGAAGATGATAAAGTGTGAGATGATGATTGATGACTTTTACAAAATCCACCGAGTTTTTTATCCTTAACCGATGAGGTGGGAGATGATGATTTACCATTTGATCCTAGATGAGGGATGAGGCAAGGGGCGGATGCGGAAATGATGAAAACAAATCGATTGAGAAAAATCAGTAAAATTGTAAAATATAATATATATATATGAATCATGCATGAATCAGAAAAAAAAGTTAATGAGTTACAATTAATTGAATTTAAAATGATAAAATATGATTTGGAAATCAAAAGACGATTATCATCATGCAGAAATAAAAGAGTCAATGTCATGCATTGGAAATGAATGAAATGGGATTTGCATTGCAGTTAATTAATTAATTATCATGCAGGAAGATATTGAATGGAACTGAATTGAAAATAATTGTAGATATCAGATGAGATACAAACCAATAGGAATAGGAAACTCTTCCATATCTGGACATTCATGGAGAGATGGGAATCCTCTTAGAGGATGATAATGATGTCGGCCTGATGGGTTAGGAGGTATCATGATAATTAATTGTCATGAGTTTTTTGTTTATTAATTATCATCATTTTTGGTAAATAATAGCAAAGGTGAAGAAAAAAAAATCAAATTAAGTTATTTCCATGATAATTCAATTTCAAATGCAGATGATAAATGAAAATAGGTTATTATTATAATGGTCAGCAAAGGTAAGCAATCAAGGGTCATAATTATTGGTGATTGAAGTAGAGTTCAAGCAAAGATGCATCAGAAAAGCACCAATATATTGATAATTATTGATTTTGAAATGAATTCTAATAATAAAAACTGAGAGAGACAGAGAGATTGAGAAAATGGTCAACTTACCCAGAGGAACTTGTAACATTGGTGAAATGGTCCGGTCTTTAGTGGACAATGCCAAGTGACTTGGTTTCTTGGCAAGACGAAACTTATTGCAATCTAATATCTGATCCTTACATGAACTATCATGAACAGTTACCATACAATCTGAGGTAATTAAGGATGCAAAGAAATTAGTGATTAATACAACAGGTAATCAGTTAATCTATTGACTGGTCAGTTGGTCAGTGATGATTAAGGTGAGTGTAATACACTTACTTTCACATTTAATGGCAGGTTTATTGGCTAATGCTTTTTTACAAACATCACAGAGAGCAGCAATTGAATAGCAAACGGACACAAATTGGTGAGGTGATACCTTTTTTGTATCTTTATCCTTCTGTGTATCAAAGACAATTAAAACATTGAGATTTGATTAATTAGTAAATTTTTCTTTGTTATTGTGGGTCAATGACATCATTTGAATCACGGTCAATTGTGTGTGGGTTTTTAATGTTAACCGATTGATTGACCGGAAGGAAGTTACGATCATCATAACAAAAATGATGATGATGATGATCATCATCATTAGAATAATTAATTAGCTACTTACTCGTTTCTTTCGGAAAAATAAACTTCCTCTTTTTTTCCTCTTTGAGATTGACTTTTCATCGTCACTTTCTTGATTACTGATGTAGGATAAATTTCTGATAACAATTAAGAAAGAAATAGAAACAATAATTAAGAGATTAATTATACAACAATATTATCAAATAATTAAGTTGATTAAAAATTGGATTAAGTTTCAAAAGAGAGATTAATTCATGAAACTGAGATTCAATTATTATTTTTTTTTTCTTCAGTAAAAGATTAACAATCAACACTTGAAACATTGACGTTTGTATTCATGATTAAGTTAACGTTGAGAAAACAAAGACAATAAAATCAATTATTAATTAAATTGTGACAGTTTAATCAGGGAAAACAAGGTGAATGATTAGATTGTGTAAGATTTGTATTAATATTATATCAAGGTGAGCAAAACGTAATCATTATAATCATTACCTGTAAGGATTAAATATCATAGACAAGGTTGAAAGTCAATGATAACTTACAGATGATTAAGTAATTAATTATTGATTATCATCATCATCAAATTGATAACAATCTTAATGATGATGAGTTTTCATCCCTTTGGTGATTTAATGGTAAATATACAAAATGGAAGCAATAAAAATGTTGATTTAGTTTTTTTTTGGTTCCTCTTGTTAATTGTAAAAGTTAATCAATGTGAACAATGATTTAGTTACAATTAATCATTTGATTACATCTTCATCATGATTAATCATTCAACATTTGGCTAATTGTGATGGTGATAATCTAATTGCTTAACTTTCACTAATTTTAATCAATAAATAAATAAAAAAAAGTGTTAATCTGAAAAAAAAATTTACTGTTAACTTTTTGATTAGTTAATTAATCAATTTGTTTGATTAATTAAACTCCCAGTTAATTTCTGAATATTAATAATGATAATTAACTTTCATTTGGTGTTGAGTTTTAAAATTTCAAATTGAATTACTGTTAATTGTTACAACGAGTTAAATTATAATTTAGCAAACTAATTGAATACATTATTGAAATTTCAAGTCCGGTAGAGTAAAAAAAAGTATTCAATTTACAATTTCAATCACAATTAACTGATTAATTAATATGTCAATCAATTTTAATTTTGTTCCTGCAAAAATTAACCCATAGAGAAGATTAAATCGTAATTTAAAAAACCAAATTGATCAACAATTAACTTGACTGATTTTTGATTAATCTACATGTTAGATAATATTGATTTTCTAGTTGAAATTATAAATATTAATCAGTTCAACAATTTAACTTTTATGAATTAAATTAATTATTAATTCATTTGGGATTTTTCAGAAATTATTTTTCTCCGTGAAAACTAAATTGTGATTAACATTGAATTAGTTTGAAAAGATCAACAATTAAGCAAAAACAACATTATTTAGATGTTAATTGTTTGAGGGTTAAATTAATTCAACTTCTGTAGTCACTTAAAATGTCAAAGTTAATTGTTACAAATAAATTGTTACAATAAAAAAAAGTATATTAAAATCAATCACCAGTTATTAAGATGTTGATTGTTTATATTTTAAACATGTTCATCTAATATAAATTGTCAATCAACAAACAAAAAAAAACGATAACAATTAACTTTTTTTAACGTCTTGGTGATAAAACCGTAACTTAAATTGTCTCAATTATAATAATCAAAATGAAAACTTTTCCTTGAGCCTAAGAAAAGTTGAAATAGTTGAATTAACAACCAATTGAGATGATGATTAAATTAGTTGCATGTTAATTAACTTACTTATCTCTACGTTCCCGGGACGTTGATTGCTCCTCCGCCGCCTCTTGAGCAGCCAAAATGGAGGGAGTTGATATTGATTTATGTAAAGTTGATCGAGGGGGAGTCAGGTATTGATGAGGATGATGATTAGGATGATGAGGATGAGGATGATGTGAGGGTGAGTGTTGATGATTTGATTTGAGGGTTGAATTGGGCATAATTTTACTGGTTGTTGAGGTTAAAAACTGTCTACAATTAGCCAGAAAATTTGAATCAGATGAGGAAGAGGATGCGGAAGTGTGAGTGTTATTAATTATCTGAGGATTAATTGTGTTCATTGGATGGTGATGTTTGGTTTGATTGGAAGAGCTTGTGGTAACAGTTGATTGTCCGATTGTTGTTGTTGATTGAGGTGAGATACTTTCACGAGAAGATGAATTAGATCCACTTTTAGGTGATGGACATCGATCGGTGGTTCCGGTGCTGGTCATTATATCATTCATACTACGAGCACATCCATGGGACATTGTTGATTGGGTTGAAATGCGATTTGATTGTTGTTGTGGTTTTTGTTGTTGTTGACTAGTAATTGAGCTTAAATTATGATGATTAGGTTTGAAAATTGTCTCACTTGAACTTGCTGAAAGTGATCGCGGCTTTTCAATTGGGATCACGTTAATTTGAGATTCTGGTGATCCACTGGGAGATGAGGATGAGTTAAGGACGATATCGGTTGATGAAATTGCGATTCGCGTTTGATGACCAAATAAACTTTCTGGACTTTGACTACCACCACTCAGCGATTCACTATTATTAACTAAATCATCTAGACGAGATGCGGATGCTGATGAATATCGAGTCAAGGTGAAATTAGTTAATTGTTGCTGTTTATCAGCTGTTGAAGATTGACCTTTATCGTTGGCTCGTTTTTTAGGAGATTCTGATTCTCGAGCATCATAAAATGTATCCTCAAGATCAGAATCTAAACTTGATAAACTGATTCTGTTGAGTAAAAAAAAACAAAACAAATTAATCAACAATTAACACAGAAACAATTACCCAAGATGGTAACAATTTAAGTCTAACCAACAAATCACCTGATTATCAACTGATTAAAAGATTAAATCTTATCAAGATGTTGATTAAAATATAATAGTAATTACAACGGATTTAGATTACAATCAAGATAATAATAAACTGTTTCATATTTAAATGAATTTGTCAATATGAATAATGAATTAGGTAATATGATATAATGATTATGATGAAATTATATTAATCTATTAATGATTAAAAATAACCTCTAAAAATGCATTCAATTTAAAATGTGATTAATATTATTAATCATAATTGTAACGTTAATTGTTTCAACGATTAAATCAATAGTAATGATTGTAAGAGTTGGTGAAATTTATGTATCGTTAATAAGCTAAATGTTTAAAAAAGAGGGGAAAATTTTTCTTAAATTGTAATAAAGTTATTGTTTTGATTGTTGTTGTATTATGTTGATTGTTGTGATTTATGGTAACAGTTAATGATAAATTTATCGTTATTATTATTATATTGATTTGACATACATTCTATGTGGTCCATTTCCTTTTCCTTTAATTGAATCACCATTAAAATCGGTTTGATTAATTCCAGATGATTGGTCAGTAGCTGATGACCAACTTTTCCGTCTAGGAATTGGTTCATTGTCATGGTGCTTATGATTAGTATTATTATTGTTACCAGTGGGGTGGTTATTGGCCAATAAAGGTAAACCGTTACGCTTGGCACACCGTTTGGCCGTAGTACCACCAATGGTTGAGATTATCGTTTGACAGCCACTGTTATTGGTCGTGGGTGTTGGTGAATTGTTGGTGTTTATTGTTGTTGTTGTTGTTTCTGTTGGGGTTGTTGGTGGTACTGGGGGAGATGTTGATGATAATGGTGAAGGAGTTGCTACTGGTGACCCACTGATTGAACTAACTAAACTTGAAGGGGTTCCTGGTGTCCGTCGTCCACCCAATGTGGGGCCAATAAATTCTTGTGAGCTTGATGGTGTTAAATCATTTACTTTAATTTTAACGGATCTTAAATCAGTTCCACCCATTGAACTATTATTATTATTGTTTGCATCAAATAGATGAGGTTGAGAATGGTGATCAATGGGGTTTGTGGCTATAGTATTATTTGCATCTTTAACCTTATATTGATAATCATCATCATCATCTTCATCTTCATCTTCCTCCTCTTGAGTCTTATCAATCATCTCAATGGCTGATAATGATAATGATGATGGTGATGGTGATAATTGACCTTGACCGATACAGTCTATGTCGGTTGTCCTTATTGTTGTTGATCCAAATGCTAGGGTATGAGGACGAGTGGGTAGTGGTGGTGGTTGAGGTGGTATCATTGGACTTGATTCTGAGCAATCATCTTCTAGTCGGTGGTTGGAATGAGAGCGAAATTTAACTGTTTTAAAGATGTAATCTTCTGATTCATCATTATCATCATGATGATAATATGGTGGTTCTGATGATATTGATGAAGAAGATGATGAGGATGATGATGAAGATGAAGATGAAGATGATAATGAGACAAGAATCTCTTCCTCCATTCACAGGGAATCGCGAAAACAAAACTTGTTACCCAATTAAACGTAATTTATATAAATTAAATCATTTGGATAAACCATGGAAATGATTATGAGCAATTAAGATACTTTCAGATTATCGGCAACATAAGATTATCTGTTAAATCAACATAAAGAAAAAAACAAATCACATTAAACATTGAAATAGAAAGTTAATCTGATTGAGTTGTGATTGTAAATTGTTACAATTAAAAGCCAATTGTATGAGTGAAAAAAAAGAGTGTTAATAAATCAATGAATGGAAGACAACAAATTAACAATTTAAACTGAATCAATCGATGATGTTATATAAATTAACTAATATTAAACGTTTCGAGATGAGATTAACCTTGAAATTAATACAATCAGAAGCTAATTAATCAAAATTTAACTAGTTATCAATAGATTACTGTATAGTTGTAATAGTTACAATTTAAATGATAGTTAATAATGAATTAAGGATAATCAACCATTTGATAACAATTTACTGATTTACCATAAAACAACAACATTAAACTTGATTAACATGTAATCAAATGATAGATATAAAATAAAAATCAAATTAATCATAATGATTACATGAAACATATAAACTTCTTGATTGTCAATTGAAATTATCATAACTATTACTATAAATAATCAAATTAAATTGTTACACAAATGATATTATCATGATGATTATGATGAATATCACCAATTCAAATCAATTCAATTCCCTCCTTATCAATGTTAGTTGGAGAGATTAATATTATTATTAAGAAATATATTACATGCATCATGTCATTCATATAGAACCTTGAATTTCATGGAGAAATCTTGAAACTGAATCATGATTTAACTTCAATTCTGAAAAATTTCAATCTCATATTGTCTTAAAATTAAATTGCCCTCAAGTCATTTTGAAACATATATACCGAGTAGTTCAAGTTAATTGGATGTTGGAATTGTAATATCAACCCAACCCTTAATAATTTGGTTGATTCCTGAAACTGAATTGACCTAGTGAGAAATGATTAATGATAATTTAATTAACTGATTAACTTTTCAATCGTAATCAAACTTTCATTAATAAGGTACTAGTAGTAGACTTGCAATTGTACATTTTTTATTATCACAACTGAATTGAATTCATCCATGGTGATTTAAATATCATCATGGGTAAATGCTGATTCATTTGGATTTCACTTTTAAATTAATACAACTGATTATGAATTAAGATCAGTTGTACAACAACAATTTACAATGTTCTGAATCTTTTATTTTCATGATAACATGTTGAATCTTTGAATGAACTTTTCTTGTTATATAAACTGATTAATTTTCTCCTTGATTCATGTTAGATTTCAATCTCTTACAGTTCAACTTAAATTCCGGTAAATTTACATGATATTCATGATTCATCATGCAGATCTTTTTAGCAAATGATGTGATGTATTAACTGAATACTTTTTGGTTTCTGATGAAAACCATAATTTGCTGATGGAAATTGAGTCAATTGAATGTCGTTTCCAATGTTCATTTGTTATGTTTTAATATTTGTTGAATTAATCATCATGATTATCATGAAAAATAACCAGAAATTGAAAAAAAAATCTCCCTTTAAATATTGAATAAAGTTCAGTCAAGTATTTTTAGTGATGTTCAGAGATTATATTATGATTTTCAATGAACTTTTTGCTTCACCTTTCGTGTTTACCTTTACATGAGGTTGTGAAACTGAATCAAAAAGCTCAATAAGTTGAACAGGTAGACACATATTTCATGGGCTTCAAAAGGTTTTGACTTTTGAATTTCATCAAGTGACATGATGATGATGAAGGATGAATGATGATAGTTAAAAAATTTCCATGAAGATAAGTAGGTAACTGTTTGGCTAAAATGAGAAAAATTTGAGATAAAATTTGAAACTCTTCAAATTTGATACACAGGGTAAAGCATAATGAGTCTGAAACTTTTTTCCAGATCATCATGATAAATTCATGCTTATCATCCTGAGAGGATTTTACTGTTAACACTTATCCAGGTAAAAAAAATCAAGCATTTATCTCATTTTTTTTGTTTACATTAACGCTACTCGGAATCAAGGTGAATAATAAACATGATATTCATGAGAGTTAAAGTATATATATTTATAAATATATTTAGTCTTTACTATGTAGAAAGATATGATGACCATTGGTCAAAACTATGAAGCAAAAAATCATACAAATTATTGATTCTCAGGGAGTGAATATTATCATGAATCTGATGGATTCGCATATTTTATCATCTATATTTAGAGATAGAAATTCAATTTAGGATAGATTGAGATAGAAAATATTTCATGATAGAATTCGGGAAAAAAGGAAAAGAAAATCTAATTCCAATTAATCAGAGATTCCAAGTTATCATTTTCGCATGATTCTGATATCAGGTATTCCCTCCCTTATGTGTAAGGTCAAGCATCAAATACAATACATGACATTTAGGGAGTTGCAACAAAATAATAAAAATTGATTTAAAATATTAAATCAAAGATAAAGTTGAGATGAGTATGTGAATAGTTGATCAGAGATTGATCATGATAAACAACAGATAGAAAGATATAAATAACGATTTGATTTTCTTCATGATATCAAAACGAAAAGTAACTTAGGAATCGACTCAACTCACAGACAGAAATTGATACTGAACTTTTCTCTCTCTCTCTCTCTCTCTACCTGAATTGATCAGAGTTTCATTTCATATGAAACATTGATAGAGTTACAAGTTTCTAGGACTACTCAGGATTACATGAGATTGGATAAGACGATGATCAATATTATCATCTACTGCATGATGATGATGGTGATGATGATGATTTTTCTTTCTATTTTCTGTACTTTTTTTTTCTGCAAATCAATCGATGACATTAACATTAATCTTCATCGAGTATTATTATTGTGTTTGCAAAAACGAGAAAGAAACGATTCATTTGTAATTCTCAATGATTTTCGTTACAACCAAAATCATGAAATGAACTTTTTATCCATTCTTATTCTGATGAAATTAACTCTCTCCCCTTTTTCCTCTACTATCATCATCCATCTTACATTTACCTATTTATAAACTAATATACAAAAGTTCAACGTGATTTATTAGCTCAAACCGAGAATAATAACTTGAAACTAACGCTACTTTCCATCACCCTGTAGGTAAAAATATCATCTCAATTCATTGAGTCATGAAATTTATTCAAATATGAAACAATTTTCTCTCAATTTCCAGACCAACAAGAGATGTCGAGAAATATTGTAAGACTTACAATGGTGTAAACTTGAATATTACCAGGGTGACAATTTTGTTGTACCCTCCCAGTTAATTGAATCAAATTGTTACATGATTAAAATCATTAATACTTTCATGTTTCTCTTCATGATAAATGGTTTGCCAAAAAATCACCAAGATGCTAAGGTGATTTTCCTGCTATTCTTAACCTTGGTTCCAAGCAAAATGTTGAAACATTTTATCAACTACATTTAACCAAAGTTATCATTTACTACCATGACAAAATATCACATTTACCCAATTCCAATTTACTTTTCCCATAGACATTAAATATTATAATGGTTTTTTCTTGTGGATAAAAATTTCAATTTATTGCTCAGCTAATGCATGATAATTGGATTACCTCGAGTAGACATTACAATTTAAATTGTAATTTAATTTGCTATCAACAATTAATTGTCAACCTTATATATCAAGTTTACGATAATGGTGATGAGAGTTCATTCATCATGAAAGATGACACAAAATTTTGTTAATCTTCATTTTTTTTTCCACTTCCTCATCACTGAATTTATCTGAATCATTGAGATAGAATTTATTTATTTTTAAAATCTACTATTGGTCAACTGGACAATAAAGTCATGTCCAGTTTTACATTATTGGTAAAGTTAATTGACTTTTGTTAACTTGTATTGTATTTAGAAAGCAAAATTTAATCATCAATCATATGTACAAGTAAATCTACAGACTAAATTATTAGGGTGAAATTAATTTCTTACAATTAACTGAAGGGTATGTATATGTATTGATAGTATAATACTAGTAGTTAATTGTTTCTATTTACAATTAGGTTAATCTCATCAAATCTGATCACTTGGTACACTATGTAATCAATAATAACTCAGAGAAAAAGTCAATAATGATTTATAATGGTAACAATTAAAGTGACAACGATAAACAAGAGACCACAATCAATTTTTTATTTGATATTTTTATACTTAATCTAATAATAATAATCAAATTGATAAATGATGATGATGATGATTAAATCAGTTTGGATTTTTATAAGATGATCATTCAAATTGATCAAACAGAATCATAATTGTTATAATCATCATCATCATCGGAATAAGAAAACAACAACAACAACGATAATTTAATTGTGGTTACATGAATTAACTGAGCCACTTATCACACAATGATTGATGGTAATGATGAAGATAATGATATTAACTATTATTGTCTCTTTTTTTTCATTCTCATCTTATTCATGGAGGACAATTTTTTCCTCCATGAAGATGCTGATCAAGACAGAAGTTCATTCTCATCATTAGCTTACATTTTCTGGGTCAATTTGTCCAAGAAAAACACAGTAATCAAGAGTAAACAATTAACCAAGATGCTAAAGGCAATTGTGATTAACAATCAAATATGTACAACAACAAATAGAGTAACAATTTGTTACAAACAATAGTTATTAGTTGATCAGTAATCAATAAATCATAATCAATATTTAATGATATTAATTTTCGAGTCAATTCTGTCAACAATTACCAAACATTGACCACTAATTGTACATTTTTGCAAATCATTAAAAACAAAAGGATATTTGTCTTGAGGGAAGTTTAATTGTTAACAAAAGTGTGTTAATTGTCACGATTTAATTAGTCCAAAGTCAATTGTAGTTTTGTGTATCTCTCATCATCATCATCATCGGATTCATGAGATTCAAAAGTAACCTGATATCAATGAAATTCATTGGTGTGAGCTCAATCTTTGAAACCATGATCATGATGATAAATTCATTGAGATTCATTGGAAGTAAATTTCATGTATCACAATTTAAATTCAAAAATTGTAAACTCTTTCAATGGATTTCATGGTAAAAAGTTTTATCATGAAATATAAACAACAAGGAGATTCTTATGATGATGATAAACATTTTCTAGGTTAAAACAAACAAACAATTCAATAGTTTTCATCTCATCTTCAGTTACCATGAACTTCATATACGTTAACTGAATCAAAATGAGAGAGTCAGAATAATTTTATCATCATAATAATCATTGGATGATAAAAGGGATAAAATCATTTAAACAGATTGATATAAAATCACTCTTGAGATTTGTATGTAAGTGTGATTGACAAAAATGTCGTTAGTTGCATCAAATGATGGTGATGATGGTGATAACCTAGTTTCTTATCATGTTGACCATCATCTTTTATCATCATGATAATAATAAAACAAGTCATGATAATGATAATGATAATCATTAACAGTCTAGTAGTAGTAGTAATTTTAGCTCCTTTGACATGGTCAAACTATTGAAAATGGTGAAAACATATATACTTGTCAAAGGATATAAACAACAATCAAGAGACAGTTAATACAATGGATTATATTAAATATTAAAACAGTTTCATCATTCAAGTTAAAATCCTCCCTTCCAAATATCATCATCATCATCATCATGACAATGTGTCACTTGTCAGTTAATTATCAACAAAGATACTTGACCAGTCCTGAATAATAATCATTATCATCATCATCATCTTCATGAATTTTTCATTCCCATTTACCTGAAGTTATCATCAATCCTACAAACAATAATGTACCAACAATTAATGATGATAACTTAATATTACGATAACAATTGGTTAATTAGTAACGAATATAAATATTAATGCAATTACTTATTTATATTCACGTCCAATTGTAATGTAATTATTTTAATCTGACAAATTAATTTCGATTTCAATTCAAGTTAATGAGTTTAAATCTTCATGTAATTGGATTAAGTTAAAGATGATAACATGATAAAGTGATTAAGATACAAAGATAATAATGAACAGTTACAATCTTTTTAAATAGTAAGTTTTTTGGTGAATTTATTTCTTCAGTAAGAAATATAGTCAATAATGATAAAGGAAGAGTATTAATAATCATCATGATGATATTCAAGTGAATGAATAATTTCAACAACATAGAAAAAAGGTAAGATTGTTCAACAATTGAATAGGAGTTACAGGGAATACATAATAAAACTTATGAATATCATTTTCTTAAGAGGGAAAAGAGTAAGTTATTATCATGAGAAAAATTGAATTGGGTGGGATGTTATCAAGTAATACATGTGAGGGTGGAAAAGAGGTAAAAATTGTGAGTGACAATGAGCTGAATGAAATGATAATAAGCATATACATTGTTTTACCCTTGGTGAAAATGTATTATCATGATAATATTATTAATCTTGACTATATGGCATATATACAATAATATGCACAGGGAATCAAGTTGATTCAGTCATAGGATGAGTAGTGGGTGGGGGTGGGATTGGATTGTGATACATGTAGTATTATAAGTATTATCTAGGAATCTGTGTCATCCTCTGCCTTTTTTTATCTCCATGTAGTTATTTATATAATAATAATATTTTTCAAATTTCCAAGGTAAATATTATAAGTATCTATATATTGAGAAAGATATTCAAGATGAACAAGATGATGGTGATGATGATGATGATGATGATGATAGGTGAAAGGGGAAGGGTGATTTAAGATGATAAAGGCTTATAAGTGACTTATAATATTAAATATATACTTTTTTTTTGTTATTGTTTTTCAAACTCCCAGGAAACTCAATAGATATATCCAGTTACCTGGATTCATTTGATAAGCTAATATATTATTTAATAATATGGTTTCTGATAAGATCAACTTTAATCACCCCGATTAACTTATTCATGATAATACATCATCATCATGAAACCAGAATCAAAAGTTTAACTTGAGAGACACACTCAGTGATTAGTGGGCGATTGTGTTTTTTTTAAACAACAATTTAAATTCCCACAATTTAGATATGATGATTAACCCACAACAACAATAAATAGATTTCTTTTTGTAAATTTACACATGATAACATATAATTTGTTGGAAATATTATAAGTCTTGATGTCACAATGATATTGTAATAACAATAAAGTTCACAATTAAACTGATTGTTACCAATTTTTTTTTTCTAAATTTTCTTAATAATAAAAGATGACTATTTATCAGAGTTGATTGTTATCATTTAGCATAGTTTAATTTATTTCCTATTCCATTGATAATATTTGTACATATATACAATTAAAATTGACCTTTAATTGTTACAAAATTTGATTGAAGTATATTAATACATAACTGAATTAAAGATTTTTGCTCACAATGATTGGATTATTTTAATTACTAGTATATTTACATTGACGCCCTTGGTAAACTGTAATGAATTTAAGGAAAAAAATTAGTCTCATCATCTTCCTGATATTGAATCATCATTTTTATCATTATCATCATCAGCATCCTCATCTTAATGTTTATCTTGGACTCATACCTAATATTATTTGGTTATTAAAAGGCGTTGCTGATGTAAACAAATATTATTATGATTACATGAGAGTCAAGAAAAATTCAGTAAACAGAGTTTATTATTATCATCATTTCCTAGCATGGAAAATGTTACAATGATATAGTGATGAGGATGCTAAAGTAATGAAGATGAGAAAATTTTGGAAATATTAATCTGAAAGCTCATTATATCTATTGAATGTTAATCAATAAATGATTCCAATCAGATTAGACCAGAAATTGAGTGTTTGATTTGGTTTTCCTTTCTGTTTGTGATAATATGAAATTGTGAAGAAAATAAAATCGTTATCATCATCATTAGATGAAGTTCATTAGTTATTATATGTTATTATTATTGTCAAGACACTGAATTAAGATGAAATTGATTGTAAAAATAATACAGAGACACTTTGATCAACACCATCAATGTCTGGTTATTTTTTTTTCAAGGGTAACTATGGATGAAACTGATTCAGGATATATTTTAGTAGCATCATCATCTTCATGATAACTGAATACATCTCTAACAGGGTCAATTTATTTGGTACAATTTAATCAATGGTCAGAAAGAAAAGTTTCTAGGGTAACTTTGAGAATTGAGAACAAATAATTTCCTTGAGTAATAATCGATCTGCTTAAAGATATCGGATAAGTTCAACTCTTTTCATCGCATCTACCGGATTTTTTATCCATTGGTTGGGAGAAAGTGAGAGAGACAGAGAGAGAAATACTTATTATCAACATTATCACTTTTCCACTCTTACCATGTATCCATTTCCTCAGCTGAATATCAACCAGAATCAAATTGAAACCCTTTTTTCATGGTTTCCAGTCTGATATGAATGAAAATATCAATAATCTAATATCACAAATGATAATTACCTTGTTTAAAACTTCAAACCTACACTGTTAGTAAACTATTAACAGGCAAGGACAGATCAACAATCAACAATCAACAATCAAGATAAACAATCAGCATCAACAGATGAGGAAAAACCAGTAAACATCAACATTTGTTACAATCGTTGATTTTCAGTGTTGGCTGATTGAATTTTTTTCTTAAACCTTTCAGAAAATTATAATTATCATTGATGATGGAAACTTTTCTTAATCAACCTACACACAAATTAAAAAAGCTCAACAATAATCAGTAAATTGTTTACAAATGATCATGAAAAATTGAAATAAGCTAATAAGATATTAATTTAACTCGGTAATTACAATCTTAATTTAATTACTACAAGAATGATACTCAAGTGACAGTCCAAAAACCATAATTAATTAATTGCTTAGGTGCAAATTAGAAACTAAATTGAACTAAATTAGGGATCAAATTTATCGATAAATTTTATTCTTACAAAAAAACAGCTTAGATTAAGTTTATTATTCATTGTATTTATATTTAGAAGTCAATAATTAATTCAAGTTGTTGTTTAATAATCAACTAATATCATTAAAGTTTCAATAAATATTCAAGTTTTAATATCTTGGATATATAAAAGTTTTCATGAAATAAATATAATATTTGTAATTCAATAATATCAATGATTATCATCATGAATAATCATCATGGTTATACCAAAATGTTTCACTATTAACCCTCTGGGGAATTTATCATTTCCTATCTCATATATATTTACATAGGAATCATTTATTCAAATTCAATATAATATAATATCAATGAGTATTATTAGATTGGGTTGGTTGATCAGATTAACCGGTAGCAAATTTAATCAATGATAACCACACATATATCAAATGCATTATTATGATTAACTGATTACTAGGCTTTAATTTAGAAACAGCATTTAATCAAAGTAAAAATTGATTACCTTAATATATATAGTATTTGATATAAACAGTATATATAGTTAATCATCATGTATTGTGATTTAATTGTTGAAATGAAAAGGTAACTTCTAAATCAATAGGAAAAACTGATTAAAACCATCAACTTATTTTATTGATTGAAGTTAATCATCGTTACTTGAGACAATTAAGTCACTAAAGTAAATTGTTAACATTGAATAATAAGGAGAAATGAACGATATCTAATATTCTGAACCCTCGAACACGAATGATATTTATTAAGTTTGTTCTGAAAAAGGTTCTAAGGTTAACTTTTGAAGGAAGAAAAAAGTTTTTCTTTTTAATAAACAAGAAAAATCAATAATAATCAACAATTAACCTAATAAATCAATTGATACATGAAATAATTATGATTAATGATGAAAATAATTTATAATTGTAATCGATTAGCATGTTAAGCTTTTTTTTTCTTTGTTTCTAAGTTTTAATTGTTGTCCTAATGATTATCATTTGTAGCAAAACTAATGATAATTATTAATTGGATATTGCTAATAATCAATTTAATTGTTAAGCACAATAGACAAAATCATTGGTCAAGCTTGACCTTAATATGCCATTAATATATTATATATGTACATATAAGTCCTTGTTGATTGTTAATCAAATTGTAATCAAAAGTAAATAATCATCAATTGTGATTACAATTAAGGGAAAATACTAAAAGTTGATTAGCAGATTGATCAATTATTGGAGACGAAGATCAATCAATGGTAAACAATTAACCATTGGATCAACAGTGAGTAAATAATAAGATTATTAAATTGATTCAATCAAATTGATTTATTAACTTGTTCAATTGTAATATTATTATTAATCAAGTAATACAATTAACCTCTGGATGTTATTTTTTTTTCAATATTATTATTTCATTACTGAAACTGGACATAGGTCAAGGTTAAGTAAATACTGTTATTTAATATTCAATTGAGTCCAGGTAACCAAATATATAAAGTACCTACTCTCATATGTTATTAATATAAAATCATTTATTTAGATGACCTACTAAACTGAAAGTGAGCAACAATTTATTAATCATTGTTGATGATGATGTATAATTAAGGGATAATTTAAGTTAAAGAGAGTATGAGAAACGTGTTTAAATGATTAAAAAATTAGCAACAATTTAGTAACTAACCAATACAATTGATGGAGCACAGGAAAAGTTAATATTAAATGACAATAGATTTTTTTGTTATAATATTTAAATTGATTGTTAACAATTAAAATATTGTCTAAATCAAGGTTTTAATCTGCTAAATAATAATCAGTTAAATACTTGGTTACAAGTGACTTTTTTTTCCTCTCCCACAGTTAATCACAATTAACTTAATCAAACTAATCAATTGTATCGTAGCTTTTGTTGCGCAAAACTTTCGCAATTAACAATTAACAATTAACAATTAACGAGAGTAAATCTTTTTACTCTTTGATTGTGAATATGATAAATTGTACTTATTTCATTTTCTAGACAAAATAATGATTTAATAACAATTAAAATACATCATGTGTGTAATATGGTGATAGTATTTTAATTAATTGTTGTAATTGATACGCTAAAAATTAAGATAAAAGGAAATTCAAAGACAGTTAATTGTGTTATCAAATTAATTGTTAGAACAATCTAATAATATCAAATCAAATTACTTGATCATCAACAATTCAATTGATATATATTACAAGTTAGACTTTGATTAAAACTTTAATTACCTTGGAAACTCAACCTTAGCAAATTATTACTTTTGATATTCAAGGTTTTTAATTATTATGATGATTTAAATGATGTGTTGACAATGATTAAGTAAATCACAATCAACAGTGATTCAAATAAGTAAAAAAAAATGAATATTAAATATGGTAATGTGATAACCAGATGAACTCATATATCAATACCATGATGATGATTATCATCATTCTGATTAATATTAATAAGATGATATAAGTTGATTCATCATTAAATCATGATTGAAACAAGGTAATTGTTGATAATCAATATTTTCATCGGTGAAAAGGTTGATTGTTTTATCAAACAAATAAATTAAAACTTTCTCTCTCCAGGTAATTGATTGTCTAACTTGTTATGTTAATCGTAATTGTAATTAACTTATTATCTGATGGTAGTAACCTTTGAGAGAGAGAGCAGTTTAGGTTAGACAACAATTAACAGAAGAAAATGAGTTAATCACAATCAAATTGTTCTAAATTTTTCATTTAATCTTTAAGGTGTTAACAATTTGCCGTATACTAATCAACAATAATATTTAGTTCAATTTACAACAATCAACAATTAAACTAAACGATAAGTGTTAAAGGTTAGGTTAAATGGTGAACCAATAGAAAGGTAATAATTAAATTTAATCATGAAAAAGTTTCTCCAATATATTAATTGTAATATATATTAACATTTCCGTGTTCCCTTTTAATTGTTGGGTAATTGTTTTTCATTGTTAAACTAAATTAATTGTTGTTATTGTCGGTGTTACCATTGATCATGATGTAATCAAAATCAATTCATGTTTAACAATTAAAAGTGAACATTATTTTCGTATATAAATCATACATTAAATTAAAAGTACATAAAAAAACAATTGAAAGTGACAATTAACGTGCCACTGAATTTAATTATTGAATAATAATTAGCATTATCATTATAGTAGATAAGCAATTAAACTGATTGAGTTGCGATGATCGTTAGTTAGGTGATAATTATTGCGAAAAAAATTCAAAGGATTAACACAATAATAATCATAACGATCATGATGATCATGGTGATTTTCTGGAAGATTAAATCTTTTGTTTATCTTCATTAATGATAACTGATATTTATGATTTTCAGGTAGCATTTTTTTATCGATAGTTAAAAGGTAATATCAATCGAATCAAATTGATAACAAATTCAGGTAATTTAATAATGAGAATGGTGATAATCAGGATGTTTTCAGTTCCGTTATGATGAAAATTGATTTTCTCTTGTTACTTTTTGTTGTTAGTTTGTTTTAGTTCATTGAGCTTGTAGATATATTTCAATATTATCGTTGATAAATTTATGAGATTCATTTGAAACATTCAGATAGTTCAGAATGATATGAAGATGGTGTTTTTTTTCTGGTGGTAGTAAAGGAGGAAGAGGAAATCCTGCTTCTGTTATTTTCCACTTTGATTAATATTGTAATACTTTCAGCCCTCAAGTATGAGTTGTTTATTTTTTTCATTGGTTGATTGTTGTGAGTTGAAAATTTTACTCAATTTTCAGCTCAATCAAGTAATCATCATAATCAGAATCATAATCATGGTTGATTACTACGAGGAATCAAAATCGATGATAATTTTGATTTGATGGCTTTTTTCATCTTTTTCGCTCACACACACTCTGATCATGATTAACTAATCAAGTGATGATGAGTGAATGATAATAACGATGATAATCAAAGATGCAACAATAAGCAAACACAATACAAAAGGTAAAGTTAAAAATTGTTGTTGTTGTCAATATGATTTTTATTATTATTTTTCGCTTGTTAAAAGTAACATCAACAAATAGTTATGAGTAATAATAATATAATGATGATAATCATCATAATGACAATTGTAATACATGTATTGAAAATGGATTCGGAAAGAAAATGTTGAACAATGAACATTTTCAGGGTGGAATCAACAAGGTACTTTTCATCTTCATCTTTCCATCAGCTTCCTTATCTCTGACTGTTCATCATCTTCATTGTCAACGGAGGAAAGAAAAAAAAAATTTTCAAATGATAATCATGATAATGATAATGATGAAGGAGGTGGAGGAGTAAGACCAGTTCTCTCTCAAATATACTCACTCTCTCTTTCTCTCTCATATTTCTTATCATCTTTGCCGTTTTCATTGTTTCTTTTCTCTATATCAATCATAACGGTTATCATTTCAATTCTGGCAATGACCTTGGGTAATAACGTCCATTGGGATGTTGACCTGATAAGGAGATTGTCAAGTTGATGAGGAGGATGAAGATGAAGATGCTCATGATGATCAAGAGTCAGAACAAGAAAATACTATTCTAATAATCATCAATACTTTAGATTTGAGTGCTGGATACATGGTCTCATGATCATATTTACATGCATCTCTCTCTCTCTCTTTGTATCTGTGATTGACCAGGAATATATTTGATTGACAAGTCTGATTATGATGAGGATGATAAAAAAGATAAAATGATTTATCAAACCTCAATATTATCTTCATCGCTCATTAAAGCTAAGTGACAATCACGATTCTTTTATTATTATCAACAATAATTAACTTCATTAGTGATAATTATAGTGATGAGCAACTGTTGATCACAAATCCTTTTGGTTCATGTTTAAAAATTATTAAAAGCTTCAGCAATTAGTAAATAGCAAATCAATTGTTTCATTAATTGATCAATTATCTTAGAGAAAAAGAAAATTCCTATTTCAATAGGTAAATCCTTTTAATCAACTTTGATTATAAAAATAATAAAAATAAAATTAGTTCAAAGTATTATAATGGATTGGGTTAAAAAATAAAGAATCAGAAAATTCAATTAACCAACAATTAGTTGATACTAACCACTTGGTAGTAGGAATTTAAGGAGAGAGAGAGAGGTTAATCAATTGGCTAATTAAATGTTGATTATTTAACTTCCAATTTATCTAATCACTTATTTAACTCTATCTTTGATAATTGTTTACATTTATCATCATCAATTGGAAGCAGAAACTTGAATTGGCAAAGATAACATATGATATTGTTGATATACGAGAGAGAAAATGAAAATAAAAAGAGATGGATAAGAGTGAGAGAGACGAAGATGAAGATGAAGATGAGAGTAACATGATAATTGTGTCTTTATATAAAATTCAAGTTCACAATCATCTGTTGCTAAATTGTTGACTTTTTTCTCGATTGTTGTTGTTGTTGTTGATACTTTTGTGTCTTCTTTTTTTTTCAATATCAGTTGGTGTCAATTTGAAAGAAAACTGGTTTTCATTTTGGATGGATAACAATAAAATGCTATACAAAACAATGTTACTCTCTGTCTAGAGGGAAGACCTTCAAGCATCACTATCGCCAAATATTATCACCTTAACCACCCCACCTCCTCACCACACTGAGACTACTATCATCATCATCATCATCATCATCAACCATTATGTTTGAAACAACAGAATCATGTGAAAAAAAACTAGCTTCAAGTTAAATGGACATTGAATGAGTATTTGTCTGTTTGCATGCAATTCAAAAGAGCCACTAAAAAATTTGGAAAAGAAAAAAAAAATAAACAAAAGTAAAAAAAGTTAAGTAAATCAACAGATTGTAAGCGAAAGTGATACTGATTATAATGATGTTAATGTTGATGATAGAGTGAGTGAGTGAGATAGAGAGGGTGAGGGAGAGTCGCTTCAGTTGATTCAGATTAAATTCAGTCCTTTCAAGCTTCAGAAAAATCATCCAAAGGTATATAAACATAAAAAATAAACAGAGTGATGATGAAGATGAAAAAAAAGGTAGATCGAGAGTTAAGAAGAGAGCAGAATGAGAGAGAAAGAGGGAGAGAGGAAAAAGATGTAGAGTAACTTGAAGATTAAAAGAAAACGTAGTAACGACTTCCTTTCCCATCGTTGCCCTTGGTAGACTTGATGACAAAGAATAAGAAGATGATGATGATAAAGAAGAGAAAGAAGAAAGAAAGAAAGAGAGAGAGAGAGAGCACAAAGGAAAGACCCGAATAAGGGACAGATTGTAAGGCGGTAATAATGTTTACCTGGTAAAAATGTGGATGATAAAAGTACAGAGGTAAAGGTGAAGTTACTTTTAAACTGATACCAAGATGACAAGTAAACTTTATCCAGTTGCTGTTATTGTTGTTGTTGTTGTTGATATCTGAGAAATGATGATAATAACATCCGATGCCTTAGGGCACTTTTTCACAGTACAATTAATACCAAAAAAAATTTTCACAGGTTATCATCATTTCCAATCATCATCATTTTTTTTACAAGTATTTCTATTGAGTAAAATTAATCAGATGTTACATTTTGTGGCTGATTATTTACACCAAATGTTTGTAAATGATGATTCATTTAACAAGAAACAAAAATAGTGTGTTGATTCAATTGATGTCAGTGTTACACTAATGCATGAAATTAATTCAGAAAATGAAAAGATATGACGATCATGATGATAAGAGGGAAAAGATTGCCTACTGATTGTTATTAACAATCAAGATGAATTAAAGTTGATTAAGAAGAAAAAAGAAGCCCGGAAAAAGGACACTTATATTATCATCTTTTTCCTCATCATCATCACAGTTATATTCTAGTTACACACTGTTATTAATAATCTCCCATCTTTTCATGTTAAGTTGAATTTAATTTTTCACGATTCCAATGATAAAACACATCAAATTACTAACCAACGACTGGCTAATTAAATAAGTAATTCAATTGAATTAAACTAAATTGTAACTATCAATTAAATGATAGAGATCTTCAAGTTGTAGTTGGTAAGAAAAGTTTTTTTTTTCAAGTTATTAGAATGAGAGAAACCAGATGATGAAAACAAAGCATTGACCACAACAATTTAATCCCAAAAGTACACAGCAAGCAACAGGAAACTCGGATGAGGATAATGATGAGAGAGAACATCATAATCATTATCATCAGTCAAAGAGAAAAGAATCCCTGATGAGAATAAGTTAGAACTCAGGTAAAACGTTCGAGGTCAGTTTTGTTTGCTCTTCTTTTTTTCTCGCACTCACATCGTTTCATTATGATGATGATGATGAATAAAAAAAGACAATTGTTTGACCCAGTTACATTCATACGGTTACTATCATCATCATTATTATATTTTCCTATTCATTTTCTAAGTTTAATCATAATGAGAATTGTTAATAATAAGCATGATGAAAATAATAATCAACTTTGGTTTGACTTTCATTGGGATTACATTGGAAGCTTTTTTTTTATTTGATTCTCTATCTTGATAATTGAAACAACAACAAAATTTGGACCTTGATTGTTGATTGTGATTAAATACGAGTTAACATAATTTTAAACAATAGTGAGTGAATGGGAGATTGAAAATGTAATTAGTTTGACAATTATTAAATCATGTCTTCTATGTGTGTGAGTGTTGGAGTTGATTAAGTCATTTTCTGATGGAAATTGTTAATATGAAACTTTGTAATCTAACACTAAATGAGAGGAAATGAAAAAAAAAACTTTGATTATGCTGATTATTATTTAGATATAATCAACAGATGATTGGAATTTGATATATTTGATCTTTGACAATTTGATTATCATCAAGAAATGAAAGTTAATCAGTTGGTTCGATTAAAATTTTAATCTATTTGGTACAATAATCTCAATTGTTTAAAACTGATTTAACTGACCAGGTAGAGAAATAATAAAATGGACTTCCTACTTTTCTGTCTATTATAATACTTAATGAGGTTACAAGATCATGATCATGATTTTAATCATTGATCATATTATCAAATCATCAAGTAATGATCAAGTTGATTATAAGCTAAACTGATGATTATCGTTCATATAACAATGAGAAAGAGTGATGGAAAGTGAATGTGTTTATATGAGAGAGAGAATTAAAAAGAGATCAATTTATTAATCAATTGATATTAACCATTAAAGGATAATCAAGGTATTTAATTGTATTTTGGTTCAGATCAACAATCAACATGACAAGAGGTAAGGAAAGACTAAGTTGATCAGTGGTGTTAACAAAGTTATTGACTGAATGGTTGATACTGTTGATGATGGTAAATGTGGATAATCAATTGATAATGATGGTGATGATTAAAAGACTAAATTGTATCCTGAAGATGAGTGAGAGAGAGGGAGAGAGAGAGATGAAAGTTTTCAAAATGAACCGAAAATGAATTGATCTAATCTGATGAACATCTCTATCAACACACTAACATGTACACTCACGAACATAATTCAATTCAGTTATATACACAAACTGACTTGTGTTTATGTGCATTGATGGTGTTGACTGATTAAATTATGATTAATTTCATCAAAACAATATTTCCAGAAAGAAATGGTCAAGTGAAAAATTGTTTACACAAAATTGAAGGGAGAGGGAAAAGATATGAGACAAAATGAAGGAAAACCCAAAACGTGACACTTTAAGTTAACCCACTTGACACAACAATGGAATTGAAAACGAGATTCAATTCAATTAATTGTCGATGTTATTCAAACCAATGTTATTACAAATTAGAATTTAATTTTTCTCGACAATTAATTAGCAATCACAATTCGGGTGAGTAAAAAAATAAGAAACAAAAGTCACAAATCTACTCACCGAAATAAGAAGGAAAAAAAAACAAAGATGGTCGACACAAAGAGTTGAAGAGAATAAATTTCTCGCTTTATTAATCAGACGAAGAATTAAAATCACAATCCAAATGTTAACGGAGAAAAATAATTAATTGTAGTTCCTCTGACACTCTCACAAAAACACACAATCAATTGATCCAGTTGTAAATTTGATGACAATTTACTCGCACAAATTAACAGTTAATTTAGTTACTCTAAATGAAGAGAAATCAAAACTTTCCTTTCTAATGATAAAAGAGAAATAAAAAATTCTAAACTTTTTTTCTTTTTGATTCTTTCGCCATCTGTTGGCCAATTGAAGAACTTGGAGTAAGTAGCGAGATCTAGTGGATTTGATTGACACTATTCGATTTTTGTTTTTTTGGTTAACATCTACCTTCTTAACTCTGTGATTAATTAATTACAACTAATTAAGAAAAAAGCAGTCAATATGCATCAGTTTAATTTCAAGTACAACTTTTTCCTGTGCATCGAGTGATATATATAACAATTTACATCAAAATGTCTACCTTATCACCTAACCCAAAATGTGAAAAGTGATCGTAAGTAAACTTGCTATAGGCAATATTTAAACAATCGATATTTAAACATGTCTACCCAACAAATTCATATTTAAAATGAAACATTTAAAAAAAAAAAAAAATTTAAATTTTAACATTTAAAATATATGCTTTCGAAAATTGGACATCACTTCAAGGACCCGGCAAATCTATGAAAGAACACAAAAAAAGGAAACAAACAAACAAAAACTAAAAAAAAAAAAAAAAAGGATTGTCACCATTAGATGCATCCAACAAAATGAAGGACAAGCCAAGCCAATGAAAACACCGAATTATTCAATCACTGATTTAAATGAACCTTCTTACACCTAATAAAAATTCATGAGATACTAACAAGAAAAGCATGAAAACTAACACGAAACTTGTAAACTGAACGTCTAGTTCGGTACCATGTACATGGTTAAATGCCTAATGCATTTGTCAATTACGACGATAATAAATTTTGATCGTTAACTTTTTTAATTTTCACAATTGAAAATTAGAATTTCAAATTCATTCTATTATCATTTAATTGGGAGAATAACTATCATTTGTTATTATGGAACTAAAAGATGTGAAGATTTTCTCTATTCTATGTTAGAGGTAATTGTTGTTTTTTGGAAACACGAAGAAAAAGAGTTGGAAGTTAATTGTGACCTCGATGTGATTTTCAACTGAACGAATAACTTTATTGATTGATAATCTGCTGATTCTTTGATTAATGCCGGATGACAATCAATTGTGATCAAGTTAGGATTTTAAAAATCTTTGATATTGATAAATAGATGAGGTAAATGAATGTTGAACCCACTGGGATGTAAATTATATTTACGAGTATAAAATTGGTGAGAAAAAATAAATTAATTCTATCGTAACAATGAGGCTTAAATTTGTTGATAAATTTATCTTTATCCTGGTAAAATGAATTGAGCATTGACTCTTTACTTAACCACAATTGCTGTAACCAAAATTCATTCAGTTTACACTGAGGTACTTTGTAAATACAATCTGATTGTTCAACTGTTTCCAATGATTGTATTTTATTTAAATCGTCAACTGTTTGATCATCTTGGTTAATTGGGTCGATTTTATCATCGTTTATGATCTCGAACACTCTTGATACACCATAGATAGATTTTTTGGTCAATTGTTCTGGATACAGGAACAAGAACTTGTCAATTTCATCGATATCTTCATAAATTAGAGTACAATCAACAATATGAGTGAAACCATTTCTTTTGTCAACAACATCGACGAAAGCACGAGTTCGAGGCCAAATTGTTCGAGTTAGCTGGGGTAGACCATTTTTCTTAGCATATTTGTTACTTTTTTCTGCGTAATCATTTTTAAATGCTCCTTAATGATGAAAAGAAATGTATTAATGTTAATAATTGTTAACAATGGAAGTGATTAAAATATTTTACCTTCGGGAAACAGTAGAAAAACATTTCGATCTCGATCAGATTTCTTCGAGTGTTTTGCCCAATAATCAACGAAATCTCCTTTTTTAAAAGAGGAATCGATAGCGAAATCACTTCGCAACCTTTGAATTATCCCGTTGGCATAAAATCGATGCCATTTGTGCCAAAAACTAGCGGGTTTGTAGCAGCTTTTACCAAGGAATCCAATGTACAAAGCGGTTGAATCAAAGACCGTTTGATGATTACAGATAACTAGTATCTTCGTTGATGGAGACTTGACATCAATAATCTCAGTTGGATCAACACCTAATCTGAAACCTAATAATAAATTGATGATCAACAGATTATCGTGATATTAATGTTATCACTCACCTTTTAAATCATACAAAGTTCCCCAAGTGGATATAATCTTGGCCAATGAAACTAAGAAAACTCCTTCAATCTTGTTGTATACCTTAAATGAGATTAATTTAATTGGTAAAATAATACAATTTAACAAGATAATTGCAATCACAACCAAACTTATGTTGATTAAGGTAACAAAATGTATAACTTTTTGTAGCAGATTAAAAATCATTGTTTCATATAATATAAATTTACTGTTAAAACCTCATCAAAGTGAAATGAAATGTCATCAAATAACAAGTTAATTAGTTTATAACGATCTTTTCAACGATGCAAATTAACATGTGAACTAATTGTAAAAGTCCTCTATTAAATTTGTATTTTAATAGTAATATATTAGCAAAGAGAAAATAGAAAAACAATTAATTGTATAGTTATTTTCGTCACAATTGCAAACTTATTCTTATTTAATCAACAGTTTGTGTTTGGGTAAAATTATGAGAACTTTTCTTTGCTACTCTTTTTTAGTATTTCCATTGGTAATAACAATCTTCGGCAGGTATCAATCGAGCACGAAATCCTATTCTCATCATTCTGGAAAAAAATACTCGAAACTTACCTGTAAATCTATTAAATGTGGTGAATTTGGAGAGAGAGCACTTAGAATTAGATTATTAACTTCTTGAAGTAAATTCAGTTCTTTGATACGATCTTGATAATATTCAGGGGCGACTTTTGATGCGAGAGGATTTTTATTAGTTATCCCTCTGATTGACTCATTATTATTTACTCTAATGATATCTAATAGAATTGGTGTCAATCTATTAACCATATTTTCATCTACATCACTGAATTTATAAGAATCAGGTAGCTTTCCATCAATCAGGTGAGTTTGGGTTAAATTTTGAGCAGCCTCAAGTCCACCGAAAAAATTGAAAAAAGGTTTATCAAAGTGTAGTGATTGTCGAGTGATATTGGTTAAAGCTTTGTTTTTCTCATCAGCTGAAGGAATAGCGGCCAATTCTTTATACCATTTGGTTCGATTTAAGTAAGATGTTTTAAAGAAATGACTAATCTCTGAGTCTTTAACAATCTCTGGATAAACAGCAACATCATTCCACTCTTTTTCCGGTGGATTAAGTGTTTCAATGGTTAATGGTTTGTGTCTATCAACCCACCGGGCAGGTTTAGGTCGGGGTACAAGTGAAGACCATAATCCATCAGGATAATAAGTTAATCTTCTATTAGGGTGTTCAAACATGGCCGGGTCTCAATCGATCGCGGTCACTTCGGAAACTTAATTTCTATTGCAAACGAAGCAGCTCACTTACTTATCAAGAAAATGAAGTTAGGACAAAATCTATTTTGGCGATCAATTTTGAGACCAAAAAAGGTCAATTTTTACCCTTTGGAAATTTAAAATGGAAATGGAAATTTAACATGGGTTCAACAAAAAGCATGATTTCAATCTGATTAAAACTCTACACCCTTTCGATTAAATTTGTTATAAAATTTCATTCGGTTGAGATTCGAACCCGATTTTTTTACATGAGACTCTCATGGAGTTGAGAATAGCATAGAAGAAAAATTTTCAATTTCGAACAAAAATTCTTGAATATTTTTCAGATTGAAATCGAGATATGGAAAATCTGACCTATTTTATATAAAATAGCGCCGAAATTGGACGCCATCTTGGATTATCGTTTTATCTGAATTTTCAGATTAGAATTAAAGAGTGTTGCAGTTAAAAATGGTAAATTATCTTAACTTAAATTGTGATAAGAACTAGAAAAATGTAGACAATTGAATTAAATCGTCATCTCCTTTGACTGCAACACCCTTTAGTTGCTGATCAATTTGCAGATGAGAGAATCACTAGTGATTCTCTCATCTAAATGATAGCTATCATTTGTTATATCATGGAACTAAAAAGATGTGAAGATTTTTTCCTATTCTATGATCAAGGTAATTGTTGTTTTTTGGAAACACGAAGAAAAAGAGTTGGAAGTTAATTGCGACCTCGATGTGATTTTCAAGTGAACGAATAACTTTATTGATTGATAATCTATTGATTCTTTGATTAATGTCGGATTACAATTAATTGTGATCAAGTTAGGATTTTAAAAATCGTAGATATTGATAAATAGATGAGGTAAATGAATGTTGAACCCACTGGGATGTAAATTATATTTGCGAGTATAAAATTGGTGAGAAAAAATAAATTAATTCTATCGTAACAATGAGGCTTAAATTTGTTGAGAAATTTATCTTTATCCTGGTAAAATGAGTTTAGCATTGACTCTTTACTTAACCACAATTGCTGTAACCAAAATTCATTCAGTTTACTCTGAGGTACTTTGTAAATACAATCTGATTGTTCAACTGTTTCCAATGATTGTATTTTATTTAAATCGTCAACTGTTTGATCATCTTGGTTAATTGGGTCAATTTTATCATCGTTTATGATCTCGAACACTCTTGATACACCATAGATAGATTTTTTGGTCAATTGTTCTGGATACAGGAACAAGAACTTGTCAATTTCATCGATATCTTCGTACATTAGAGTACAATCAACAATATGAGTGAAACCATTTCTTTTGTCAACAACATCGACGAAAGCACGAGTTCGAGGCCAAATTGTTCGAGTTAGCTGGGGTAGACCATTTTGCTTAGCATATGTGTTACTTTTTTCTGCGTAATCATTTTTAAATGCTCCTTAATGATGAAAAGAAATGTATTAATGTTAATAATTGTTAACAATGGAAGTGATTAAAATATTTTACCTTCGGGAAACAGTAGAAAAACATTGCGATCTCGATCAGATTTCTTCGAGTTTTTTGCCCAATAATCAACGAAATCTCCTTTTTTAAAAGAGGAATCGATAGCGAAGTCACTTCGCAACCTTTGAATTATCCCGTTGGCATAAAATCGATGCCATTTGTGCCAAAAACTAGCGGGTTTGTAGCAGCTTTTACCAAGGAATCCAATGTACAAAGCGGTTGAATCAAAGACCGTTTGATGATTACAGATAACTAGTATCTTCGTTGATGGAGACTTGACATCAATAATCTCAGTTGGATCAATGCCCAATAGAAAATCTAATACAGCGTTTCACGAGTAATAATACGATAAGCAAATGATTATCAACCGCGTACAATGATATACAATTGAAGAAACTAAACTCTCAGTTGAGAAACATTTTTCTTATTTGAACAATTCAAAGGCAAAAAAACTAAGGCTCGAAGTCTCAAACTTTTGATATCAATTGGTATTCAAACGTAACTATTGAATTTTCTTCAAATGAGAACTAAAATCAAGTTTTCGACTTTGATTTCTTCTAATGAGTAAAAGTTATTCTTGATTGAAAGTTTGATTTCTTGAATCGTAAAACATTGTAGCCAATTGATAATCAATAGATTATCGTGAAATTAATGTTATAACTTACATTTTATTTTATACAACCTTCCCCAAGTGGATATAATCTTGGCCAACGAAATTAAGAAAACTCCTTCAATCTTGTTGTATACCTTAAATGAGATTAATTTAATTGGTAAAATAATACAATTTAATAAGATAATTGCAATCACAACCAAACTTATGTTGATTAAGGTAACAAAATGTATAACTTTTTGTAGCAGATTAAAAATCATTGTTTCATATAATATAAATTTACTGTTAAAACTTCAACAAAGTGAAATGAAATGTCATCAAATAACAAGTTAATTAAGCTTATAATGATCTTTTCAACGATGCAAATTAACATGTGAACTAATTGCGAAAATCTACTATTTAAATTTGTATTCTAATAGTAATATATTAGCAAAGAGAAAATAGAAAAACAATTAATTGTAGTTATGTCACAATTGCAAACTTATTCTTATTTAATCAACAGTTTGTGTTTACTATTACTTCAATTATATTAACTGAAGAGAAACTATTAATAAACAATCAATCAATTTAACGGTAGATAATAAATTGATTTACTGGCTTTATGTTTTCGCAATTCAACAATTGTCTTATTTGTTAGTGGTGACTTTCAAACCATAAGCTTGACCAACTATCAATGGAATCATATAGAATTTAGTTCGAGACTGAACTTCGGTAAGCCAAAAGACCGTTCAAAGCCATTTTTGTGAACTTAAGATTAAGATCAAGGTCAAGATATTTCTCCGAGATTCATCATTGAAACTTGTTGGGAAAATATTGTTACAAATCTCCTAAAGTTTATTAGATTTTTGTTTAATTTAGTCTAATTGTGAATTAGAAGTGCGAGCAAATCTATTTCTTCAATTTAATCATTTACATTTGTTTGGGTAAAATTATGAGAACTTTTCTTTGCTACTCTTTTTTAGTATTTCCATTGGTAATAATAATCTTCGGCAGGTATCAATCGAGGACGAAGTCCTATTCTCATCATTCTGGATTCATAATCTGGATTATCAACGAAAATTCTATGGTACAATTGTGGATAACGAGCAAATTTATATGACCACATTTGTTTAGAATGTTTATTGTTTGCTCGAAATCCTAAAATTTTGCGAGTTGATTCTATTTCTTCTTGTGTTCTCTCATCTTTGCCAATTAGTGGACGATAGTTGATATCCAATTCTTTTCTTGGAACTTGAGAATACATCTGAAAGAAAATGATAAAAAAAAGAAAAGAAAAAGTTGATATGATTCGTCGAATTGTCCATTTTTGTAATTAGTAATAAAAAAAATTATAACCAACCTTAATTAGATATCGAATAACATCATTATTGATACCTGTGAATTGTCCATTTTCATAAGATTCGTACAATTTAATCTCAGGTGAAATCCAGCAAATATTTTTCGGACCAATTCCTTCAAATATATCACTATGGAAAGTGTGAGCGTTCATTTGGTAAACAAAGAAATGCCACTTTTGACCATCAGTGACTAGCCCTTGATTAACAAATGGATAAGTTATTTCATGGAAAGGTGTAAATCCATGATAAAAGGCTAATCCATTTAACCAAGAAAATGAACCAATGATTGCTTTACATTTAACTATATCTTCATCGTCCTTAAAATCTTGACCATAATTGATATTTTTTCGTGAGGCAAGATCATGTAAACCAAACATTGACAAAAAAGGGAAATCATCTTGTTCATCGGTAGAAGGGTCAAAATTTTTTACAGGCCAAAAACCGGGTAGTGAAGGAAGATAACGATCCCTCAATGGTGCACCAAACTTGTAAGGGTGAAAGGTTAACTCAGGAATCGAAGCTGTTGAGCTTAAAACATCAGAACCAGAGACAACCTGAGAAAAGAAAAGACTTTAAATTAAAGGGAAGTTCTGAGTTGAAATTAATTTAGATAATTACTCTTGAAAGAGGCTTCGATGTCCGAATTGAAAGTGGAATAACACTATCGTAGGTACAAACTTGGTCGATTTTTTTGTATTCTTTCTCTCTCCAAAGGGGAACTTTCTTTGGGGGCAAAGGAAGTTGAGATGCATACCACCATGATCGAACTCGACTATCAATATCAACCTTTAAAAGGAAATAAATATGAAATGAATTAGAATATAATGGAAAAAATACTCGAAACTTACCTGTAAATCTATTAAATGTGGTGAATTTGGAGAGAGAGCACTTAGAATTAGATTATTAACTTCTTGAAGTAAATTCAGTTCTTTGATACGATCTTGATAATGTTCAGGGGCGACTTTTGATGCGAGAGGATTTTTATTAGTTATCCCTCTGATTGACTCATTATTATTTACTCTAATGATATCTAATAGAATTGGTGTCAATCTATTAACCATATTTTCATCTTCATCACTGAATTTATAAGAATCAGGTAGCTTTCCATCAATCAGGTGAGTTTGGGTTAAATTTTGAGCAGCCTCAAGTCCACCGAAAAAATTGAAAAAAGGTTTATCAAAGTGTAACGATTGTCGAGTGATATTGGTTAAAGCTTTGTTTTTCTCATCAGCTGAAGGAATAGCGGCCAATTCTTTATACCATTTGGTTCGATTTAAGTAAGATGTTTTAAAGAAATGACTAATCTCTGAGTCTTTAACAATCTCTGGATAAACAGCAACATCATTCCACTCTTTTTCCGGTGGATTAAGTGTTTCAATGGTTAATGGTTTGTGTCTATCAACCCACCAGGCAGGTTTAGGTCGGGGTACAAGTGAAGACCATAATCCATCAGGATAATAAGTTAATCTTCTAGGTGACCATTCATCTGGTTCAAAATCATCATGGGGCTGCAAAGGGACATTATTATATTGCCATTTAACTGTATCAAAATTTTTATCCTTTTTACCTCGGAATTTGCTTTTCTCCCTAAAAGAAACAATTGTAACCTGTTTGTAACAAGATATTCTAATACAGGGCTGATGTAATTGTCTTAACATTCTACACAAAACAATAAAAAAACAAATTAACTAAAACAATCAACTAATCATTAAAGAGAGAAGAAAACCAAAATCAAAAAAGGAAAACAAACTCATCACATTTTTATTTAGAATAGAAAAAAAAATTTTCGTTAAAATAACTAACCCCTATTCTCACATATTCTGCGCGTAAAATAGGCAAGTGATTTTTTCGTTGATTAAAATGATTATGATTAATTAATTGTAGCCAATTTTTACTTAATTTCTTTCAAAACTTCTGATTATTAATAATCAGATTCTTTTCTCTTTTAATTTTCTCTCTTCCATTTTAGTTGATTGTTAATCTTTTTCCTAGTTTCTATTTCCGATTCACAATCGACTCGATTAACAATTAGTTAATTGTTTATTCTTGTTGAATGTTGATTGTTGCTACTAGAAGTGATATTTTTTCACCATTTAATTGTTTCTATGGAACTTAAATTAAATTGATTACTCGAATATTTCTTTTCTTTTTGTTTTCTAAGAAAATGATTAATTTTACTTGACTGATTTGATTTCGATATTTATTTTAATTGTTATTCATGTGGAGATCATGTTAGGCTAATTCCATGTTCAATTAAATCGTAATCAAGGTAACATTTTTCATTCAATCTCTTTTCTTATCTGATTGAGTTTTCCTTTTTCTTGACAATTAATTAATATCTCAGTGACATTTCATATCATGACACTTATGGAAATTACAATTATAATGGAAAGTGAAATTTAATTAGATTTTTAATCATCAAACTCACCATTGAATGAAACATATTAAACATCAGTAATTATTTTAATTACATCACATGTTGACTGGATGATTTACTATTACAATCAGATAACAATTAACAATAAGGTTGAAACTTTTTCTCAACTAATACAATGTATTAATAATTAACCGATTAAGATTAACACTCCAATAAAACGAGACCACAATTAATAACTGCAAGGAAAGTGAATTTCACAATTAAGGAGTATGTTCAATCCACTCTCAGACCTGATGATCAAATATTACCACAATAACGATAATCAGATTAGCCAAAAAAGATAAACTCACAATTAACTGAATCTAAATTCAGTTGTAACGATTGACCATTTTGCTATAAAAAAGGAGTTCAATTCAATTTCTTGAACAGTACAAGTCACCAAATCTTGACGATTGAATTAAATCAGTTACCATTCTCGGAATAATTTTCAAAGTGAATCAATCATGAAATTATCTTCGTACCTTCGTGCTAATCAAGTGAAACTGATTAAATCTTGGTTTTGTCTCATGTCTTTCATGGGTCTCGGCGGTTGTTGTACTCTTCTTGGTTCATCTTTACTCGATCTTCAGATCCGAATGAGTGAATCATTTTCGGTGACTTCTAATTTGGTTCCAAGCCGTTCAATTGGTTATCTAATTGGTGGAATACTTTGTAAGTTATTATCTCGAGCAATTTAATTCTTCCCATTGTGATTAAGTATCAGTTTCGTTTTTCTTTAGCCGGTATAATTGACCTTTGGCTCGGACCCAACATGATTCTGTTTATAACCAATTTCACCGCCGGTCTTTTCATTGCTCTGGCTCCTTGGTTTAAATCATTTTATGTTGTTTATTCATTTTTCCTCCTATCGGGTATATCCCAGGGAATTTTTGACATTAGTAAGTAATTAACTTTCATGAGACAATCAACCGATCACCTGTAAATTCAGTTGAATATCTTGTTATCATCCAAGTCATTTTCTCATTGATTTTGTTGAGCTAATTGTTGTTTAATCCTCTTCTCAAATAATATTAATAGCTTGTAATACTTATATCCTTAAAATTTGGCAAGGGAATCCACAATTAAGTAATTATATCCAAGTTTTACATGGGTCATTTGGATTAGGGTCACTCCTTACACCTTTAATTACTCAACCTTTCCTGTTACCTTTAAGTGACCAAGGGTCAACAGAGCCAACAATCAACGGAACCACTGATGATTTAGCCCTTTTGGGTGATTACAAACCTGATGATGTTTTAATTCAATATCCATTCATGGTGATTGGATTATTTTTAATCACTGCTTCAATTGGATTTCTCACCTTCCATCTGAATGAAAGGTCAAACTCATCGGGTGGCGAATCCCATTCAATGAGATAAACAGTCAAATCGATGAACCATCAAGAACGAAAAAATTTATTGGAATTGCCATGTTATCCCTTATTGCTAATTTAACTTTCGGAATTCAAACATTAATTGGTAAGCTGAATAATAAAATATGTTATACTATCAAATGAAACAATCAGTTAATTGTGTCCATCCGACTCTCTCAAGGTTCATTGGGTCCAGCATTTGCCGTAAAATCTGATCTTCATATGAGTAAATCAAATGGCGCAACATTGGTCACCGTTTTCTGGACAGTGTTCACCTGTTATCGGGTTATCTTCATTGTCTCATCAAATTTTATCCCTGAACACATTTTGATGTGGGTCAGTTATGCCTCTCTAGGGGCTAGTATTGTGGTCAGTGTTCCTCATGCAGCCTACAATCAACTGTCCATTTGGATCTCAATGATTCTCCTTGGAATTGGATTTTCCCCTTTATTTACCGTTTCATTGGGTCGACTTCAGAAATATTTCTTGCTTTCCAATAGTTTAGCTTCATTCATCTTCATCAATGGTTCCGTCGGTGAATCGATTCACCCTTGGGTCGCATCTAAATTAATGGAACTCAGTCCGGTCACTTTTGTCTATTATCTCGGATTTCTTTGTGGCCTTTTCGTTATCGTTTGCGCACTTTTGCCCTTCGTTTGCAAAAGGATCTTTCGATCGGTTAAACAACGGCCTAACCTACGAACCGCTTCAATACTTTCATCCACAAGATAATCACAATCAACCAACTCAACATCGAAAACATTTCACACAATTTAGATCAATAACTTTCTCAATTACAACTATTAGAATAACTGTAATTAATCATATTCTTTGATTAACCTTCAGTCAAGTTGAACTAATCAGTTAATCAAACATTCATCAAAGGAACAACTAATAATTGGAATCGCAAATTTTTTCTTCCATTTCAATATTATCATTAATTTCTCGAAAAAAAATATTAATCTTCAATGTCCAGTTGTGTATTAATGGTCATTTGGAAGACAAAATCTCTTCCCACCCAATCATCTAAACTCACCTTTGAAATGTTCCAATCGATTCAAGTTACCTAGAAACCCATTAACTTTTTATACTCACTTTTAATCATAACAAATTGTTAATATAACTGTAATTTTATTGTCAATATTGTGTATCATTTATATGATCAAAAAAGGGACACATTGAAAATCAATAATTAAAACTTGCTACTTGTTATTGATCATTGTCAAAGTGAAATCAGTTGAAGTGACAACAACAATCAGTGAAACAGAAATTAGGTCAATCTAATTGTCCAGCAAAAACGGACACTCAATTGATGCCAAACATTTAGATTGATATTAGTTTGTTGATTGTTTTTTCCCATTGAGATTTGTATCTGCATCCATTGATTATGATTAAGTTAATTGCTCCTCATGGTCAATAGTAATTCAATGTCTTGTTTCTGTCTAAGTGTCACCCTCTCTTTGGCGGGTATTTGTTTCACCGTCGCCGGGACAATTATCATTTATTTTCAAGCTTCAACTGATTCACAATTAGCTGATGTTTGGCTCTTATTGGTAATTTTACTCGCAATTGGTTCTGGATTAACAATTATCGGAACAATTTGTGGCTCATTTACTTATTGTTGTAAAGGTTCAAATGATTCAAACAAAGTTAATTCATCAACGAAACGAGCTTGGTCCACTGATGAACAAACTTAATTGTTGTTACAATTTAAAAAAATTTTCCTCTTTCTTGATTAGACAAAATTTGTAAGTTTCTCATCACTTTCAATATATAAATTTTTCTTGTTTTCATTTATTATTACAATTTATTTGGTTTGGAAATTGTTTTTTTTTATTCATTGATTAGTTTTAATTACAATTGTTTGAAACAATTTGTTGAGTTTTTGTTTTCATTCTTATAACGGTATTAAATTAGCCTCTTGATTGTTGTTGATGTTAGAGTTGGGAAAGTTTTGGAAGATGACATTTATTTTTCATCAATTATCAAGATTAATTGATCTTGTTGGTTAGTTTATTAATTGTCTGTTGATTGTTCAATTTACATGACGATTAAAAAATTGACTCTAATTTTGGTTTAGTTTTTGTTTTCTTGCTGTTCGGGTGTTTCCTTTTGCGCTTTTTAATTTGTAGCATTTGATCAACTGGAGTCTTGACAAAAGAGGAAATGATGATCATGATGATGATGATGATGATGATGATACATTGCGAGAGTTGGGAAGATGAGTTTGATTTTGATGAAAGGGACAAAAAGAGACGATGGAAGATGGTGATTGTCAGTTGGTTATTGATGATTTGCAAGTTGTGACAATAATTATGAAAATGGTGATGAAAATATGATGATTTTGGATAAAGATGAAGACGAAAGACAAATAACAGGTTAAACCAATAGAAAGAGATAGGAAGATAAATCTAGTACCAAAGTTGTACCAATAGAAAAGTTTATCAAAGAGCATAATTGTTAGATGATAAATCAACACCCGGAGTTGATGCTGGGGAATTGCTTGAACCTGTATGGTGAGAGTGCCCGTGCCCATGGATGTTGCACTTTTCAATGGCGGTTGCAAAATCGTTCAGGAAATTGGTATTACCATAGAAACGTTCTTGTTCCTCTCGCTGTCGGGCAAATTCCTCTTCCAATTTCTATGGGAGAAAAAGTGAAATGAACAAATAATTTAGAGCAAAAATAAATATTATCATCGACATATTCTAATGGAAATTAATTCACAGGCTTATTGTTGATTATCTTACCTGTTTACGAGGTTTCAAGTTGGCTTTCCAATTATTAATTTCATTATTATGTTCTTCTTGTAATTGTTTTAGTTTAATTGTTTCATGTTCCATCAGAGCTTTTCTTTTCTCATTTTGAGAATGTTCTAATTCTCTGATAGCTGCTTCCGATGCTGCTCTCAGATCTTCCAATTGTTTCCGGTGTTTATTTTCTTGCTCCTGTTGTTGAGCTTTGTACCTCAATTTTTCACTCTCCTGCCATTTCCGGATTCTGTCCCGTTCATCCTCAACATTGGATAAATTTGCACTGCTACATCTTAAGCTCTCCCTGAACATAAGCTCACGAGCCTTCATTTCAGCTCGAATGTGTTTGGGTAGTTGTCGCCTCTCGACGGCTTGTCGTTTCAATAGTTGATCTTCTTGTCTTTGGCTCATACGTTTCAATTGTTCAAGTTCCTGTTAAATAAAAGACAAAGTTAATTAGCAATTAGAAAATCAGGTAGTATGATAAACCGAAAACCTTGAGTAATGAAAACTAATATAATTCAAAGTAATTAAGTGACGTACTTTTTCATGACGAGTGATAATCTGATGTCTTTGGAGGAAAAAAATATCCTTCAGCTGTCGCTTAGCGAGTTGATGTTTCTCATGCATTTGACGCTCTTCGAGTTCCCAGATTGCAGCTTCCCGTCGGCGGAGTAACAATTGTTTCTGCTGTAAGAATTGTCTCTCTAGATCGGCAATCTTTTTCCGGAAAGTTTCACTCATCCGTCTCATTGCGATATCATGAGTTTCATTGAGCTTCTCCATAAACAACCGCTCACGCTCATTTTGGTCAGCATCAAGCTCTTCTTTACGAACTCTCCAGATATCTTTACGTTTATCTTTTGGAAGTTGATCAATTTCCGCTTTTAAATGCTTAACTTCTTGTTTAAGTGCTTCTTTAAATGCTTTCATCTCTCGCTCTTGGTCCATACGAATCTTTTTCGATGCAAATTTAAGATCTAACTCTTGCTGTTGTTCAGCTTTTTCAACTAGATTTTTTTGGGTTCGATTGAGAGCCTCCAAATCGGCTTCATAGCTTCGCAATAAAGTGGCCACTTCTTGCTCGAATCGTTTCTCTGCTTGTTCACGAACCAGTTGAGCTTTAAGGGCCAAATCTTGGAATTGCTTCTGCTCCAGTTTTTGAAGCATCTTCAATTCACGTAATTCTTGTTTTCTACAAAAAGGAAGAAAACAAAACAAATCAAATCAATCATGAGAATTTTTGAAATTAATTTACAAAGAAAAACAAAAAAAGGATGAAAAGGATGAAAAGGATAAAATCTCATTGAAAAAGTTTTAAAATCCAAATACAAAGTTTACAAAAGTTGAAATAACAATCCAATGAAAGAAACTCATAAAAAAAACAGTTTTCCAAGATGAAATTCTCATGGGATGCATGATAGATTATCAGATAGATGAACTGAACATTACAACGACAAGGTTAGGAAAATGATAACTTGTGAAAATATTTTTTTTAGTTTTGTTTTTCTGGTAACATGAAACATAAAACACAACTGCAAAGCATGATGAAACACCGACCTGTCATTGTAATTGGAAGATTGAATATTGTCAACGAAAAGTAAGCACACCATGATGAAGATGAGAAGAATGAGAGAAAGGAAGATAATCAGACAGAGATGAAACTGGACATGAAGGTGATTGAAAGATGAGAGAGAAAAATACAAGTTCACATCGGAAAGAATTGACTTCAAATGAACAAGTTGTAAGATTGTTAACTGACCAATATAATGATGAAAAGATTAAGTTTGTTTCTGATTATTGGAAGACTAAATTGGAACTGAATTAACATCAATAAGTTAATTTTAAATGTATTAATTTACATTTAAAATCATCAAAGTGTCAATACAATTATCATCTTCCCTTAGGCCTGACAAATGGTCATCACATTGAGGTCAATATTTTGAAAATAGTAGGAGGAGTTTTTAACAATTAGGCTGTTTGTTTCATTATTAGATTTCCGTTGAAATTAAAACTAATTGATTTATGTGTAAATCTGTTAATCATTTCCTATGAAATAATTAGCACATAATTGTGACAGATTTTAACAATTAAGTTAAATGCTTAACTATAAGTTGTTACTATTTTTTGTTAAAATTAAACATACGAGTGTTAATCACATCAATCAGAGAAAGTATCAATTAAAATCATTGATTGTTTATATTCTGATAATCCTGAGAGTTTAATTAATATTAATTGGTTAGTTTTCTTTAACATATCACTTAGAGTGATAATCATATGCTTGACTATTCATGCACTCATGAGGGAAATGTAAGTTAGTTATAAATAAAATAATCAACAAAATTGATACTTAGAAAATCCCAGCAATCAACAGAAAGCCTCCTTGATAGAGAGATTAAATTGCTTATGAATTTATGATGATCATCATAGAAAATCAATTAAATTGATTGAAAGGAAATTTATAAACGAAATGATAAACATGATATAAGAATAGACAATGTATCGAGATATTGAATAGAACAGAATATGAAAAATCAATCAAAAAAATCAAAGAAATCAAGCTAATCAGAAATGAACTGAATTATATAAATTCAACTGATTAGAGAATGGTAATTGTTAATCATCAAATGGAATCAGCTATTAATAAATCAAGAGAAAAATCCAGTAACTAATCAATGAAAAAGGTAAATCAACAATGCAAATTTAACTGCAAAGTTGGAAAAATGAATAATTTAACAAATCAAATATTCAAAATAGTAATACATATTTAATAATATTAGATTTCCTATTGAGAATTGAAAAAAAAAGTTAATCATCATAATTAAAAATGATTTAAAATGAAAATTGTTCAAAATTAAAGCAAAACAAAAACAAAAACAAAAACAGAAAGTAATTAAATCAAGACTGACATTAACCTTAAAGACTTGACAATAAAAAAGATATAATAACGATGATTAGTAAATTAATTGATACAACAATTAGTAATTAATTGATAATCAGTTAAAATGAAAGGGTTGATAACTAATGTTTATCGCTGGAAACCTTTAATTTATTGACCGTAATGGTAAATGATAATAGTGATAATAATTAATCACTTGAGGCCAATTTCTTCATACCTCCGTTTCATTGTGATAATAGTGACAATAATAAACATATGATAAGAAGACGATGATGCAACATTTAAAGAGGAAAGATAATAATCAGCTGAAGGTTAAATCAAGTCAAGTTAATAATTATTTTTGATTAAGTTCAAGAAAAAAAAGTAACAACAAATATCAATATATTATATTATTAATATAATATTAATAATATCAAGAACATATCATATCATCATAAACATAAAACAAAATGGTAACAGTAAAAAAACAAATCATCATCTTCATCACTAAAATTATCATCATCTGGATGTCATATTTTTAACATACTTTCAACACATATTATCATTATTTTATCAGAATTTATCATTATAATCATAATCATAATCAGCATAATCTGCTTGTCATACTCAAGCTACAATTTAATTGGATCTTTAACTATATGATTCTTAAATTAAATCTTCATCAGAAAACTGTCATTTAAAGTAAATGTAATAATTAATATCAAGTTTAAATTGGAGATAAATTATCAAAGTTACCAAGTATCTCTCACCTTAATCTTAAACCAATTTAAGAAGGAAAAGATTTAGAGTCTTTATTTGCCTCTTTTTCGCAATAATAATAATAATAATCAATTGATTACAACAACAACTAATCCTCAATGAAAGTTTATGACACTAACATACGGTTAGCACGCTATTCCTATTGAAACAAAGTATCTTTATCATCTCAATGATTTTCAGTGATCATTTTTTTTTCATTAACTGATAGTAACTTTATGGATAGATAAAGATATATGAATGAAACCTGTTTGAAAAGATGATGAGGAAGAGATGTAAATGGATGAGAGAATTGAATCAATCAGCATAAAGCGGAAAAAGATGTTGCTAATGTGAGAGTTTCCAATCAGATAATCAAGGTTGACCAATGAATGTGAGAAAGATTTTTTTTTTAAATTCTTAATTGTTAAGCTATGATAATCTCAATATAATGATTAAGCTTATCTCATGATTATTGTGAATTAAGTTTTAACATAAAAATGGATCAATGTTTGAAAAGGATAACATGGTCAAGTCATTTGAATTCACTTAGTGTTACATCATCATCATCATCATCATCATCTTAACAAAACAATTTAAAGAGTATGATGATGCTTTCAAGGGGAGAGAGAGAAGATAAATAAAGTGGGTGGGATAGAAAAGGGAGCAAAAAGATGATCATAATGATGATGATGATGATGATGAGTTTGGTAAAGGTATGGTTAACTTGATGGATACGCTCAGAGAAGCGTTGAAAAAAAAATGTGTATCAGAAAAAGATTAAATTGCTTCAATGATGATATATTGGTTAAAATTAATTATAAGTTGTGTCAGGTAAGATGATGATTATGAGGTAATTAAGAAATTGATAGTAAAATAATGAGAGAGATGAATTAACCAAAAACACATAAAACAAACAGAATATGTAAAATAGGATATTAAACCAAAAAAAGAAGATGAAATTACCTTAAAACATGGTCATCTCTTGGTTTATCCTCATCACCGTAAATAACTTTACTCGTGGTGGTTGTAAATGTTTCACCATCGATTACAAATTTTCTGACCCTGGTCAGTGTTTTCTTTTGGGCAGCATTAAAAGCGTTCGATTTTTTCAGATGATTATTTACATTACCATTTTCCTGTAAGAACATAACCATTTTGATGAAAAAGAACAGTTAAATTATTGAATAATAATGAAGATGAAAGATGATGAGAGGTTAGTGGCTGACTGTCAATTTTAAATTTGACTGATAACCGAGGAATAGATTGAGATTATGATGCAAAAAAAGGATGAGAAGGAAGGAAGAAAGGTTATTAACTAAGGTGCGAAGCTAAGAGATTTCTCGTTTTTTTTATGTTGAAAAGATCAGTCGCAGATCAGAATAGTTTGAGATCGATAGATAAATAAAAGAGGAAGAGGAAAAGGAAGAGGGAGGCAAAATGATGAAGAGAAACTGAGAAGATGCTGTGAAAATGATGAGGATGGAGAAAGAGAGAGAGAAGAGAGAGAAAAGATGAATTTAATGATCTTACTTTATCAGATCTCCGTTTACGAATTGCTACCTGATCATCATCAGTTCCATTTCGATTTTCTTTATCACTATTTAAACTTGCAAAACTTGTACAACTTCCGGTGTCCGATGATTCCCGTTTTAACATACGAGAGTGAATATTTAATCTTGAAGGTGAATCAGTAATTGAGGAATTGTTAATTGTTTTTGATTGTGTAGTTGATGTAGGAACATTTTCATGAAGACTGTTTCTAATATTTGAAGAAGCTGAACTTGAATTAACACTTTGACGACTCATTGAAGATCTTGGTGAAACATAGGAATTCCTGTTCATCTCAGATTCTGAACTATCGGTACCGGGCTCGGTTTCCTCTCTATCAGAGACAAGATTAAGATTTACTTTAATCCTTTTTCCACTATTGGAGCTATCTGATGAGATTGTTTTAACGGAAACATGATCATCTAGTTCATTATTATCTGTTGATGTATCACGACGATGATTCATTTTAAATGCTGTTGTTGGACTTGTTGTAAGGTCTGAATTTAAATTTTCGTTAGAAATTATTATCAATTCTCTTTCACTATCAACAGTTGAGGTACCAGTTTTATCACCATCACGGGAACAGATTAAATCGGGTGTATATCTTTTAGGTGATGAGATAAGTGATGAAGATGATTTAGTCCCACGACCATTAAAATTATTTTCATTAGTTGAATTCATTAGATCAACTAAATCCTCTAGTTTATCACGATCTGATCGATTGGCTAAATCTTTACCATAATCAATGGACACTATGGACACATGGCTAGAATCCGTTATATTTGAATCACCATGAACATTATCAATGATAGTACTATGATCCGATGAGACTGTTACTTCACCGATTGCTTCTTGGTTTACATTGTAGTTTGATGAAGATGAAATATCTACACTTTTTGGTCCATCGGCCTCGTAACGGGTAAATCCTGATTCTTCACTAGATTTAAACTTATTTTCACTTGTATCATGCTCACTGGAAGATGCACCAGATGAACGATTATTTCGTTCGACAATTTCTCCTTTCTCTTTTGAACCAACTGACACTAAATTGTTATCCTTTTCAGGTGACTCTTTTTTACGATCACCATTTTTGATAATCTCTTTATTAGGTAAATAAGGTGAATCTTCCTTTTTGTCTTTAACCAGGTCAACATTATTTTCTGATGAACAGGGTGGTTTAGGTGCTGGTCTTTTGTTGTTGCTAGAATTGTTATTATTACAAATTGTTGATTCTCTAATTTCTTTATTGGGATCAGTTTCACTTTGTTTTGAAGGCACTTTGTTACTGCTACTTTCACTTTGATCTTTTTGATTTATTCGAGTTCTTTCAAGCATATCACGTGGTTTTGATTGTGAAGGCGGTGTTGTTGTTGTTGTTGCTGTTGGTGATGATGAAAGGGACTGAGGTGGTGGTCTGATTGAAGATGAAGATGAAGGCACAGTCGGAGGAGGCGGCGGTGGTGGTGGTGGGGGTTGTGGTGGTTGTGGAGCTTTTGGCTTATTTTTAATATTATTCGGTGGGTTTGATGGCTGTTGTTCAGTTCCTCCTGATTCATTGACGGTACTTTCTTTAGATGACTCAATTTGCTTCCGGGATTCACCTTCCACAGTGTTGGTCGAAATCTATTGTGGCCAAACGTAAAATTAATCATCAGAATAATTAGATCATTAGTAAAATTCAAGAACCATAAGTAATCATGCAAACTAAATGATTAACTGTCATGGTAAATAATAGAAATCCTTTTCAAGTAATCTAATCTACCGAAAATGTTTAACCCTATTCTGGTTAAACATCTGATCTTTTGTTAGAATTGTGAAGTAAAAGGCAGAAATAAGGGAGAGAAATCATATTATTGATTAGTCAAGAATATTAATCATTAGGGATTATTTGATTAGTTAAAGGTTTTGATGGAGTGACACCCACTCTCGTAAATGTCATAAGAACTTAGTTATATTTGGAAAGAGAGGGAGAAAAAGTTGGTAAACAAAATGAATAACGAGAGTTAATTAGCAAGTAAGAGTTTGTAAAAAAAAATTGTCTACGTAAGATTTAAGGACAGTTAGTTGATTGTTTAGTGTGTGAATAGTTCAATCAGCTATTGTAAATTATAAGTGATTGATAATCTTCAAGTAAAAATGATAAAAAAAAATAGAAAATGAGAAATCACCTCAGAACTTTCTTCTTCGTTATCCGTGGTTAGTACTTCCTCTACAATTTCAGCTTTATATTCACTGATTAAATCACGAATAGGCTTTGAATCTATGGCTTTTGATAGGAAAGGATGTTTCAATAATTCATCGGCATTGGGACGTTGGACGGGATCCTTGGTAAGACATTTATCGATAAAAGAGACGAAATCTCTGGACCAGCGACTGGGACGATCTAAACGCGGTGGATCAGATTTTTGAATCTTGAGTAATACTCTCATTGGAGCCATTTCATGATTAGGAGGTTGCATTTGGGCAAATTCAATTAAGGTAATTCCTAAACTCCAAATATCTGCTTTATAATCATATGGGTTATCACGAAAAGCTTCACATTTAACAACTTCGGGAGCCATCCTAATGTAATAAATGAAAGAAAGAAATATGATTACAATTAATAAATTAATTTCTATTTGAAATGATTACCAGATGATATAATTGGACTACTTGATGAAGATTAATTTAATCAATTTGGTCTTAATTGTGAGTAATAAAACTTTTAAAGCCTCATTAATTGACACAAAAAAAAATGCTTGTAACTTAAATATATACATTCAAAGGTAAGGGTGAAAGAAACAAGATTTATTTAGTTGATTGTGACAATTAATTGCTGAAAAAAAAGGTAACAACAAAAAGTGACTAATGTTGTATAAATATACATGAGATTAATTAATTGTTCAGTGAAAAAGTTTCAGGAAAAACAGTTTCCCGGGATATTGAACCAATAGTTTACTTGAGGGAAGAGATCAAAGTTAAAATCACTAATATAATCAAAATCAAATGAAATCAGAAAAAAAAAGTTCAACCTAAAGTTTTTAATTAAATTCAATTAATGTTAATGTGGGTTGACACACACACACGGTAATTGAGTTAATGAATAAAATAAATGTATCATCATTAGTATTAATATTATCTTCGATAACAGCAATTAACTTATTGGTAATGAAAAAGAGGGAGAGAGAGAGAGAGAAACAATCATTGGGTAGATTGATGTTAATTAAACACTAGACTAATTATGATAAATTACTAACCATATGGTAGTATTTAATTGTCGTGATGAACGTTTCATAATTAAAAAACAAATAGGAAAATAAAATAATAAGGTAACATCATATCTTTGATAATTTGAAGAGATTAATTTTCAATTGATTGATTTAGATGACATTTTGAGGGAATCAAAACAATCAAAATTAATTAATTAATTGAAAATTTACCTGAGATAATAAGTAACAAGTGACAGGATTAATTATCTAATTTTACAACAATCATAATCTCTCCATTGGTAAATAATTTGTGACAAAATAATCATAGTTAAACATATGATTAGTTTACATAGTTAATTTGTTTTTTACGCTTAAACACAATCACATTACTATTAACCATAGATTTTTATCTGATAATATTATAATAATATAATTACTTGCATAAATAAACGATTAAAAAACCAAACCGTAACAAAGTAAATTTTACTAATAGCTTATAATTCAATGTCGGAAGTGATTTAGTTGATTCTAGTGATTAGAAACTGTAGTTTTAACTATTAAAAGCGTTACGAAAACTTTTCTCTTTACAACCCAACCATTGTTGCTGTCATATTTTTCAATGGAAACAAACACAATCAATTTAGTTAACTAATCAATGAGGATCAGAAAGTTTAACTTATAGACCTTGATTTTTGTTTTTGGTGCATAAACAACAAACAAGGTAACGATAAGGCTTCTCTCTTTCTCCCTCTGACAGTTACTTTACTAGTTTACCTGGAATCTTGATGTTAATCATTTACCTCAGAATGAGAAATGTTTCATATGTAACAATGTAATAGAGGGAGAAAAGTCCAGTCTCAGTGAGAGTATTGAACAAAATTGTATTGGTAAATTAGGATACCAGTGATCAATTAATTTATTGATCATGATGATGTCGTATTATATTTATAGCCACTTTAATTTTTTTATATCAAATAGTATTTGTTGTGAAAATCCAATAGAGAAACAAATTAACATACCAATAAGGTGTTCCAATGAACGAGTCACGTTTTTGCAGGGTATGGTTATTTTTTGCTGATACACCAAAATCGGCTGTGAATGAGAATATAATAGAATTTCATCATCAGTTTTAGTCGTGAGTTGATCAGAGTTAGAAAATAGGGAGAGATAGAGAGACGGGGGATGATATATTGATGAAGGAGTAAGAGAGAGAGAGAGAGAAATAATAAGTAGGAAAGGGTAAGAGTAGAAAGTGTGGGAGGCATTGGTGACTATCATCTTCTTCTAGCAAGATCGAGAGGTTTGATGTGAGGTGGGAAACGTTAAGTGAAAAAAAGGATGGAAAAGATAAAGGTAGACTAATATGAGAGAGAGAGAGAGAGAGAGAGAGATGAAGACCGATAGAAAGAGTAGACAGAAAAATACAAAAAGTTTGCAAGATAGATTATAAAAACAGAAGAGCTGCACTAATATTGAAAAGAATGAGAGAGTTGGTGAGAGGGAGAGAGATGACAGGCACATCTGATTACGTACCTAATTTAACACCTCCATCCAAAGTCAATAAAACATTTCCAGCTTTAAGATCACGGTGGATTATTTTTTTCCGATGGAGAAAGGAAAGGCCTTTACAAATTTCATGGCACACATAACGTATCTGTGGTTCGGTTAAGGGTTTATCTAAATCAAACATGATACTGTCAATGGCTCCACCTTCACAAAATTCAATGAGAATCCAAAGTTTTTCATCATGAAAAAAGGCTTCATAAAGTTGAACAATATTTTCATGGCAACATTCACTGAGAATATCAATTTCAACTGTAAAATCTTCCAATTCATCTTCTCCTTTAAGTTCACAAATTTTTGCGGCTGCAAAACGTCCTGTTTGTTTGTGATGTGCCTGTTGATGTTTTTGTTGATGATGGTGATGATGGTGATGATTATCGTTTGTTATTGTCGGCAATTAGAAATAGAATTTTAAAAAAAAAGAGAAGTTGATTAAAAAAAAAGAAACAAAAAGAGAATAACAAAAGTAAAAAAAAGAAGAAAAGTAAAAAGGAAAAGATGAAAAGAAAGAGAAAAGAAAAACAGACAACTGACATAGAGGAAGAAGAAATTTTTCTCTTTCCTTCTCTTCTTCTTCTTCATATATTCTTATAACTTTGACATATACTAACCTTATGAACTTTACCAAAAGCACCATCACCAAGTTCACCGACTAGAGTCCAAAAATCCTCAGGATTCTCATTAAATCGAATATTATGGCAAATCTTTTTTCTTTTCACCTCATTAACACTACTGCCTTTAAATATTTTACCAATTCTATCCAAGAAAGAAGCCATTTCTTAAAGCAAGAAAACAGTTGGCTTCTTATCACCTTTTCTTAGCAATTATATCCACGATGACGGGATGATGATGAGAGAGAGAGAGAGAGGAGTAGGTTGAGAAAGAGAACAAACCAAAAAAAGAGAATAGAATAAAACAAAAATATTTAACACCAGCAACCAAGAGACACACAAAGTAGATAACCACAAGTAGAAAATAATTAACCAACAGCAGCAGTGATTGAATCTATATTTTTAATTGTTTTGATGTTGATGAGAGAGAGAGAGAGAGAGAAAGAAAACCAAAAAAAGAGGAAGACACACAAACAGAGAAAGAGATAGAGAAAGAAAAGAAAGAGAAAAGAGATAAAGTAAAAGGAGAAAGAGACACAAAAAAAGCCAACCACTAAGACACAAAAACGTTATCAATTTAGAGTTAATTCTATTAGTGTAAACACTAGTGAATACTCTTGATTATCAATCAACATTTAGTAAATTTAATTACACTAATTAAAGATGAAATAAGGTAATAAAGAAAAAGTTAAATGTTGTTAATTGTTCAATTGCAACTTTTTCACTCAACAAAATTTTCTTCAAACTCAAAATCGTTTAAGGGAACGTATAATAATAATGGAGAACAAAAATTCTACCAACAATTGGATTTAATTAACTTTTACCTTGGAATTTTATTTAATTAATTGATTAGTTTTCTTATTTAATTAACATTACAATCAAGTTTTTAATTGTTAATTCGCTTTATTATGGTTATGGATTAAATTACCTTTTGGGTGGAGTTTTCGATTAGACTGTGATTAGTATTCGATCCCCGGTTATGTTGGCAAATTTTTTTTTCTTTTTTTAATCAATTGGGACAATGTGTTTGTTTGGATTGTTGATTGTTGATTAATTTCCTTGGATTAGGATTTTAATTGTTTTGATTGTGGTTTTAATTGTGATTAAGAGTAATTTCAATATGACTGCTACTCCTGATAAGAAAAATTTGTCCACTCTGTTCACCGATCTGGTTAAATATGAGAGAATCAATAATTATCAACAAGCATTGAAAGTTTGTGAGAAAAGTATGTCAGTGATTATCATTAATTTCTTCTTATTATTTGATTGATTTATTTTTTAATTGTTCTTTTTTTTATTTCTTTTCTTCCTTTGTGTGTCTAGTTTTATCCGTGGAAAGTGATAATATTAAAGCTTTACATTGTAAAGTAATTTGTCTTATCCAGGAGAGTCAATTTAAAGAAGCTCATGAGGAAATTGGTAAACACTCTGATCTCAGGTTGGAAGATTAATTGATTATTCTTTTCTTTTTTTTTTGTTTAATTTTTCTAATCCATTTTTCTTTTCTTTTTCAAGTGAGGAATGTATATTCGAAAAAGCTTATTGTGAATATAGGTTGAATAGAGCTGATGATTGTATCAAAACATTAGATTCTCATCCTGAGCCTGATTTTCGTGAGAAAGAATTAAAATGTCAAGCAGTAAGTATATTTATTGATTAAGGGTAAATTTTATAAATTAGTTATTATTCAATTGTCTGTAATGTTATAAATGTTTTAATCAAAAATTTGCTTTCATTTTGACAGCTTTACCGGTTGGAAAAATATCAAGAAGCTTACGATTTGTACCTTGAGCTATTAAAAGAATCAGCTGATGATTCTGATAATGAAAGAGAAGCTGATTTAGCTGCTGTTGCTGCTGGATTAGCTCAGGAAAATGCTAAAGCTGTTGAAAATTTACCCGATCTTGAGGAACGAGACAATTTCTATGAAATTTGCTACAACAAAGCTTGTATTGAATTATCTAGACAAAATTATTCTGCTGGTCTTAAAATGTTGAACAAAGCTGAAGGTAAAACAATCAAATCAAATCAAATAGTCTGAAAATTTAATCTTCTTTCATTCTCTCAGATGTTTGTAGGAACACTTTAGAAGGTGAAGGTTGGACTGAAGAAGAAATCGATTCAGAAATTGCTATAATTCGCGGTCAAATGGGTTACGCTTATCAAATGATGGGACAATTAGATTTAGCATCTAAAATGTACAATCAAGTTTTAAAACTCAAGTAAGTTATACTGGGTAAAGTGATTCTATCGTAATAAATATTAATTGTATCTTATTTATTTACCTTTTAGGCCTACAGATCCTTTGGTAATCGCAGTTGCTTGTAACAATATTGTTACCGTTAACAAAGATCAAAACATTTTCGATTCTAGGAAAAAGACCAAACAAGCTCTAAACGAGGTGAACAATCCCAAGCTTAGTGTTTTCCAGAGAAGGTCAATCGTATTCAACAATTGTCTTCACCTTTTACTAACCAATCAACCTGATGCTTGTCGAAAACAATTAACCCAATTTAAGGCAACTTTTCCAGAAGCCGGTATTGACTCCCTAATTTTAGAAGCAAGTGTTTTATGTAAAGAGAGAAAAGTTAACGATGCCATTGAGATTCTAAGAAAATATAAAAGTATCGATAACAATAATATCGAAGCTCCACTTATTATTACGCAACTTCTTCTATCGCAAGGACGTGATGGTGAAGCGCTGAGTCAGATGACCGAGTTAAAAAATGAACAGAAATTAGCATTAATTTCAATTATGGTTACTCTTCATTTAAATTTGGAAGATAAAATTGGTGCTATCAAAGTATTAAAATCTGCAATCAACTGGTTCCAAGAGAATAAACCAAAAGGGTCAGAATTAATTATCTTATATCGAGAAGCAGCCAAACTAATGATGGAAAATAAAGATCATAAAGGAGCAATTGTTTTACTTGAAGAGCTTCGTAAACATAATCCAGATAATCCAAGAGTATTAGCTCATCTGATTTCAGCTTATTCGGAAATTGATCCAGTTAAAGCTCAAGAGATTATGAAATTTTTACCTCCTCTTGAAAAGGTCATTGCTGAAGTTGATGTTGATGCTTTGGAAACATCTAATTGGTCTTTGGGTGCTAAATATGTTAAGAAAAGTACCAAATCTGATGTTCCCTCACCAGGGAATATTAAAGAAGAGGTTAAAAAGAATAAGAAAAAGAAGAAGAGGAAAAAACAATTACCCAAAAATTACGATTCGAGTGTCGATCCAAATCCGGAAAGATGGTTACCCAGATGGCAAAGGTCAACCTATAAAAAGAAAAAGGATAAAAGAGGAACCCAATTCGTGGGTAAAGGTACTCAAGGTGCTGTCGGTGGACCAGAACCCGAACCAATTGCGAAAAGCTCACCCAAACCTGGTTCCAATGTCGACGCTTCACCCAATCCTAAAGGACCTTCACGAATCGCCCAGAAGAAGCAAAAAAAGAAAGGAAATCGACGTTAATTGTTACCATATTAGATTTACATTTAATTTAATTCAACTATACAATCGAAAGTCACATTATAAGTGTTTTTTTTGGTACCCGAAAGGTTTAATATTTTGAAGTAAAAATGTTTGTTTATCAACAAACTCGCAAAAAAACTGTTCACATTTATTGTTTTAATCGATCCACTGATTTGTCATTAGTCAATTTGTCGCGTTTTGGTTACAATTTAAAGGTCATTTCGACTTTTGATTCGACATTTTTAAAATCGAAAAGGTCACAATACAGTCTTCAGAAAAACTCCATAGATGGAGACACTTGTATTCTTTTCTATGTTGGTTACCATAGTAACTACGTTTAACTGGTTAGTTCATTTTTAGAAAAAAAATTTTCAAATTCTGATTGTGATTGTGATTCTTTTTCTTAATTAACAATTTTAACAATTTGTTGAATTAGTTTCTTTCTTGTTGATTTGTTCTCTGTAATTTGGATTCATCATCTCTTTGTCTCTCTTATTCTCAAGTGAATTGTGTGCTACTATTTCTCTTTCATCATGGAGATTAACGATACCAACATGGAGGCATTGGCTCAATTTTTATCTCAAACATTGTCTCCTGATCCAAATATTAGGCGACCTGCTGAGAAATATTTACAAACAATTGAGGGTAATGCTAATTATCCTATTCTATTGTTGACACTTATCGATAAGCAACAGATTGATATGAATACCCGAGTTGCCGGTTCGCTTGTGTTTAAAAATTTTGTTAAACGTAATTGGCGTTGTGATGATGATGCTTCTGATAAAATATCACAAGCAGATAGAAATATGGTTAAATCATTGATCATCGGGTTAATGTTGAAAAGTGATGAAAAGATTCAACGACAATTATCTGAGGCTGTTAGTATAATTGGTAGAGAAGATTTTCCTGCTCGATGGCCAAATTTGTTAGATGAGATGGTTAACCGAATGCAAAATTGTGGAGGTGATTTTGCTGTAATCAATGGTATTCTTCAAACAGCTCATTCATTGTTTAAAAGATATCGACATGAATTTAAATCTCAAGAGCTTTGGTCGGAGATTAAATATGTTTTAGACAATTTTGCCAAACCTTTTACCGATTTATTCACTGCAACCGTTTCACTGGCCAGAAGTCAGGCCACTAATCCTGCTGCTTTGAAAATAATTTTCAGTTCTCTTGTGCTGTGTGTGAAAATTTTCAATTCACTTAATGCTCAAGATCTTCCAGAGTTTTTTGAGGATAACATTTCTATCTGGATGTCTCATTTCTCTGAGCTTATTTCTGTTGATCATGCATGTCTAAAAACAGATGATGAAGAAGAGGCTGGTCTACTTGAGCAACTTAAATCGCAAATTTGTGACAACATTTCAATGTATGCACAAAAGTATCACGATGAATTTGCAAGTTATTTACCCAATTTTGTGCAAAATGTTTGGACTTTACTGAGTACAATTGGCCTTCAACCTAAATACGATATTCTTGTTAGTAATGCGATTCGCTTCTTGTCAACTGTTGTTGATCGACCTCAATATAAAGGTTTATTCCAAGATCCCAGTGTTCTTGATTCATTTTGCTCCAATGTCATTATACCAAACATGCAATTCCGAGAATCAGATGCAGAAATGTTTGAAGATGATCCAGAGGAATATATTAGACGAGACATTGAAGGTTCTGATACTGATACCCGTCGGCGAGCTGCTTGTGATTTAGTTAAATCATTGAGTCGACACTTTGAGGCTCAAATAACTTCAGTGTTTAGCCAATATATTCAAGCCATGTTAACTAATTTCACAGTTGATCCACAACAAAATTGGAAAAACAAAGACGTCGCTATTTACCTTGTAACCGCTTTATCTGTTAAAGGAGCCACCTCTCAATCGGGTGTTACTCAAACATCATCATTGGTTAATATTGTTGAATTTTACTCTACCGTAATTAAACCCGATCTGGAAAGAGAAAACCTCAACTATATTCCAGTTCTTCGAGCTGATGCATTAAAATACATTATGACCTTTAGGAATCAATTACCATTAGAGGAAGTTATAATTCCCTCCCTACCAATCATAATTGCTCATCTCGCTGCTCCAAGTATTGTTGTTCACTCGTATGCAGCTCATGCCATTGAAAGGTTATTCACAATGAGAGAGGGAACCACCAACATCCCTCGAGTGAAAATTGCCTACATTCAAAATTTGATTACTCCCCTGATCACCGGTCTATTTAATGTGTTTAACATTGAAGGTTCATTGGAAAATCAATACGCAATGAAAGCAATTATGAGAACATTAAGTCTTCTCCAAGCTCAAGTGATTCCCTATTTTGATCTAATTTTACCTCGAATGACGGAAAAATTAACTCAAACAGCCAAGAACCCAAGCAAACCTCACTTTAATCACTATCTATTTGAATCACTTTCCATTTGTATTAAAGTTGGAGCCAAAGCTAACATTGAATCTATCGCTAATTTTGAAGCTATCCTGTTCCCTGTATTCCAGAATATTTTCATTCAAGATGTCCAAGAATTCATGCCTTACATTTTCCAAATAATGTCACTTCTCCTTGAGGCTCGACCCTCAAGTTCACCTGTACCCGCTCATTATATTGAAATATTTCCCCACCTTTTGGTACCCATACTTTGGGATAGACCGGGTAACATTCACCCTCTGGTTCGACTTCTTCAAGCTTACATTGAGAAATGTTCTCAACAAATTATCGAATCAGGAAAATTGGAAGCTCTTCTCGGTGTTTTCCAAAAACTAATCGCCTCCAAAAACAACGACCATGAAGGTTTCTACCTACTACAAACCCTCATGGAGAATCTAAGTGAAGATATTTTAACACCTTATTGGAATCGAGTTTTACTTTTACTCTTCAACCGATTAACCAATTCAAAGACCGTTAAATTTGTCCGATCTTTTCTCATTTTTACCTCTCTCTTTGCCTACAAGTATGGTGTCCAAAATTTGACTACCCTGATCGAAGGCATTCAAACCAATATGTTCGCCATGGTAATTGAAAGACTATACATTCCGGAAGTTCAGAAAGTATCAGGAACTTTGGAAAGAAAAATATGTGCCATTGGAATGACGGAAATTCTTAAATCACCTCTTCTTCTTGAATCGTCATCACCCCAATTATGGATCACTTTTCTAACCAGTTTAATTGCTCTATTTGAATTACCGGAAGATGAAAATGTACCCGAAGATGAACATTTCGTTGAGATTGAAGATACTCCAGGTTATCAAGCTTCTTATGCTCAATTGGTATTTGCTGGTAAAAAGGAAGACGATCCATTTAAAGGAACCATAACTGATGCTAAATTATATCTCGCCACACAATTAAGCCAATTGTCTCAAAAATATCCACCTAATCATTTCAATTTACTTCTAAATGGTATGGATCAAGAAGCGAGAAAACATTTAATTGTTTACATGGAAAAAGCTAATGTTCGTTTCGCCTAATCAACGTACTATTAATACTATTGTTAATCTCAAATTGAATTAACAATTTAATTGATAAAAATCTAATGGGTTTGCCTCATTAAATTTTCAATCAACGATTTCAACTTGACGTTATTCAATTCATCGATTAAACGTTAATTGTTAACACAATTTAAATGTGAATCATAATTATTGATGGTGTCGTTGTAGGTTAATAGCAAATTAACAGTTAATTATCACACTTATTAAGAATGTAAACTTTATTTAGATAATTTGGTCGATTCAAACTAAAAAGTTAATTTGATTTAATTGTTTGCGAGTTGAATTGGTGTTATTGTTAATTACTTAATTAAATATTACAGAGATTCTGATCAATTTAACGATGACATGACAATCCATTCGCGTTTATTTTTCTCGTTAATTGTCACGAAATCTTGATAAAGAATATCAAAGTTACGTTGAGCAATTAGTTTACGTTGTTTCCTCCTCTGAATTGATCGTATTGTAAGTCCACTGATTAAAAGTGAAAGTCCTAATCCAAGTGCGATACAAATCACTAGAAAAGATGCTAATTAAATAGAATTAGTGATTGAAAGTAAATAGATAAAATTAATTAAATTGATTAACTTACAGTAACGACGATCTGATAAAATAGAAGCAATTTTAAGTCCAAAAAAAGTTAAATTAATATGAAAATTAGCAAAAATTGATGAAGATGCTGTGATTAATTGTGTTGCAGTCTCTGGATTTTCAGGTGGTTGATTAATTAATTGCTCTGTGGTTGTCACGATTTCTGGTTTGATTGCTGTGGTTGATTCTGTTGCGTTTGTAGTGATTGAAATTGTTGTGATTTCATCAGGTTGGCGAAAAGCTGATTGGCCTGTAGATATATAAATTAATGGCTCAATTGAAGTCGTTGATTTCAAATCTGTAGGCCTAATTGCTGTGGTTAATTGTGGTTCAGTATGAGTTTGAGTGTTTGTTGTTGCTTCAAAATTAATTGTATAAATCATTGACTCTGTTGCTGTTTTAGTTGATTGGGTTGTTGTTTCAATTTCGGGTTTGATTGTTGTGATTAATTGTGTCAGTGGTTCATCGGGTTGCTGAGTCGTTGATTGCTCGGTTATTGTCGTTGTCTTAATTTCTGGTTTGATTGTCGTTGTTAATTGTGGGTCTGCTGTTGTTGCTTCGGTTTCAGTCTTGATTGTTGTGGTTAATTGTGGCTCAGTTTGAGTCGGTTGGGCTGTTGTATCAATGGTTTGTTGAGTGGTTGTATCAATTATTGATTCAGTTGTAACCTCACTGATTGTTGTCGATGTGATTAATTGTGTTGTAGTTTCAGGTTCATCTTGATGAGTCGTTGTTAATTGTTCTGTAGTTGTATAAATCATTGGCTCCGTCATTGTTTCAGTTTCAGGTGTAGTTGTTGTGGTTAATTGTGGTTCAGTCTGAGTTTGAAAAGTTGTTGAAGTTTCAAAATTAATTGTTGTTGAGTAAATGATTGGCTCTGTTGTTGTCTCGATTTCTGGTTTGATTGTTGTTGTTAATTGTGGTTCATTTGTGACTTCAGTTTCAGGCTCAAGGGTCGTCGTTAATTGTTGCTCAGCCTGAGTTTGTAAAGCTGTTGGTGATGTCCCAATTTGAATTGATTCGGTTACTGGTCTATCAGTTAAAACGAAAGCTGTTGATTGATAATCATCCGAATCAGTTGTTGTTAATTGCGGTTGACCATCAGTAGCGGATAAGATTGTACTAGTTTTATAATCAATGTCTAATTGTGATTCTGGTGTCGTTGATAACATTGTACTTGACTCAAAGGTGGGCACTGTTTTGGTTGGAGTTCCGGTTGTACTGATTTTCATTGACTCTGTCGTTAGAATTGAATAAGTTGATCCATTTGGTAAATTTTGTGTTGAATTGTTAAATGTTATCGTTGTTGATTCATTTGTAATTGTTGTTGATGTGATTTCTTGATTGTGATTGGATGTTGTTCTTTCTGTTAATTGTGTGGTTTCGTCATCAATTACTGTCGATTTAAAATACTCTGAGGTTGTGGTGAAACTAATGTCCGACTTGGAGGTTGTCAACATCTCGGTCATCATTTTTTCTGATTCTGTGGTTGATTCAATTGATTGTGTTACATGAGATTTATGATCATGAGTTGTTGAAGTAAATTCAGTCTCCAATTCAATTGGATTTAGTGTGGTAATCGGTTTGACCGGCGGGTTAACTGTATAAGATTTGGTCACTTTATCATCATAATTGGAGTGAGTTGTCTGATCATCGATAGTTGTTGGCTCGAGATACTCTGGTGTGGTTAATTTAATTGTTGTCGATGGTAAAATCAAAGGATCATTGGTTTGACTAGCGGTTGGATTGTAACTCGTAGAGGTCAAAATAATGTCTGAGTTAGAGGTGGTCAGTGTTAAAGTTGAGGTCAAAGTTTCGATTGTACTTATTTCTAGTGATTCTGTCACTACAGATGAGTCAAGTGATTGTGTTATATGAGTATCAGGGAAGTTGCTTGTCGCTGTTAGGTCATTTGAAGTAGTAATAGTTTCGACTGGTGAGTTAGATGTACAAGATTTGGTTGATTGATCAACTTGTGGTTCGACTGTTGCTAAATGAGCACTAAGCCCGTCGATTGTTGATGTCAAAGAGCTAAATGTGCTAATCAAATCGATCGGTGTATTGGTTGTATAAGATCTGGTTGATTGGTCAACTTGTGAGGTAATTGTTGTTGTTTGGTCAGTTATTTGCTCATAAGGTGATTCATTGTGACACTTTTTCTTGCGTAATGTGACCTCTAATGACACGACGATCTCTTGAATATCCTCCGGTTGTTTTTGTTTAACGGCAATTCGATAAATACCTGATCGATCAAAGTAAATTGTTCTTGAAAAAATATTCCAATTAAGAGCTGATTCTCGTTCCAACTTGATTTCTTTGATCAAGTTTTCAACTAATTGTCCAGTCGAGTCCAATTGTCGTGAAACAATTAACAAAGAACCAAGATCCGAATACTTATACCTTGGGATTAAATAAGCTACACTGACACAAAGAACTGAATTAATTTGTTGATAATCACTCAGGTAAATTGGTTTCTCATAATTTGCATAATTTAACTCAACTAGAGTAACAATAATTAAAATAAAATACAATTTAAATTTCATCTTGAATCTGAGAGTTTAAACTGAAAGAATCTCTTTTCATTCTGATTAATCAATGAAACAACAATTAATCAGTTTTAATTATGATTTCATCAATGGGCTAATTATTGTTACTCTCGTATTAGCCTAAAAATTTACATAGTTTTGATGATTAATTAATTCACAAGGATTTTCGTGTGCCTCATACCATTTAGATCATCAGTTGTTAATTGTTGTTTATCTTCATGAACTAAATGAACAGTTTTGTTGATTAACTTTGATTATGAGAGGGAAACAATTATCTCGTTCATTTTAATAACTGTTCAATATTAATTACTGAGAGTTTTCTGATTGGGACAAAGATTATACGTAAATGTATCTACATTCTTGAATAAGATTGTCAAAATTCTGGGTAAATATTACGCTCAAGCTACAAGGAGTCTATTAGAGGTTAGGGTGTCAAAAAATTCAGCCGAAAATCCTACAAAACGGAAAAATAGTCCAATTCAAAAAGAAAAGAAAAAGAAAAAGAAATTTCGAATTTGCGATTAAAAAATGATTTTCATTTTCATAAATCCAAAAATCGGTCTGTCAAACAACCTTAACAAACTTTCTTACGAAAGTTTTTTCCCGCTTGTTAACATTTAAACTAACTTTTTTATTGTGTCTAGAGGGTCACTTAGTACTAATACACTAATACAGAAAAGCTCCTTGGGAAGTTTTTGCCGACTGAAAGAAACTTTTTTTTCTTAAATTGGGAACTTATCATCTAAATCAAGATTACATTAAAGCTTACATTGAGAAATGTTCTCAACAAATTATCGAATCAGGAAAATTGGAAGCTCTTCTCGGTGTTTTCCAAAAACTAATCGCCTCCAAAAACAACGACCATGAAGGTTTCTACCTACTACAAACCCTCATGGAGAATCTAAGTGAAGATATTTTAACACCTTATTGGAATCGAGTTTTACTTTTACTCTTCAACCGATTAACTAATTCAAAGACCGTTAAATTTGTCCGATCTTTTCTCATTTTTACCTCTCTCTTTGCCTACAAATATGGTGTCCAAAATTTGACTACCCTGATCGAAGGCATTCAAACCAATATGTTCGCCATGGTAATTGCCGTTGTCGGTTGTTGGTTCAATTTCTTGTGGCCCAAATATGAAATCTTCAAAAGGATTAATCAATGGAGGAGTTAATTTCTTATTGTCGTTAATTGTTGTCGATGAATCATTTATATCAAGCGTTGATTGGGTTGTATCTTGATTAGTAACTTTAATTGTTTCAATATAATCAGTTGTCTTTGTATTTTCAGTTACAAAATCATTTGGTAAATTATCTGACTTATTGGAAACTGAATCAACTAAATCATCATGATGAGTTGATTCATAATAAATAAAAGTTGATGAGGTTAAAGTTGGTGGGGTTGATGAAAGTAAATTAAAATCGCCATCTAAATCAATTGAATCATAATCATAATCATCAACTAATCAAGGTGAAAATCAGATTCAATTAAAAACAAAAATTAAATTATTATCATAACAATTCAATCATTTTCTTAAAAAAATTATTTACCTTTGTATTCAGTTTGAATATCATTTAGTGATTTAATTTGATTGTCATCAGAGTTAATTGTCGTTGGAACAGCATTGGACACTACAAAACAATTAGGGTTACAATTAAACATATGAAATTAAACATTTTGATTGTCAACAATTTAACTTACCCTACAAAACTGTGATTAAGATGGTTGATAAACTATTAAATGCGAGAAAGTTTTTCACTGAAAACATTTTTAAAACAATTAAATTAAAATCAACAACAATTAAAATCTAATCCACTACTAGCTTAGTTTTAATTAACTGAAGCAATTAAAACAATGGTTGGTGTTAATTGTAATTAATCAGATGAACTGAGTTACTAAATCAATCTAATCGACATTGATTTCTCACTCATTGTTTTTTTCCTGATAAATTTGAATTTTTTACCATTAAAAGATTTGATTGTTAACTAATGATGATTAGCTATTAATCAAAATGAAGATACATTGATAACAATTAACTAACCACTGTTGATTAATTTTAAGCATGAAACATGAAAATGAATGTTAAGATTAATATATTGTTAATCTTGATTGTCCAATAATCAATTGATAATTAAGTTGAGTTGATTGTGATCAGTGATCAGTGATACATATTAATTGTTGTTTATTATAATTGGTTGATCTTTGAACTTAATTCAATTAATTATTTAATCTGATTCCTAATTGTGATAGTGATTAATTCATAGCCTTATTTAAATCAGGTAATTGTTACCTGATAATCAGATTAATTATTGACATGTTTAAACATTAATCATTGTGGATCACAGTTTTAATCATGTTAATTAAACAGTTAATTGGTCATTAGGTAGATACAATTTTATTATTTCTAATTGAATAAGGATTAAAATAGTTAATCATCAAGTATCCAATTAGTTGATTGTTGTTGAATTTGTAAATGTAACATTAGATTTGAATGTTATTCTGAATGAAAATGTTATCCAAGAAAAATTTATTAATCAATTTAATCACAATTAAATTGTATTTCACGTGTTTAATTGTTACTCTAAATTGTACAGTTACCATTGAGATGCCAGCAACAGTTAACTCTGGTGACGATAATAAACCAACAATTAAAACTGATTACAAAGGTAAATAGTCTGTTTAAAAAGTGATTAAAAGCTTAATTGTGATAACTCAATTTCTGTATTTACCTTTATCCTATCAACCAATTAGTTGATGAATCAGTTGATTTAGATGGTGATATTGATTCAGTTTCCATTTGTTCAGATGATTTTTCAATGATTAAAAGTCAAAATCTACTACAACAATTTACTACTTACTCAAGTTAATTAAACTTGAGTTGATCGATCAGCAATCAATCAAGATGAACAAGATTATATGATTATATGATTCTACTAATGGTCACGTTGGAATTGTTGTTAATTGCTCTCCCCTTGAATAGCTATTTGTTAATTAAATGTTGCCGAAATCCAGATCAGTTCAACGATGACATGGACCAAACTTCGATGCGACAAAATACCGTTACATTTTGCCCGTCGACGAGGTCACAATACACTGGTGTCAAGTCGATATTCGCAGGAATCAGTCATTTATTTGGTTGACCTGAGGTCATTATTAATAATTGTCGATCACTCGAACCTTGGTACAATCGATTAACGTTAGTCCAATTGTCACAATTAAACTACAGTGGTTACAAATTCTTAATCATTTGTGTTGATCGAGAGATTGATTTTGGTTTTTTTCCTCAATTTGATCCAACAATCAACCGATATTAATTGACGATACAATCAAATGTTGATTAATACAAGAATTTAAATCTATCAATGGATCTAAATAACAATCATAATTAGTTAACTATTGTAAACTTTAATACCAATCAGGAAAAAGGTTCCGGATTTAAGGTAGTAATTGCAAACCGTATTGATAAGACAGAATCACAATTAATCAATTTATCATAATAATTTAGATGGAAAAATGATAATTATCGTTGTACTTGGTATATTAATAGTAAATTAATTAACATTAATCAGTTTTTAATTTGATCTGGTAAAGTAAATCAACTTTGATCAACCTAAGGAAATTATTAACAACAATTAAAATGAAAATCAATAGATATTTAAGTTTAATTTTGTTAACACTAATTCCATCACTTAGCAATCAAGGTAAATATTAATTAAATCATTTTGTTTAGTTTTGTGATTAATGATTTATTTATTTTTTATTCGTTTTCTTGGTAAACTTTCAATTGTTTGTGATTTAATTTCTCTCAACAATTAAGCTCATTTCTCACAACCAATTTATAAAAGTGAACCTAAATTATTTAATTCAGTTATTTGTATTGAGATTTCGTATATTTTACCATTTGGAGTTGAAATAAAAAACGATGAAGAGCTTGTGGTCAGTTTAATAGCGTTGAATGAAGATGGACTAATAACCAATTGGTCAAGCATTATTTCTCGTATTAAATTGAATCAAGGATCAGCTGGTGTTTGGAATAAGTATTTGAAAAGTGTCTATTTTAACTCGGCTGAACTGGCGATTGTCTCAGTGTCACATGAAGGGTCATCAGTCGATGGTCAATCATCTTTATCATGTACCGTTCGTATGGACAAAAATGAGTGTCCAGATGAGTCTGATCATATCTATTCAATTAAGCCAACGACCGAACCAATAAATGAGACAAAAACCGAATCAACAACAGAACCAACAACAGAACCAACAACAGAACCAACAACAGAACCAACAACAGAACCAACAACAGAACCAACAACAGAACCAACAACAGAACCAACAACAGAACCAACAACAGAACCAACAACAGAACCAACAACAGAACCAACAACAGAACCGGCAACGGAACTAACAATGGAACTAACAACATTGGAATCAATAACTGAATCGATTTCAGTCTCAACTGTTGAGGTAGTAAATGTCAGCATGACAACAGTGACCACACCAACACCAACGGAACTGGACACGATTGAGACAACAATATCTACAACTGTCGATTCCTTTACTGAAACAATTGTTGACAGTCAAACACAATTAACTTTAACTCCATCAGCTGAAAATCTCACTTTGAATTCAGTCACAATTTCAATTATTGATCCAGTTCTTGAGGATGACAATCAAAAAGATGAACTAAAAAGTGCAGATTTGAGTAGTAATTTATTTCAAACCTACAAATTGTTCACTAACGAACATTATTGTAAGTTTAATTGTTCGATTTTCTTATGAAATTTATTATTAATTTAATATTTTCATCTTGTTGTTGATTTATTTCAGATTTTGCTTCAATCCTTGGACTTGTGGGCTTAATTGTTGTCACAATTAGTGTAACATCGGTGATCTCATATCGTAAACGACAAAACTATCAACCCAAGAATCAAGACTTGACTGTTTCAGCATCTCGAGATGGAGTTGAATTAAATACAATAACAATTAAAAGACAAACTCTCAGTAATTAAAATTGAAATAATAAAAAAACAATTGACTGCTAATCTTTATTAACGTAAATTTGATTATCAAATTAGATAATTGTTACCCTCTTGTTATCAGTTGAACTGCTAATTTATTTATTTAATTTATCAATTAACAACTGATAAACTAAACGGTTGATTAACTAAATTGGGTAAATAACTAATCTTGTGAATTAATTAATCACCAAAATTAATTGCAAACACAAGAGTACAACAATCAAGCAATAATTGAACCATTAATAAATTTTAGTTTAGTTGATTAATCAAAATAAAAAAGTGATTCTTTTGGTTTGAATTTTCAGCTTCGAGATGAAATTGTATTTTATTTTAATTGTTGCTATTTTAATTGATTTAAATTATGCCAGTGTTAGAAAAACAATTTACCTGAGCGATTATCAAGATAGTCCAGTTCTTTGTGTAAGCCTTTCTTATTTTTTTTCAATTAATAGGTACTCGAATCTTGGCTCTTTGTTGATTTTTTCAGAAGAAACTTCCTGGAATGGACAATCAGTTGAAACTTTGATTGGAGAAATCTCGTTGGAACGAGAATCAGCTCTTAATTGGAACACTTTTTCAAGAACAATTCATTTTGATCGATCAGGTATTTATCGAATTATCGTTAGACAGAAACAACCAAAGGACGTTCAAGAGATTGTGGTGTCATTAGATGTCACATTGAAAAAGAACCAGTGTCCCAATGAATCGCCACACGAGTATGAAACTGTCCAACCAACAACAATCACACCACAAATTGACCAATCAACCAAATCTTATATAATTAATCCACCGGTCAAACTGATAACCACAATAAATCCAATTGAATTAAAGACTGAATTTGCTTCAACACAATCAATTGAATCAACTACAGAATCGATTACCGCTTCGAGTGTCTTAACAACATCAACCAACGACCCTGGTACTCATGTAACACAATCAATTGATTCTCTAGTGACAGAATCACTAGAAGTAAGTACAAATTACAATCCAACCGCAAGTCAAACCAACGATCCCTTGATTTTACCATCGACGACAATTACCTCACAAGTTGACCAATCAACCAGATCTCATACAACCAATATACCGATCGATTTGATTAGCACATTCAGCTCTTTGACACCAACAATCGATGGGCCTAGTGCTCATTTAGCAACAATTACCCCACAAATTGACCAATCAACTAAATCGTGTACATCACCAGTCGAAACTATTACTACTTCAAATGACCTAACAGCGACAAGCAACTACCCTGATACTCATATAACACAATCACTTGACTCATCTGTAGTGACAGAATCACTAGAAATAAGTACAATCGAAACTTTGACCTCAACTTTAACACTGACCACCTCTAACTCAGACATTATTGTGACCTCTACGAGTTACAATCCGACCGCTAGTCAAACCAATGATCCTTTGATTTTACCATCGACAACAATTAAATTAACCACACCAGAGTATCTCGAGCCAACAACTATCGATGATCAGACAACTCACTCCAATTATGATGATAAAGTGACCAAATCTTATACAGTTAACCCGCCGGTCAAACCGATAGCGACACTAAATCCAATTGAATTAAAGACTGAATTTACTTCAACAACTATCGACCCTAAATCTCATGTAACACAATCAATTGAATCAACCACAGAATCAGAAAAAATGATGACCGAGATGTTGACAACCTCCAAGTCGGACATTAGTTTGACCACAACCTCAGAGTATTTTAAATCAACAGTAATTGATGACGAAACTACACAATTAACAGAAAGAACAACATCCAATCACAATCAAGAAATCACATCAACAACAATTACAAATGAATCAACAACGATAACAGTTAACAATTCAACACAAAATTTACCAAATGAATCAACTAATTCTGATAACAAATCCAATGAAAATGATAATCTGAATACAAAGACTGGCAATTTAGCAGATGATTTGATTGTTACAATCAAATTATTGACGAACAAACAATATTGTAAGTTAATTTTCAATGAATTAATTTCAAATCAACTAATCATTTGTTTTCTATCACTTTAATTACAGTAATTTATTCAATCAGTACACTAATTGGACTAATTGTCATAATAATTGTTGTAACAATTATAATCAATCACTTGAAACAAGAAACATGGAAACCAAATGATTCCAGTATTTCCGCTGATCCATCAGGAATTGAATTAAATGTAGTTACATATCACCGGCGGACAATTAACTCTAAAATTTTCAATGCCCTTTCTATTAATCGTAAATCAAAACAACCAATTAACGAAACTGTAGTACAATTTAAACAATAATCAAACTAAAAATGTAAAATTAAAATGTTTAAGTTTAAATTAACACAACTGATCAATTTAACCATCAGTTACAATCAAGGTTTCAAATGATTTGAATCAATTGTTTATTGTTGATCATGATATTAATATTTAATTGCACCAAAAATAAAAAATGTTTAATTTTAATTGACAAGTTAATCATTTTATCTAATCACTGACTAATTTACAAACAAACATGATTAGTGAATGAGATCACAATTATCCGAATAAAATTAATTGTCCTGGTTCATATTAACTTTAATTGGTTGTAAATTAGATTCTAATCAATTGGCAAATCAATCGGCAAAATAATTCTCACCACAATCAATTATGTTAATTCAATAACTAACAAAAAAAATGAAAAACAATTAAAACCTTTACGATTAAAGTAAATCAATATGAAGATTTATTTAATTGTGTTACAAATCACATTCATCAATCAAGGTGAGTTAACAATTAACGCGTTAAACAAGCAATTAACAGAATAAACTGTTCGTTTCTTAGCAATTAGTGATTCTCTTAATTGTGACTTTAATCTGAACGATTGTACTTGGTATCCAATCGGACAAACATCAATCAATTGGCATTGGACTGGACAGAGATCAGCTGATTCTCATGGTGGTTATCTCGAGGTTCCTAATGAAAGTCCGAGTATTGGTCAGTATTCATCATCATCTTCATCATCAACTAATCAACTAATTAGTGGATCGATTCGTAACCTTTGGTACATTCCGAGATCAGGTTGTTTCTCATTCTCGTATCGATTTTATTTCATTCAAAATGGTTGGTTGAACTTGACACTTACTCCAATTGTGGGTGACTCTGTATTACTTTACTCAATTAAAGATGGCCGATCATTGGACTGGTCAAGAGTTTCGGTTGATATTGGTAATAGTCCAGAGTTTTATCTTGTCTTTTCATTTTCATTGGAAACTTCATCTTCTAATGATAATAGTAAATCAACTGATTGGATAATTTCATTGGATGATTTTAACTTTATCAGTGGTGTTCAATGTTCAGATTTCAACCTGTGTGATTTTGAAACTGGTTCATGTCACTGGAAATTGTCAGGGTGGCAAAGGGTCACCGCTGGTCAGTCAATTCCAGTTGATCATACAACTTCAAGTTCATCTGGTCATTTCATTGAACCCAAAGTTTTCGGATCAACAAGTAGTCTTTCATTGGCCCCACTTCCGTCCAATATTCTGGAAGGATGCTTAGCATTTTGGACCAACATTGACCTGAAAAGGTCAATGCCACAACTTTATGTCCGACAAGATTCAGGCAATCGTTGGAAAGTTGATCTAAATGGACCAATGGTCAACAACAACAATGACCCATCCTCCTCATGGCAATATCATCAGATAACAGTTTCGCTTAAATCACTCATCTCAATTGAAACAATCGCTTCCAGCTCATCACAATTAGCAATAGATGATTTAATTTTGTATAATCAATCGTGTCCATCTATTGGGTCGTGTGATTTTTCATATGATTTCTGTGGATGGGTCAACTCAGGTAAATTACCTTGGCGACGTCAAATTGGCCTTTTATCTTCTCTATCAGTTAGTGGATCATTTCCAACAATTAAGGAATCATTTGATCGTCAACGTTGGTATGTTATTTCTGATCAGAATCGAGCCAAAGGTCAGGCCATATTTGAAAGTAGACCAATGGTCATTTCGTCATTGATTTGCTTTGGTTTCTCATATTTTTATACTTCAACTAATTTCCAACGAAATGAAAATTTATTGATTAATTTAAATGATGTTAGCGGTAAATTAATTAATCACAAATTAACCACTCAAGTTGATAAAATTCCGTTGGAATCAACGTCCTCACTTAATTGGATCAAATTTGAGAGGACAATTAACGTAAAATCTAATGATTGGGTAACAATTTCACTGACCACTGACCAGCAATCACATTCATCAATTGTATTGGTTGATGATATAGAAATTAAATCAGATAAATGTTCAAATGAATCTCCAAGCAATCAACTAATTACTACAACATCAATTCCAACCACGACGATGGAAACTGATTGTTGTGTATCAGAACCTTGTATTTGCGTTAATTCAGGTGAAATGTCAACAATTAATCACAATTACGAGACAACCACTCCATCATTTTTTGAACAATCAGTGGTCCCAGCAATTAGTGAATCAACTTCCACTACCATTGATTTAATATCAACAAAACTTAACAATCAACAAACAACAGCTTCTGCCATTGATTATCAATCAACTACTGAAATCTACAATGATTTAGAAACTAAATCAACTACTGATTTAATTTTTTCCTCCACAATAACAACTGAATCAACTAGTGAATCTGAAAACGATAAGAAACTTAATTTAATAACAACATTTACCAGTTCAACAAAAGATCAATCAACTACTATCACAATTAACACTAATCAACAAATATCATCAACCCCACTGAACACAATTAAACCTGATACATTAACTGCTAACTCAATTACACCGGTGACTTCATCTCCAATTGATTCAGTATCAACAGTTAACTTTGAACAATTAACTGAAACTGATAAAGTTACTGATGAAAATAGTGTAACTGAATTAACTATTAATACAATTACCGAGGCAATTGATCAAATTATCAACCAAACAGAAGCCAATAATTTAATCAGTGAAAATACAACAATCAACTCGTCAAATTCAAATGAAAGATTAATAATTGGTAATTTAGGGAACAATTTAATTTCAATAGTTAACTTAGTTTTTGATGAGAAACCATGTAAGTTTTTTTCTCCAACAATTAACTTTACTTGATAATCAATTGTTTAATCAAATTTACTAATTTTCTCAAAATTTTTCTCATTTTTGATGAAATTTCAGTAATTGCTTCAATTAGTGGAATCGTTGGTTTAATTTTCCTTATTTTTGGTATAATTGTATTAACTGCAAGTTGGAAAAAATCAACAACAAGCCAGCAACAATCAACTAATCGACAAACAATTAACATAAATCAAGATGAGATGGAATTACAAACAATCACATTCAGAAGGCGAACAATTAATTCAAATGTTTTAAAACTTTTATCGCAACAAGAACAAGATCAATCTAATTCATTAATAACTTTTAATTCTAAATAATAATCAGTAATTAGTATTATTGTGCTGTGGTAATATAATAATTAGTTGATTCAGTTTTCGTTGATGATTTAGTAGTTTCAAGAAGATCTTTATTAACTCTTTCCATCTCTTGAATTTGAGCAGCAATTTGACCGTGAATTTCCTCAATCATTTTATCGTGTTTAGCGACTTTGTCAATCATCGTATTGTAATCGTCACCATCTAAATAAATTCCTTCTTTGTTGATACAATTTCTCAAATCTTTTTGTAATTTAGAAATTTTTTCAGCATAGTCACGTAAAAATGCCTTCTTATTGATCCTTTTATTTGCCTCGGGCTTATTGGTGATTCGTTTTGCTCTTTGAGCATATTCCAGGGTAGATGCAGTATCTTCACAATCATCTATCGATGGTGAAATGGTGGCAACAATTGAGGTTCTCGTTTTACCACCAAGAGAATCTTGAAGAAGACGTGTAAGCTTTGATTCTCTATAAGGTATGTGAGCAGTTGACTTATTAACTAAACAATTAGCAACAATATAAACTTAGTTAGGATAATCTAATCAAATCGAATCCAAAAAATTTAAAATCTTTAAATGTAATCATATTTATTTGGTTAATCTTTTGACTTAATTGTTATTGAGGTTCAAATTGTTCCCGTGTTAATTATCATCATGAGCTCTACTCAACAAGATTATATGATTCTACTTGAGGTCACATTGGAATTGTTATTAATTACTCTCCCCTTGAATAGCTATTTGTTAATTAAATGTTGCCGAAATCCAGATCAGTTCAACGATGACATGGAACAAACAACGATGAGACAAAATACCGTTACATTTTCCCCATCAACGAGGTCACAATACACTGGTGTCAAGTCGAGATTCGCAGGAATCAGTCATTTATTTCATTAGTCTCAGGAATTGAATGCTGTTCAATATCCGTTGGAATGATTTAGAAATTGAATCAACTACTGAATTAATTTTCGCAATTTCTTACTGTTTGGAATTCATTTGAATGGCTGCGTCATCTTGTGGATTATTAAATAACTAAAAGTTCTCGTAACCATGGTAACCAAAATTGGAAAAACAAATTTTAAATTTTATCATTTTCGTTTCTTTTTAAATGTTAGTTGATATTTTGCTCTTTTTTTTCCCTGTTAATTGTTGTGTTGTTTTTATCTGATTATTTATTTGATTGTTTAATTAACTGTTCTATCAACCGAATTATTAAAGATGATGAGTCAAAATATTAAAGTCTATGTTCGTTGTAGACCTTTAAAGGAAAGTGAAATTCGGAATGACACCTTAACGGTTAAGAGGGAAAAGAAAGAGGTCATTTTGAAAGACAAGACCTTTGTTTATGATAATATATTCACCGAAGAATCAACTCAAATTGAAATTTATCGATCAGTCCTGGCTCCCCTGATTGATCAAGTTCTCGATGGTTATAATTGTACAGTTTTCGCCTATGGTCAAACTGGAACCGGTAAAACATTTACCATGGAGGGAAAACATACTTTAAACTGTAGTGATTGGCAAAGTGATCCATTGGCTGGACTTGTACCTCGATCTTTTTGTCAACTTTTCGAGTGTCTTGAAGGACGTGATTGTACCATAAAGGTATCATTTCTTGAGCTTTACAATGAGGAATTATATGACCTGCTGGCGGCTTCAGATGACATTGTTAAACTGAAAATGTTTGACGATATAAATAAGAAAGGATCTGTGATTGTCTGTAATCTAGAAGAAACTGTGATCACAAGTAAAGATGAGGTTTATAAATTGTTACAAAAAGGATCAGCTAAACGTCAAACAGCAGCCACTCTGTTAAATGCTTGTTCCTCACGAAGTCATACCATTTTCACGATTACAGTTTATGTTACCGATGAAACGGCCAATGGAGATGAAATGGTTCGCATTGGTAAATTGAATCTTGTCGATTTAGCTGGAAGTGAAAGTCTCTCCCGTTCTGGAGCTGTTGATAGAAGAGCAAGAGAAGCAACTTGTATCAATCAAAGTCTTCTATCACTTGGAAGAGTAATCAATTGTTTAGTTAATAAGTCAACTGCTCACATACCTTATAGAGAATCAAAGCTTACACGTCTTCTTCAAGATTCTCTTGGTGGTAAAACGAGAACCTCAATTGTTGCCACCATTTCACCATCGATAGATGATTGTGAAGATACTGCATCTACCCTGGAATATGCTCAAAGAGCAAAACGAATCACCAATAAGCCCGAGGCAAATAAAAGGATCAATAAGAAGGCATTTTTACGTGACTATGCTGAAAAAATTTCTAAATTACAAAAAGATTTGAGAAATTGTATCAACAAAGAAGGAATTTATTTAGATGGTGACGATTACAATACGATGATTGACAAAGTCGCTAAACACGATAAAATGATTGAGGAAATTCACGGTCAAATTGCTGCTCAAATTCAAGAGATGGAAAGAGTTAATAAAGATCTTCAGGGAACGAAGAGAATCCTTAAGGAGAAGGAAGAAGAATTGGAAAATAAAACGAAAAAAATGCAGAGAATTTTATCTTTTGCTGAGAATTCATCTAAAGATGCAACCATTTTGTTCAAAAAAGTGTCCAAATTAAAGAACAACGAAGCAAATAACAAGAAAGTAATCGAACAACTTCAATCGAACCTCGATATTCAAGATCAAAATTTCGATCGGATGGTCGAATGTAGAATGGAAGAGCTTCAAGATCGAATCGAAAACAATGCCAAGCAATTGCGAGATAAATTAACAACATTCACGGAAAGATTTGCAACCAGTCGAAGTTGGATATTTGCTTCTCGATGAATTTCGTAAACAAGTGGAATCAAGATTGAATGAAGAACAAGAGATGATTAACACATTCGCCGTGGAAGTCGATGAATATTCAAGTCAATGTCATTCCATGTTAAACAATATGCGAAGTGAATTTCGTCGAGAAAATCGCCATCGAAAAATGGACTTACAAAAGCTCACCCGTCAATTAGTAATCGATTCACCAACCGGAAAAACACCAAGAAAAATATCCCAACAATTAACCGATTTACCAACATCTCCAGTCAAACAAGAAGATTCAAACCTGTAGAAATTAACTAATTAATCCATCATCATCATCATCATCATCATCATCGTCGTCGTCGTCATCCTTCAACAATCAACAATCAACTTGTTAAATCATTGGTACTTATTTTTACTAAAATTTTTGTTAATTACACATCTTTTTGTTTACATCATTATTATCATAATTGTTTACCCCTTGCGTTATTTGGTGAAATAATAAATCACAAAAAAAAGTACAATCACAATTTAAAATGGAATTACAATTAACCAGCATCGGTGATTTTCTCAATAGATTAAATCATCGATACGAATATATTTTTATTCTCTATTACAATTAACTGATTAACGGTCATCACCATTTGGACCATAAATATAAATAATGACGAAAAGGAAATGTAATTAAAATCGATGAGAAAATTAATTGTTAATTGTTTCGACCTAAATCATAATAAGTTATTAATACGATGTCATTTTATTTTTAATTGTGATTATTCAAGTTTTTCATTGTTGATTCACTAGATTGATTAAATCTTCAAATGGCTCACTGATTAGATCACAGGTAATTACACCTATTAATTAATGAACTAAACACTGAACGAAATCAAATATATAAATTATACTTGATTGTTACAATTAACTCGTTTTCGAGTACAGTTATTAATTATAAATTCCAAGTGCTATAAACTTTTTTCTCAGTCTAATTGACTTACTAACAATTAACCATAATGAAATTAACTTTTTACTTTGCTCTTTGTTTAACTATTTTTCTAGGTAAGTGGTTAGTTAATTGTTGATTAATTGGTTATGTGTTTTGTTTAATTTTTGTTTCTTGATTCGAAATCTATTCAAATCTGTTCAACGATTTAGTTTTAATTGTTTTTTTCTCATTGATTGTTGATCAGTTGTTCCTAATTTGGTTAAAAGTGACGATCCAGATCAATCTAGTGGTGAAAATGTTGAACCAAAAGTCGATGATCAAGTTAAAACTGATGACCAATCAAAATCTGATGTGACAGCTGACGAATCGTCTAAGGAAAAGTCCGATGACCAATCAGCTGATGATCAATTAAAGTCAGAAACTAGTGATGACCAATCTCAGCCTAAAGTAGACGATCAAGTTAATCCAAATGCCGATGGTCAAGATCAACCTAAAAGTGACCAAAGTGATCAAAACAAATCAACTTCGGATGATTCTAAGCAATCAACTGATAACGATCAGAAAAACTCTGACCCCTCACAGCCACAACCCGAACCTGAAACATCAAAATCTGATGATCCATCAGAACCTCAACCAGAACCCGAAGTCAAACCTAACGACTCGTCAGAACCCGAAACTAAATCAGAATCAGACCTCGAACCACAAACTGAGCCTAAACCAGAACCTGAAGTAAAACCCGACGGTTCATCAGAACCCGAGACTAAATCAGAACCAGAATCAGAAACAAAGTCCGATAATCCATCAGAGCCTCAACCAGAATCACAACCCGAATCTGAATCATCAAAACCTAATGATCCATCAGAGCCAGAAACAAAACCAGAATCAAAATCCGATGACCCATCACAACCTGAACCCGAAACTAAACCCGACGGTTCATCAGAACCCGAGACTAAATCAGAACCAGAATCACAACCAGAACCTGAAGTAAAACCTGAAACTCCAAAACCCGACGATTCGTCAAAACCCGAAACTAAACCAGAACCAGAATCAGAACCAAAGTCCGATAATCCATCAGAACCTCAACCCGAATCTGAAACATCAAAACCTAATGATCCATCTGAACCTCAACCCGACCCTCAACCAGAACCTGAAGTAAAACCTGAAACTCCAAAACCCGAAGATCCATCAGAACCCGAACCCCAAACTGAGTCACAACCCGAACCCGAACCTGAAACATCAAAACCCGAAGATCCATCAGAACCCGAACCCCAAACTGAGTCACAACCCGAACCCGAACCTGAAACATCAAAACCCGAAGATCCTTCAGAGCCTAAAACTGAATCACCCGAAAGTCCAAAAGACGATAAACCAGAAAAGGAGCCAACTAATCAACCAAAACTTTCTTTCTGGCAGAAAGTTAAATTCGCTCTCTCCCCCAAATCACCACGTGAGTTTATCAATCAATAACAATTAGAAACTTTTCTACGATTAAATCGAATCAAAATCTCTTCTTCTATCAATAGATTTCTACATTCTCATCGGAATATTTGGATTCATTTTCGTTGCTTTTCTGATCTTTGGTTTCTCTCGTCTTTTCATTCATCCACAACAACGAGAACAATTCAACACTTCGACTAATGTTGAACGAGGTCGAGATAATTCAAGACTCGAAACAATTCAACTCGATTTATACAAAAAAACTACTGGAGTTATAATAGTTAACTAATTGTAATCAACTAAATTTCGATTGATTCATTTTACGTTGAAAATAACATGAATGTTAATCGAGTTGAAAATAAACTCATTTTTATTTTTTTTTCACCAAGACAATAACTATCAGAGTTTTAGTTGGTTATTTTGATTTTTTGGTTTAAAAAACAATTGTAATAAATACTAGTTATCATGATAATGATTGAGGTGATTAACATGATGATTTTGATGATGCTCGAAGTGAACAGTTAACATTTGATTGTATGTTTTTGTTTGTTAGGATTAGAGGTTGATATTATACATAATAGGATAATTTTAGATATGCAAATGAATCAAAAGGTAATCAGTTGATTATATATATATATAAATTGTTTAAAAGGATAACCAAACAATTAGCGAATGTTTAAAAATATTTCAGTGGGTGATATCACTTGATGGGCACTTTTTTGTTATCTTCTATCTTGCACTTCCGTGAGTTGATTGTACTTTTAATTGCCAATAGTTTTTATCTCTTGATTAGCAGGAGGATTATTATTACCAACGGAGTCACATTTAGTCAACCGTATAAATCACATGGCTTTACGAGAATCAGGTAATTACAACAGGTTTTCATGATTAACGAGAAACTTGATCATCTAAATGTATTGGATTTAAAAAATATGGTAACAGGTATCAGCAATAACGAAGATTGAAACTGGAAGGTAACTTAATTACAACAATAACAACTTGGAATCATTGAAAAGGTTGCCTCTTGGTAAATTGTTTGCCATTGATTGTTGATCTGGAATTTACACTTGGAATTGGTATCATTTTGGTGACATTGAGTGAAGAGATCACGTTTTCAGGGGAAACAGTAACAGGGCAATGTGAGTTTTTCTCGCAATTCGGACAAATATTTGGATTGGGTCACCACTGAAACAGCAAATGATTCACTGTTCAACAGAGTAAGTTTCATTTTCCATGAAAAAAAATATACATTTAAAGCTGGGTGACTAGAATAATCTAAAATCGATCAAACTTATTGGGTGGAAGAGATTGTTTCAATATTATGTCTCTCTATTTGTTTCCCTTGGGATCATCCAGATGAACTTTTTACCATAATAATTATCTACAGAAGATTATTATCCACAAATACAAGGTCGGTGGAAAATATTAAGAGTACAATTAACAAAATGAACCAAATGATAATAAAGGTTCAATTCCAAATGGCGCTAAAAAAGAAAAAGAAAAAGAAAAAAAAATAAACATTAATAAATTACAAAAAGAAACAAAATCTTAATCAACCCAATAACCCAAAAAACAATTTAAATGGCACAAGAGACCATCTCAATCAATTAAACAACTAATTATCCAAGCACGGACATAATTTAATTGAGAAAATCAAAATCAAAATCAAAATCAAAATCAAAATATAGAGTTAACTTAATATCAACCAAATTAAATTGAATTTGAATCTCAAACAATAATAGAAAACAGAAATGATCACATTGAACACAATTAACTAACCATTTGTACAGTGATGGAAAAATAAATAAAATTTAGCTTGAAATTAGCAATGATGGAAGATGGAAAAAGATTAATTTAATCAAAGTGAAAGAGAAACAATTAAAATTGATCAACAAATGAGAAAATAATTAAGAAAATAATCAAAAACTGTAAGAAAAACAAAGAAAAAAAAAGAAAATAGAAAAACTGTTCCAAGGTAGTAACCATGGTAACAGTTTCTTTTTCTCTTTCTTTTTGTTCTTTGGTTAGTGTTGGTTAGTCAGAGAAAAGTGTTCAGACAATAAACTACTTCTCATTTTAATTTAATCTCTTTCTTTAATTGTTGTTTAAATTGTTCCGTGTTCTAGTTTTTTTTTGCTTAATCAACAGAATAATTTGGACGATGGAACAACAATCATCTTCCTTTTTACCTGACGATTCCATCAATTATGTAAGTAAAACACTTTTCTTTCAAAGAGTAAGGAGTTACTACTCTTTGCTTTTCTTGTTGCTCTTTTTTTGTCTCAATTTCTTTTTAAATATTGTCCTCTTCTTCCGATCTTCCTCCTTCCTCCCCTGTTTTTTACCTCCTTTTTCCTTGATTTTCCCTTAATCTCCTCATATTTTTCTTTTACCTTAAAAGTGTCTCTCCGATTTTTCTCTCATGCTGAGAAAATTATGTTTCTGAAATAAGAAACCGATTTCCAATTCTTTTCTCCTTCTGGTTGTTTCATTTTCTACCTCTAACCATTGGATTACTTTGGTTAATCCAAAATCAACTTGTGTCTTCATTGTTTAGCCATTTTCCGACTCTCTTTCTCTCTCATCCTTTATTATTTATACTTTTAATTTAATGTTAATTTACTCATTTCTCTATTTAAATATAAGCAATGTTTTGGTTGTTCCAAAGAGATAAAATTCTCTGATGTTGAGAGTGATGACGAAGATCTTCCAAACCATTTGCTTGATCACTTTTTAGATAAATCTCGTTCTGGTAAGTCTTGCTATCACTTTTGTTCTCTCTTTTTCTATCTCTCTTTTCCATAGGCTCTTTTGGTTTATTTTCCTTTTCTATTTTGAAACCCAACCTGTTTTCTCTTCTTCTCATTATCATTATCCCTATTGTTTTCACTTTCTTGTGTCTTAGGCCAGAAGATCTTTTCCTCAGTCTCTTTTTTCCCTCCACTTTCACTATTTACCCAATTTCTATTTTATTTTCTTTTTTTTAAAATCTTTTTTCTTTTCTTTTACAGCTAAACGTCAGGTAATAACAGATAGACCTTGTTATCACGGTCGACTGGATACTCCTCTTGTTGGATTCAACGTTGCTGCCTTACCACTTTCTAATGATCTATTTGTTGCAATTGAGGTAAAGATTTATATAGTTGTGTTCACCTATTGGAGGATATTATATGTATTCTAATCTTGTCTCTCTCTCTCTCTTTCTTTCTCTGTTCTTTTTCTTTAACTTTAGCATATTCCTAAGACACTTGTTTTCACCGAGAAATGTACCCCTGATGACTTTTTCAATCTACTTGGTTGTACAAAAGAATCTACAGAATTTCAAACAAACATAATTGTTTTCAAATTAATTCCTGAAGATATTGAAGACGAAAATCCTACCGAAAGATTATATCAACATCTAATTGAGAAGAAAAATTTCACTCAAACCAAGTTAAGGTGCGAAATATACAAAGAATTATACATATTACCCTTGCCTAAGGAAAACGAGCCTCCAGCATTTTTACCAATCACAAATCGACTTAATCTTGAAAAGTGTCCAAGAGAGGATAATCTACTATTAGGTGTATTGGTAAAAAAACCACCACTGGAGGAAGGAGAAATTAGTGGGGAAAGTAATCATACTCATGTCATCTCTGATTCACCAGTTTTTTCAGAAATCTCTTCATCCTTTTCTCCAGATCTAATTGATTCTGTAAATTCGAATAACATTAAAAGCCCTTCACCATCCAATAGAGGGACATCACCAGCAACACTGGAGAAGATTAAAAGTGGCCTTGAGACAACGTTCAAACTAATGCCTGCCAATCGCTATGGTTCTTATATTGGTGCTTCAACGGAAGATATTCCCTTTCTTACTGATCCAGTTACTAATCAACAAAGTATTAAGAAACAAAAACCTCAACTTATTCAATCAATTTCTCAATTAACTGATGATATTTCATCTGATTCTAATGAAGGTGAACCTGAAAAAAGTGCAAACACCAAGTCAACTAGCCGTAAACGGACATTACCAGAAGTTGATCAAAATGCTTCAAAACAATCATCCAAACAAAATGTATTAAAGAAACAACAACGTGCCTCATCATTAACATCACCATCGCCATCACCATCACCATCAAGATCATCATCATCATCATCATCAAAAGTAATCAAACAAAAAAGTTTATCATCTTCATCATTAACAAAAACAACAACAAACCAATTAAAACCCATTTCAAATAATCCTGCCAGTGCAAAGCTTTCACCTAAAAAGCTAAAAATGTCAGCCAGTAATGTTGTCGATCTTGATTCATCAGAATCCGATCCTGATGCTGATCTATTTCCTCGTAAACCAAACAATTCAATGACTGGTATATTTATAACTACTTTTGGAGATTTTGAATTTAAATATCATGTGATTAGATCAGATCGACCCGAAGTCAAAAAATATTTACCATTAACGCTCAAGTTCACGGGCAGAGTGAACACCGTTGAATGTGAACAGTGTCTTAATGTTGCCAAGCATAAGCCAAATATTAAAATAATCATTTTCCAAATACTTCCACGGGAAACATCAGAAGATAAAAGAATCTTTGGAAACTTTGCCACTTATTTAATTAATCGAGATCGATATGCAATCTGCGATTATAAACCTGAAGCCTATCGAGCTTACGTCTTACCAGTAGTAAAAGGAACAGCAAATATGAAAGCATTTGAAATTCTCAAACTAAAACCAAGAGGAAAATATCCACATGAACTTTATGGTTTGGTGATTAAAAAATCCGCTATGGTAACTGTCCTGCCATTAAATCCTCAAGTTAAAATACAATCTCTTCCATCTACTTCGTCCACTGGCTCATCATCAGCAACTCGAGTTCAAGCCACATCAAGTACTTTCACATGTAAAGAGAAAAGTGCAGCTGAATCATCAGAATTTCATAATACAAATCTTAAAGCAATATATGGATCAGAAAATTTTCCAGAATTGGATGTAAATAGACTGGCCAATTTGATACACTCTTCAGTCGACGATTTATTAAGCTTATCGGCTAATGTAGCAAATCTCTTACAAAAAACAACCGAAAATGATGCAGATCCACAAAGGAAGGAGGAAGCAACACTCGAATGCCAAAGCAAAGTGCTCTTTATAATGGGCCTCGAAGAGCAGCAACACGCTAAACGCAAAAAAGCATATGAAACTATTCTCAGTTGGTTAAAAACGTTAACATCGTGATTCATCTTCCCCTTAATCCCAGAGATCCAGCTCATCACTCTCTCTCTCTTTCATTATTTTCTGTGACAGACATTATCAAAATTTCATTTTAATAAGTGTCCATTAACATTTTCACTCATTATGAATTCAATTCAATTGCTTAGAGTTTAATCAAAAATGCTATCTTTTTGTTTTCATAGAGAAAAATGTATTGATCATCATCATCATCATCATCTTGAAATTATAAGAACATGATCTCTCTCTCTCTCTCTCTCTTCTTTAAAAGCCTTTTTCCATATTATATATTATATATTAATCTCTTTCCTCATTCCTCCATTTAATTCATTTTCTAATTGGCATTTTAATTGCGTTCTTGACCTTCCTATTTAAGTTGATTATTAATTCTCTCTCATTTCCTTCAAAGTTGACTGATTATAATAATAATGACGATGATTATGATGATGGAGAAAAAAAGAAAATAAGATTTCATGAAATGATAAATAATATTAATTAATAACGTCAACTCACCTTAAAACAATAAGAAAAAAAAGTATAATAATTGTAATGATTTTCGAACAATCAACTAATTAACCAATCTCACCCTCTGATTGACTTTGTTTATTATAATTTTCTAAATCTTTTTGACAAGAGGCCAAGCGAAAAAATTGATTCAGCTGATTTTGATTATTCAATTAATTATATTTTTCTTTTTTAAATAAGTTGATGTGATTATTTAATCACCAAAGTCGTTAATCAAATGGACAATCAAATGATTAATTTGATTCGTATTGTTGACATATTTGTATTTTTTTTACTTCTCTTTCATAACCAGACTGATATTCGAAGTGATTAATTTTTCTTCTCTCTTCGTCTCTCAATCAAATTGTCCAAATTAAATTGTCTAAATATTCAAATGGACTATGTAATAAATTTCGTGTTGACCGTGCAATTAGTTTGGAGGAACCTCAAGGTTATCATGATTTTGAGAATAGAAAATTTCATTTTTTTTTAATTCTCTTGAAAAAAAAATCATGACGATAATCATGATGATGATAAATAAGAAATGGTAATAAATAATTTCTCTTACTTTTGTCTTTCTCTTTTCTCTTTTAATTATCTTTCAGCATTTTCTTTTGTTTCCAGTTAATTAGCACCATAATAGTTGACATCGGTTGGTTCGGTTGACGAGTTATTTGGACCTTGGGTTGACATTGACGAAGAGAGGAAATAACTTCTTCCATTACCAGTATATCCAACGTATTGGTCACTATCGTCATCATCGACAACAACACCACCATTACCAATCACTCGTCGTCCATTATTATTACCAGATCCATTATTATTATTATCACCTCCCAATAAATTGTTACTCTCAATGCTTGACCTTCGGTCATTCATATTTCTTTGATTATCACCTCGATTATCACAATTATTATTATTACTATTGTTATTATTATTAACGTTATTGGTATTGTTTAGGATAACGTTTATACCTCCATCGATATTATTATTTCCCGTTGATGATTGGGGTCCAATTGATCCTCCGGGAACAATTATGTTACCCCCAAGCATTGGAAATGCTGAATTAAAATGTGTGGACATTTTTTTCCGCTTCCGTTCAACACCTTCTTGATCTACTGGTTTAGGTTTGTAGGTAAATGGCCTTGGTTCCGAGTATTCACCATCTTTTGGACGATATAATTGAGCATAAACTTGAACCGATCGATCAATATTGGTATTATGATAGGGTGGAGTTCGGAAAACTATGGCCACTTGATGGTGAACATCGGCCTCCGTGAAAGAGGCAAATGATTCCCAAGTTTGATTTCCGTCCATGTCCGTCTCGAAGAAACGAATTTTGATCTCTTTCTTATTTACCTTTTCACAGAGAAGAAAAACTTCCTCATTACCTGTACAAACACCCGAATATTTGTCCATTCGAACAATTTTCAATTCTCCAGAATCGGGAGATTCTAATAACAAACCAGAAAAAAAGAATAAAAAAAAACAATTAAGAGAAAAATAAAATAATCGTGAAAACAATTACTATTACAATTGAATAATGATAATTATCACAATCAATGAGATAACAAAATGACAACAATTAAAAGTAATTGATTGTAGTTTTGATCGTCGACGTACTTTGATTAGCTATTGGTCTTGAAAAAACGGCATCACAAATAGGAAAATTCATCCCTTGGCTTTGATCAAATGCTTGGAAACAAATTTTAACACAATTAAGATTAATCCGTTTCGCCTCACGATCAGCCTCTTCTCGAAGTCGCTCCCGATCAGATTCTAAAACGGAGAGAGAGAGAGAGTGAGAGAGAAACAAAAAAGAAAATTCAATTTTTAAAAATCTCACTTTGGTTAACATAATTATCAAATTCTTACCCGATAATTGTGACCTATCACTTAGAGCACATATCAATTTATGCTCTTCCAATTTCCGTTGATAAAGTATTTCAGGAACTTCCTTTTTACCCACAAATAGAATTCCTAAATTTTGGAATCTGAATAAATAGGAAGAGAGAAACAAAAAGTTAATTACCATAATTAATGAATCGAAATCCGTTAACAGAGACTAGTGATGATAATAAATCGATGGCGATGATGGTTAAGAATCAACATCATCTTTGAGTCAATACAAAAGTTGAAACCGTTAACCTTGAAACGAGCATCAAGTTGGTTCCTTAAAGTTGATATTCGAGAGAGAAAGAGAGAGAGATAAAAATTACGAATAGAAATTAAACTCGTATAATTTAAAGGTCTCTTCTTAATTCTTCTCACAATCAGTGAAAGAAATTTAATCAACCGGTTCCACAAGAACTTCTATCAATCGGCCTACTCTTTCCTGTTTTCTTTTCTCTATCTGGTTAACACACAGAAAGAAGAGAGAAAAATAAAATAAAATAAAAGAGATTCTCTTTCCTTCAATTTAATTAATCTCTTTAAAGGTAATCACAGGTAGACAATTAAAACTATCGTAATTAGAAAGGTAATTGATGATGTGATGGTGGTTACAATTTCATCTTCTTGATTAGGATAATTATGGTAACTTAATTATGATGGATTGTTGTTGTTTACATGATGGTCACTTTTTTTATATTGTCCATTTTGAAATTTTTTTTTCTTTTTTCTTCACAATTTTATATCATCATCGACAAGAAGATCAACTTTAATTCTTTTCTAACTGAAGATAATCACAATTTGCAAATTAATTGGAGGGAAAATGAAACAAAGAGATGATCGGATTACTCACACTGCTTGATTATTGTCTCCAAGAGGTAAGATACAAAAACCATTTTCGTTACAATGTTTTCCCATTAATTTGTGTACATGAAGTTTAGGTGTTGAATCATTCGTATAAAGACTGGCCTTAATGTGGACTTGGTTCGATGATCGGTAATTTTTAAGCTTTAAAAGGTAACACAATTTGTTGTAGAAAAGAAAAACAAAAATTAGAAACAAAAAGAAAAAAAGAAAAACAAAATTACAAAAGAAAAGAACATTTTTTTTATTCTCTTCTAAAATAATCTACTAGAATTTTCTTCTCTTTTCTTTTTTTTTTGTTTCTAATATTTTAATTCGTTCAATTTTCTCTCTCTCTCTCTTTTTTCTTACCTTAACTGTTGGATATGTTTTCTTATTCTGTGAACTGTTTTCTCCCGTTAATCCACCATGAGATCCTTTTTCGCTTTTGTACCGGTACCTGATTCGGTTTGTTGGTTCTTCTACAATTCTCAGATAGGATCCTAATAAAGGGACACAAGGAAGACCCGATTAATAAGCCGACAATCAAATTTGATGGAAGGATAATGATGATAAGATAATAGAGATTATCCATCAATTTAAAACAATTAAAGAGAAGGTTAAATCCGAAGTGAAATTAAAAAGGAATCAAATGACTTGGGATAATAATAATGGTTAAAGAAAAAGCTGAACAATTCAAGGAAGAATAAGGTAAGAAAATATCAAGAGATAATATTGACAGATTGGTTTTTCTATTCTATTAGCTGAATTATAATGATTATCATCATCATCATCATCATCATCATCATCATCATCACCTTAATGCTGGAATAAGGGTGATGGATGGTTGATTTAATGTTGAAGGTAAAACAAAAATTGTGACAATTGACGTGAATTCTACCTGTTTATTTACGTCTAGTGTAACATGTTTTTCAATTTGATTGTCCATTTTTGATTGTCAGGGCCTCCACTTCATCTTATAACAATTTAACAAATTTCTTCATTCAAAATGGCGAATCAAATTTCTTTTCTTATATATTTATATTAATATATTTTTCTTTCTCTCAATTAGATTATATATTAATTCTTGTCCTGTTTTTTTTTCTTCTCTTCAACATTTTGGATTCAACAATTTTCATTCCATATCCAAGTGACCTTAATTGAAAAGGTCACACTTACCTTTCCTTTCAACAACAACAACAACAGTAACTTACCAACTACTATTCATACAATTGAAATAATAACCACTTTCTCTCTAATCCTAATCATCCACTAATCATTTCTTCATCAACATAATATAAATATAAACATTTCTTTACATGTATTTTTATATTGTTGTTTTGGTAAGAAAGGACAAGGAAGTTTTCTCCTTTAATTTAGGTATTTTTGGTTTTTTCTAAATTCTCTCACTTTTTATTACCTCGATTCTATTTTTCCTCTCTCTCTCTCTCTCTTCATCTTTTCCCTTTTTGGTGTTTATTTTGTATTCCAATTCTGCTCTGATTCCTTATCTCTTTTAACATAGATTTTATTTCCATTGATAAATCAGAGTTTCTAATTGTTCTCTTTCTCTCTCATTTTCTGTATATTCAAAGATTTACTTCTAGATAATCTTAACAATTAACTTACATTGGCTTCTAAACTTGGATTTTCTATTGGCTCACAATCATATAAATCCCGCTACTATTACTAATCCAACCAGAGTTTCCAATATTTTTAAGCTGATATGATTTCTGTATACACACCTTTAGTGATTTAATCATTAACATTCCTTGATTCCAACGATTCTCATGTCATTACCTGAGGATCATTATCATCATTTTTTTTGACAATCAGTGTTTGACATCACTGTATCTCTTTCTCGCTCTCTCAATGCTTTGAGTTACAGAGGGATTATTGTAAGTTACAGTTTCTAGATAATTAGTTATCTAGTTATTAGGAAAATTAACTGACTGATAGTGCAAAATAAGGGCGACGGTATAAAGACAAAAAAAAAGAAATGGAGGGAGAATCATTGACAAAGGTAATGACGATAGAAAAAGACAGCGGAAGAGAGAGAGAGAGAGAAGGTTAGGTGAGATCAATTTGGTGAAGAGGAGGAAAAGAAAATGTAAAAAAAAAGATGAGATAATTACTTGAATTATCATCTGTTTCCATGGGACCCAAAGATATACCTGTTGATCCATTATCAAGTTGAATTTCAATCTTTGTCTTTTTCGGATGTTGGTCAGTTAAACGATAAAATAATGATGTGGTCACTGGTGATCCTAATCCACTTGATGATTGTAACGGTGATGGAGATTGGTGTTGACCTGATGAAGGTGGTGACAAGTGATGGTGATGAGGGTGAAGGTTCTGATGCTGCTGATGGTGTTGTTGTTGGTGTGGATGTTGAAGATGCTGTTGATGAGGTTGTTGTTGTTGTTGAGGATGATGGTGTTGGTGTTGGTGTTGAACTTGATGTTGATGTTGAGGGTGAGTTGAATGTAATCGAGTCATGGTCGATGTATTTGAATTTGGTGAACACTCCATTGAGAGTATCAACTGATCACAGATTCTTGATGATGGATTAACCATTGATTGAGGTTGTTGTTGTTGCACTGGTGATACAAGGACTGAATTTGAGGTTGGCGATGACAAGGAAACCGAAACTGGTGAAAGTTCAGAGTTAATTAAATTCATTAATCCATCTGAATTGTCATATGGTGAATACTGATCATTGGGACCATTTCCAGAATCATTAACGGGAGTTGCTGATGCTCCAGATACTCCCAGGCCTGAGGTTAAAACGGAAGATGACAAACAATTTGGTTGACTTAACATTAGGCCACCAGAATTTGGATCATTGGTGCAGAAAACTTTCTTCTCCTCGTACGACATTTGACGGAAAATTAAACTCAAAATGGTTGTTACAATGTAGAGACAAACAAAAATCAACAAAAGAAAATCATCAAAAGTGATATAATTAACACTCACTCACAAAACGAAAATTCCACTCACGAAATCAAAGGAAGATCAAGTTGAGCGAGTAGCCAAGGTACAAAAGCCTCTCAATCATACAAGAGAAAAAAAAATCCACAAAGATGAAGACAAAACCCACCACTGAATAAACGAGAAAACCAGAATCACAGTGAAAACAACAATCTGAAATTACAAATGGAAAACCACAATTAACTGATTCCCGTTTTTGATTTTCCCGATGTTTGTATCGTGTTGATCTTACATCCACTAGACGTGTGATCGTAGTAGCAGATTAATTGAAACAATCGTTACAAGTGATGGGAAGGATTAAACAACAATTTGAATTAGTGCCAATGTTATGATTTGTTTATCGACACGTAATCATGCAAACACTTTTCGCTGTGCTGTTGATTTAAGTAGAAACACAGTTAATGATGAAACACTTACACTGGTTACAATTAATCCAGATCATTTGAGTGGTTTAAACAGCAAGTCAACTCACCAGCAAACACACACACACACAAACAAACACGTACACGTTAATAATTAACTAGTGGATCAAGATGATCGGTGAATGTTTCATGTGATGACATATGAAGATAAGAATCGACACTCACTCTGTTTGTCTCTATCTCTTTCTCTCTCTTTTTCTCACCCAATGGATGGATAACAATTTGTTAATTGCTGATTGTTGACGAAATCGTTGACGTAACGTGAAGACACAAACTTATAAAATGGACTTTCTCGTGTTGGTATTTTGGTTCATTGATAATCGGCTTTTCGTAATACAAACGGTAAAACTTATAATTCCTGTTATAATGTTCACATTCAGGATTCAACAGGTAATATTATCGGTGCTGATGTGCTTATGTTGTATGGTTAGTTTTGAGAGTACAGAAAGATGATGATGATGAGAAACTCACTCTCTCACTTTCTCCCTCTTTTAATTTTTCTTTTGCTCACTCTCTCTCTCTTTTTTTACCTTAGTATACACACACAGGCAATCGACCAACAATCAAGAAGTAGAAGGAGCAAGAAAAAAGAGGAGAAAGAGAATAAAGAAAGACGATGATGATAAGGGAGCAAATTAATATAAGGAAAAAAAACTTTTACATGTAAAGGTATTTTCTCTTTCTCCCTCTCTCGAGCTTCCTCTCTTCTTTTTCTCTTTCTTCTTTTCTCAGGGTTACCTGGTAAGGTAGACACTCTGTAAGCTGTAATACACTTACACATATACAAGCACGAATTTCGATAAACTTAATGTCCTAAAGGTAAAGTCGATGATGAAAGGCCAAAGAAAAAAAAATGATGAGGATAAAACGATCCAAAGGTAAATGATTATGAAAAAATTAATTGTTTTCTTTTTGTGATTTTTTTTCTTGTTGTTCAACAGAAATGATGATGAATTAATCGTTTACCCAATTGACACAATGGCACAACAATAACAACAAAAAACCATCGATTACACTGAATGAATATGGTGACAATTTATTAACAGAAAACTTTGACAATCAACTGAATGTGTATTCAGGAATCAAGGAAATTAACAAAACAAGGTAAATGAAGAGTAAGTTAATTGTTATTGTTGTAAAATAGTCACAAATTAAGTAACAATCATATAGTAAGTATTATATTTATATACATGAAAAAAGTGATAATATATTAATAGTAAGACCTGATAATAGTTGGTGCAATTGCTATCAGAAAATAACAATTAATTTTTCCTCAATTTTGTCATTCAATGTTAACGAATATACTTGTTTGATCTCAGATTAATTAGAGAGACTTAATTACAATGTAAAATAATTAATGATCAACGATATATGTACACATGGAAATGAAGAGTAATCAAGAAAAGGTAATTTTGTCATGGGATTGTCTCATTTTTTTCTGTTCTTCAAGAAAGAGGAAAAGAAAGAGATGGATCATCCTTATCATCCATCACCACAAAATAACGTGCTAATATCGTATATATTATATGATAGAAAAACAAAATTAGACAGAGAAGAAAAAAGAAAGAGAAAATTTTAGTTTCGTCGTAAGCGACTGGCCTAATAACGACGTAGACGAAAAAGTCTTTCGATAAACTTTATCTTCTCTGTCTTTATAATATCTTATCTCTCTCTCTCTCTCTCTCTCTCTCTCTCTTTCTCCCTCTTTACCCTTCTCATTTATCATCATTCGCATTTCTCTTCCAACACAACAACAACAACACGACACAATTAAAACTACATATGACAACGAGATGATATTATAACTAAATTGCTGCTTCAATCCTGTTTACACATGTTGATTCAAGTTGATTAACTTTGATTATCAACTTCTATTGTCCTTTGTAACCTTCTCGATTATGACGATTTAATTTTCCCGTCTCATTTTTGGACTATCAATTAACAAATATCAACGATAATAATAACGGTACATTAGCCCTACTTTTAAGAATCGTCTACGTATCAAGTTAATCATTGGATTGAAAGATAAATTCATTTACGATTTAATTATCTTGGTAATTATATTTGATTAACTATTATCATTTTGAGGCATATTAACTTTTCTTGATTGCATTGGCTCAATAATAGAGACATAAACAACAATTTCTTAAAACTAGTGTAACTATTAAGTTACAATTTAATAAGTTTTGTCTTAATTATTGAAGACAATTTGATTAACCATCATAAATTTAATGTGTCAACTTGAAAAAATTGTAACTGTTAATATTTTCAAAGCAAAAATATCAACAGTTATCAACGTAAATGATTTATCATTAATCCATCAACCTTAATCATTAACTTTAATATTTTGTAAAATATCAGTTAATTAAATTGTTAAAGTTTTTGACAATTAGATACATAAACTAGTTCAATATTTATGTATAATAATTAACAAGATTTGAAAAACTTTCTCATCATTTGATTCAATTAACTAAACTTTTTCATTTCTCTCTCTCTCTCCCTTTTAGATATATGATTTAATTGTACAATCAAATTGTAATTAACTTTCGTTGTTAACCAGGGTAACAAAAGGTATCAAACAATTAACTTTAAACATTATGGTTCCTCAAATTAATACGTGTTACCTGTTATCATGATAACAAATGATTATTATCATTATCATTTGAACACGATAATTATACTAATTACACTATTAATATTAAACTGAATTAAGTTTCCTATGATATTTACAGATAGTATAAAATTCATGACGTATTCAGGGTTTTCCTTACACGTGACTAATAATGATGATAACATGATGATAATGATGATGATGATGAGAATCATCATCTTCTCATCCTTTGATTTTTTCACTCATTTTTTCATTAACCTTGATGATTAACTAATCATATTAATCTAATACTCTTATTTTACTCTTTCTCTCTTTCTCTCTTTTTCCTAGTGATTAAGGTTAATTATTGATCATTTCAAGCAACAATTGGACTCACAATTAAATAGACAGAGGAAAAGGATTGATCATCATTCATTGATTATCGTCATTAATACTAATCATCAGCATCATCATCAATATTTTTCATTCAATTTAGTCATGAGATGAATTCATATCTAATCTGATTGATTAGATATCGATGAATTTTTTTTTTTTGAGAGTTTATAATTGTTTCGATTATTGTAATTACAATTATGTAAGTTGGTTTTGATTTCAAGTTGAATGGTTGATTGAGTGCATACCACAATTTAATTAGCGATCATTATGATATCAGATTGTTTTATTTACTTATGATTATTTATTTTGGTTTAATTGTTGATTGTTTACAATTAAAACAAATGATCGACTAATCAATAGTTAAATTATGTTTATTAATCTATTGGTTAGTTTGGTTTTAATTGTTTGTAATTACTTTGGATTCATTTAAATCTGATTATTTTGCTTTTATCCAACAATTGATTATCATTGTAAAAGTAAAACATTTAGTCAGTTTGATGATGTTAATTATTGATTGTTACGATGATCATCATCATCATCATCAAGATGATGCCCTTCACCAATTATCAGTCAACCTTGATTAGTTTAGTGAAATAATAATAATCAAGGAATACAAGATGATTACGTTGATGATTAAACAATTAAGAGGACAATTTATAATAGACAATAACGTTCATGTTTGATATGAGAAAAAGTTAACAATTGAATATTGATTGTTGATTTGAAATGATGATGTTGATGATGCTGCTAACTGTTAATCACTACAATTAGTTGTGAAAAAAAGTGATGTTAATTGTTGTCATTATAAAGGTTGATTTTGTCTGAAAAAAAAGATGAAGAAAATTGAAAAAGTTGATAATGATTATTTTAACCAAATGATTAGTTTGATTGTGAACGAAATTGAAAGAGTAATTTAATTAAGTTTGATCAAGTATGAAATAAATTGTTGAAGGTTAAATTGAGATTGATTAACGTTCATCAATTGATTGTCAAATAGTGTAACCTAATAATTAGACGTGTGTCTTAATTATTTTGATTGTAAACAATTTGATGAGGCATGAATTTGGTTAAGCTTTTTAAATTGATCAATAATTAACGATAAGGTTAACCATAATTAAACATGCAATCATTGAAAATTTAGTTAATTGTGATTTAAAATTTTCTAAGGAAATTAGAAAAACAAAAGTTACAACAATTTACTAGAAACTTTTAAATCAAGTAACAAGTCAATCAACCATGATTCTGTTAATATAAATGGTTAAGATTATTGTTGATGATCAGATGTTGATTGTGATTAATTGAGAGAAAAAAATTGTACAAACAATTAACGGAGACAATTAATTAAATCAGTCTGAAAGAAAAAGAAGAAAAAAAGTTCAATTATTCAGTTAATTGACGTAGATTGAAAATTAATATTACAAAAAACAACAACTAATCGATTATTAATTGTGTTTAGTTAATTGTAGATTAACAATTGATATTCATTCACTAATTGTTGATTATGGTATAAAGATGACAATTGGTGTTGATAGTAGATGAAAATTGTTACTCTACAATCAGATGTTGATTAATTGGTCTCAATTTGTTATATATTTTACTTACGTCTTTCAGTTAATTTTACGTACAATTAGTTACAATTAAACCGGTGGTGGTTATGTAAATATTAGATGTTCAAACACAAGGTCCAAATGCAGTTCTCTCTGCCTAATTATCAGCAATCTACTAATTAATACATATAAAAAAAGTAATTAGAATTAAGTCTATTAATCTTTTCTTAGTAGAGAGTCAACTTAATTTCTTAAATCAACCTTGTCTCTCTGATATTTTATACTTTTCTTTGATTGTTATTGTTATATTATTATTGAAATATAACTGGGATTTTCCAGGATAAACGGTGTAGCTTTTTCATAGGAATAAACTGGTTTTCCACCAATATTAAAATAATCGTTAATATGATTAGAATTGATGAGAAATTAGACAAATTAATTGCAACAATAGAAATCTCCATTTTGTTATAAGTCTAGTGGTTCCATTGGGAAGATGATGGAAGTGGTTGTATTGATTTGTCTGCGATCAGGAAAGTTAATTTGGTGACTTTTGAGATCGACGAAATTGATTTGGTTTGGGCCAATTGGTTTTTTTTATGTTGTTGATTGGTAAAATATGAAGGGAGATCAATTTGTTGATGATTTGGTTGAATTTCTGACAGAGTAGGTTGAAGATGATGATCAGGTATCGATGTAGGAGATGAATTAATTGTCTGTAGGTTTGTGGTGTTTCCATTTCCATTATTACTCCATCTTTTTTTTTCTTTACGCTTTCATTCACGTAATAAGAATCCAGGACATTGATTTGAATCTGAATGACTGATTATCATCATCATTCATGGTTAAATTGCGCCTTAAGAATTATTATTATAACCATTATAAATCATGGAAATATGAGGATCATCATCATGTCGATAGTGTTGATGATCAAGTTGTTGTTTAGGAAAAAAATGATGAAAAATCTTGATGATGGGCAGGGTGGAGATTCACAAGTTTGGTTGGTGTAAAACCCGAAGTTAAAACGTAAATCTTTGTGTTTCCATGTTTCTTTTTTTTCTCTCTCCTCTTTTACAACCTTGTTGTTCAATTCTTTTTCAACTTATACTTGAATTTTTAAACTAAATTCTGTCAGAACGATGGGTTCACTTTTCATCTTCCAATGATCAAGAAATGGATAAGTATTAGAAGAGGAGAATTGCAGAAAAGAAGATGTAATAATCTGGGAAATCCCTTTTGGCTTTTGTTGTGATTTTTTTTTGTTCGCGTTGAGTGTTACCTGTTAAGAGTTTGATCTGAAAAGAAGAAGAAAAAAGAGAAAGAAAGAATAAAATAAATCAATGTGATCATTTACCTTAGAATTTATGGTTAAATAGAATATTTTTTGTTCTCTTCTCTTTTTCTTTATTAGAGAAAGAGAAGAGATAAAAAAAGAAAGAGTTTTCTTTCTTGGCAATGACTATACATCTAAACACTTTGTTTAGATTAAATTAGTTGATTAGAATAACGATAATTTTGAATTACCATTGACATTCTTAACCATTAAATGTCAGTCTGTTTAACTCAATCATTGGTAATAAATTAATTGTAAGATAAATTGTCTTTAAACAAGAAAAAAACATATTCTCAATACAAAAGAAAATGACAAAATGTATCAACTTACCTGAAGAGTTAACGCTTCCAATAGAAGAAGATAAATTGATACACTTTCAATCCTCTTCAGTTGATTCTTCAAATACCTTCACTAAATTGTAAAAGAACAGATTAAAATTAATCACTACTAATTCAATTAGTTAATTAATCAATTAAAATGATTGAAAATTCATTTTACCTCCAATTCTGAGCGAAACCAGTGACATCTATTGGTTAATAGAAAAGTTAACAGCTGATTGGAAATTTTTTCATTTTTTCAATTGGATTTGTTTTCTAATTGTCACTTAAACGAATTCAGTTAATTAGATCTTCAAATGATTTAGAATTTTGATTTTGTGCTAATTATTGTTGGAGATGGTTCTTTATTCTGTGTATTATTGAGTTGATTTGGTTCGGTTTTAAAATGTGTTATTTGGAATAACAATCGTCTTGGTAATTTGATTTTGGACAAAAACAATTTGGAAATGGCTTTTACCCGATTAACTAATTTCCTTTGGATTGGAATTAATTTTATTTCAACTGTTCTATTTCTTTATGGTTATTTTTCAGTTGATGAGAAATTGTCGGTAAATTTGAATAGTTTCAATCAAAATGCTGTTGGTTTTAATTCCACTGGTTTTGATGCCATTCGGAATCATTGTAAAGTCTATAAGGAGAAACCGATTTTCAATAAAATGGTTTTCATTTTAATTGATGCTCTTCGAAGTGACTTCGTTCCTAATTCAGATGGTCATGGTATCGATAATGGTTCATCTTCTATGCCTTTCACCTCTCGATTGTTATCATCAAATGTTGGAGCTGTTAAATTAACTAGTATCGCTCAAACACCTACTGTAACTATGCCGAGATTGAAAGCAATTCTTGCTGGAATCAAACCAAATTTTCTAGATTTAATTCGTAATCTAAACGCTGTTTCTTTCAACGAGGATAATCTAATTGATCGAGCAAAACAATCTGGTAAAAGAATGATTTTCTACGGAGATGATACTTGGTTGAAAATGTTTCCCGGTGAAACTTTTATCCGCCATGATGTAACCTACTCTTTCTTTGCCACCGATTATACTCAAGTGGATACTAATGTCACCGAGAACATGAAACCCGAATTGAGTAAATTAGATGAATGGGATTTCCTGATTCTTCACTATCTTGGTGTTGATCATATTGGCCATAGTTATGGTTCTAAATCACATTTAATGCCTCAAAAACTCAACGAAATGGATTCAGTGTTAAAATCAATCTATACAAAAGTTTATTCATCAACCGAACCATATCTTATTATTGTAACCGGTGACCATGGAATGACCAATGAAGGTAATCATGGAGGATCAACTGAACCCGAAACAGAAACAGCTCTTATATTTATCCATTCAAAAGGAAACTCAACCAATAATCATCAGATACAAAAATCTACTGATAAATTAACCAATTCTGTTCAACAGATCGACATCGCTGTGACAATTTCTCTTCTCTTTGGTATTCCAATTCCATCTAAAAGCCATGGAATTGTAATAACATCTCTATTTGACCAATGGTCTATTCCCCTTGAACAGACAACTTGTTATCTCTTTGAAAATAGTATACAACTCAGCGAATTGATGAAATTCAGTTCACCGACAATCACCACTCTTTCAAAAGCATTGAATGGACATTATAAATTCGTGATGGTAAAAAACAAAACCTCATCGGTGGAAAATTTAAAATCAATTGACAAGGTTTACATAAATTTCCTTAAATCGGCTCAAAAAGAGTTAACCAATCAACAAGATTCTAACACAATGATTGGTCTGGCCATTCAAATTGTCGCCATTACACTCAACCTATTTAGCGCCTTGAAAATTGGTCTAAATGAATCAAAGGAAATTAATTCTGTGATATTTAACAATCTATTCAATCAACCGATTCAAACTTTCACTCTATTGGCTCTCATCTTACGAGTTCTACTTTTAGCATCGACAAGTTTTATCGAAATGGAACATTTTTTCTGGTTCTATCTTTCATCGACGATCGTTATTCTAAATGGTTGTCGTTTATTGACAATCGAACGAATCATCCCAAGTATATTTAATTTCATGTCTCTACCTTTCGATTATGCAGTTAAAATTATTGGACATATTGTTGCCCTAATTTTGATTCGATTGATCTCCTCTTGGCAAACCTTAATCACTCCTACATTGGGTCAACTTTTCACAACCAAATCAACTCGTAGTATCGCCACTGCTTTGACCATCATTTTTTTAACTTTAATTTCATTTCTATCAAATTTAAGTAGATTCAGTAAACAACAATGTATCTTAGTTTCCGGATTATTTTGGATTTACCTTTACCGATGTGATACTAATTTTCTGACAACGTTTCGTTTACCTTTTATCAACTTGATTCCTTCGTTATCATCATTGTTTAAAGCTCGTCTTGTTTATCTTCATATATTGATGCTTCTGGTGGAAAATTTTTTAAAACGTCGACGAATTGACTTTGATTGTAATCTAATTGATGGTTTATTGCCAAAAAATTCCCGTCGAAATGCTGATCCAACACCGAGTATCCTTCGTACCTTTACCGTTTGTTGGATCCTTTTAATTTGCCTTCTAACCAAACTAGTCAACATCCCCTTAATTGTTTTGTCCATTGGTTTGGAGAAGATGATTTATTTAATCGTCCGATGGTCTCTTAATAATGATTTTTCAAATATTGTCTATTTCATTTCAACCTATTTAACCTTTGCAATGACCTTTCATTATGGTCAAGGTAATTCAAATGATATTTCAACAATTGAAGTGGCCGCTGGTTATATTGGTTTAGATGATTATATGCCAATGTTTACAGGGATACTAATTGCTTCCCATACATATTCACAATTAACTCTTTGGTTGTTGATGATGTTTGTCCGTCTCACCGAAATCAAATCTAGTCTCATCTCAGTTAGGACAACCAAAGTGATCAATGGAACCTTTAGTTTCTTGTTAACTTTACAATTTACCACCGTTGGTTATTTCATGATTGTCGCATTGATCCTTCGTAATCATCTTTTCATCTGGACGGTGATTAGTCCTAAATTATTGTATGAATCTTTCCAATCTTTCATGGTTTTCATGATTGCAGTTATGGTAACAATTTGTACACAGTTGAATAGGTGATGGCTCTCAGAAAATGGAGAAAAATTGAGAGAGAGAAAGGGAGAAGGAGGTGTAAATCCTTTCGTCATCTCTTGATTGTTCAATTTTTAAATATCTTTTAGTTGTATACATTAGAATTTTGTTTATCAAATGTAAGATTTAAAGAACTTTGAAACTCTTTAAAATCAACTTGATAAAACACAGAATCTCTTTGCTTTTTTTAATCCATATGGAATAAATATAATTAAAAAAATCTTGATTAACAAAAAAAAAGAGGAAAAACACACTTGGATCTAAACCATAATAGAGAGTTCAAGTAATGTTTCAGTGATATAATATGTTGACTTGATTGATTCCACCATTAGGGAGGGAGGAAAGAAGGATGAAAGAGAAAAGAGAAGAGAAAAAAACACAATATGGAATGATGATGGTTAATTAATCCATTTAAAGATGAAGATGATAACAGCGAATCATTGGTCTTTCTTAATCTTCTGACTGGTTGCCCGGTAGATTATTGAATCTCTACCTGGATCCATGTTCCACATACCCACGGATACACCAAGAACCACAAGAACCATGACAATCACGGAAAAAGCGATCATAGCAAATGCTATATGGAAATCAGGTGAATACTCATAACCCAATCCAAGGTAACGTTTATCCACAGAAGCCTAACAATGGAAATAAATTAAATTCCAATGATCAATGAAACAGAACAAAAACCAAAATGAGAATACAATTAATCTGAATTCTTAAAACAACTCACCATTTTATCTTGTAACTAATCCAATTAAAATAGTAACAATAAATAATAGTAGATTAATTAAAACAATTTAATTCTTTAATCAAAACAATTGAATTTTATTTGATCTTCTCAAAAGTCAAATTAATTTTTCGCTTATCAGCTGCGCATGTGCATCAAATAGGAATCGAAAAGCGGCAACTTCAAACACTAATTCTTCAACAACTAAACTGAATTAATTTCCGAATCCTAATTCTATCAAAGCAAAATTGATCTATTATCGTGATCCATTTTGGATGCAGTTTATTATTCCAGGAAGAGAGGATTTTCGTGATGAGATTTGGAATAGAATTTCGAATGTTTCTAATTTGATCAATATGGAGGCATCGCACTGATTCGTTGGATGCCATGTTCTTATAAAAGATCAAAGAATTCCCAATTTAAATAGGAATCATTAAAAGATTACCATAATCAAACAAGGGCACATATTGGATTTATACATTGGATTTTGGTGTAAAAGTTCAGTTAAATTGAGATGAATTTTCAAAATTGGCGAAGACCTTATTTCAATTCCATCTACGCTTTTCAATGCGCGATTGATGGGGATTAACCCATATTAAATTCACATTTTTAACAGGAAACATTACGAATACTTATTATTACAATTATGAATTAGATTTTGCCGCTAATAGTTTTGTGAATATATGACGATGTTATATATTGGCTGATGGAACTATTTACGTTCAGGTCAATTCAATTAAAAATGTTGCCTCAGATTAAAAGTTTTTCTGTTATGTGCTGTCTCTTTCTCTCTACTCTTTGCCTATTCTTGTATTTACTGGAAAACTGTAAGAAATAATTGTTGTGTCGATTTAAATATCGACAGTGGACAAGATTCATGTTGTTGATGGATTCAGTTACTAATTCTAATTTAATTGTGATTCGATTTGTTGAAGAAAAAAAAACAAGATGAAAATGATTAAATTGTGATTAATTGTTGTAATCATAGTGAGAGAGTTTTATTTTTCAAGTGAATTTAATTGTTGTAGGAAAATTTAGAAGTCGTTAAATACATTTTTGTTTTGTCTTAATTATAATTATAATAGTTTATACAAGTCGATTAATTTGATTGGAATAGCAAATATTTTTAACCTCAATTAAGATGGTTAAAGATACAAAGAGTTGATATATTAATTATAAATCACATAATATACAAAGTTGATTGTTGGTTATCAAGAATGTTGATAATTATTATTAGTCTTAATTTAATCCATAATTTAAATGCTATAACAATCAATTTAAATTCACACACAAACAAAAGTGTGAATAAAAATTTTACATCGTTATTTGATTGATTGTAAAGTTCAATCAAACAACTGAATCAATTTAAATCACCACCATTGGATACAATTGAAATACAAAGACAAGGGAAGAAAATATAACAAGAAAATGAAGATAAAAAAAAACAATTATTTGGGTAATTAGTTAATTGATTTGGTTTTTGAATGGTGATGGCAAAGTAAATTCTTGAAAAGTTAGACAATCTTAATTGTTAATCAGGTGGGATTAACCAAAAATTTCAATTATCTCAGTAGACAATAGATAATTATCAGAGAAAGTCAATTTTCTTGAATAATGATTAGTTATATGCAATAATAATAATAATTAAAATTGATTGTTGACTTGAGGTGAAGAGGAATAGGAAACAATTAACAAATAAATGATTGATCAACTGAAATAACTTTGGCCGTTAAAAATGCATGGATACAATAAAGTAAATGTTGAAGTTGATTTGTTTTAATTTCCCGAGTCTCAATGGTAAATTGTTTTCCAATTGATTCTGATTGTTGATGATGATGATTTAGAGTTGATGGTAAAAGTGATCCAGCTGATGAAGATGATGAAGATGCTGTTGGAAGATTAGGATTATCGGAAGCAACAGTTATCGATGAAGTTGATGAATGTGTTAAAGTTTCTGATGATCTATCATGATGTTGATTGGGATTGGTTGTTAATCGTTTTAATCTTTCCTTATTAATCTCGTACCGGGATGAGGTTGATAATGAGGAGGGTGAAGAGGTTGAAGATGATGAGGATGATAACACAGGTAGACGAAAGGAAAGCCAAAGGGTGGACCTTCCGTCATCGGAAGAGGTTTTCAATTGTGAAAATTTGAATGACCAGTTATGTTGTTTATTGTTATTATTAAGTTCACTTGGATGACCAGTTGTTGCAGCGGAAAAGTTAAATCCATATTGATAATCCAATATTAAGCTTCCTAATTTACCAGAACAGGTAACAGGAAATGATTTACTCTAAATTGTAACAATTAAGATGAAGAAAAAAAAAGAATAAGATAAATCAGTTAAGTGTAATTATAATGGTGATTAGAATTTTTTTTCTTCATTCCATTTCTCTTGATTCTTGGCAGGAGACAATTAGCAAAAAAAGTGGATTACAATTATAATCATCATTATGATTAGTAAAGGATGATTATAGTTATGTCAGGTAAAGGGTTAAGATGATTAAGGAAACTTGATTATTTATACAACTTGTTGTCTGATGATTAAGATGAAGACGAGAGTGAGTTTGATTGAGAAAGGGGTAAGTAGGGTGATGATAAAGTAACATCGGAGTGGGTTGATTAAGAGTAAATTAAATCAAGGAGGAGGAGGAGGAGGGAATGATGATGATGATGATTATGAAAAGATGAGAAGACATTAACTATCATGATAATTAGTATATGTATTTATGATGGATAGAAATCATTTCTCATCATCACAATACCAACTAATGATAATTTGAATTAAATATAACGGTATTTAACCATTTGAAAAGTCCTACGCATTTATTATTATCATTAATATCAAAAGAAATGGTCTATTGAATTGTTAATATGCTTGACCGTTGCTACAATTAACTTAATCAAAACATCATCATTATCATTAAGATAATTTTAGGTCAAACAATTTACAATATTATGATAAGACTAATAATGAGATATCATTAAACTTTATGTCACAATTGTTATTCGTATCACCATCCTCATCCTCATCCTCATCATCATCATCATCATAATCATTATAATTTAATCCTTTAATCAATTTTTTATCAACAATTAACATGATCAAACATTAACACTCAATAAGAAGCAATTTCAAAATGATTTAGTGAATGTTAACTTTTTTTCATGATGATTGTAATCATCATCAGTGATTCAGTTTAAATATCAAGAAATTAAAAAAAATTATCTTCGTGATCAAAAACTGGATTAACTTTGAATGATATAAAATGATTTTCTTATGATGATGATGATGATGATTGTAACTGAATGAGTTGATTAAAATACTGAATAGGCGTTTACAGTTATATTATATCATTATATCATCACCAACATCATCAAGAGGATTATATTAAACAATTAGATGGATGGATCAAGAGACAAGAAGAAGATTAATTTTGTAAGAAAAAAAAATTAGAAACTTTTTCTCCTTTCTTATTGTATCTTCTACCTGCACAAGTAATACAATAATAAACAGTCACCATTAAGTGATTTTGATTGTTACAGTTGTTTATTATTATCGTAACTACAATTAATAAAGTATTGTTATTGTTGATCATCACACGTAAAGTCCATTGACTCGGTATGATTGCGGGGGTGAGATGATAAAAGGTAACAAACAATAATAACAGTTGCACCCATCATACAGATGATAATTATAATACTGTAGTAATTAATATAATATTATTATTAAAAAGTAAATCAAATCAAATTGATAAACAATTAAATCATGTAAGTGTAATGATAAAAGTAACAAAACAAAAAGAAAAACTTTTATATTTATCTCTTGTTGTTGTTTTTGTTTATAACCCTAAGGCTAAATTCAGTTTCAAATTTTGATTCAGTGATCATGAAGATGAGTATCATGTTATTATCATCATTGGTTAACAACCTACAAGAATTAAATTAGTTAATATATAATAGAATTACTATTAAAATTAAAAAAAAATTAGGTTCATGGTAAATTAATGTTGATGATTTTGTTTCTGTTTTTTTCATTGCTTCGAGGCCTAATTATTGTTGTTGATTAACAATCTACCTTTTTAATATATATATTGTTAATCATTAATCTAATCAGATGAGAAACACTTACAATTAGGTTAGTTAGTCAATTTTGATTAATAAAAAATATAAACTACATTAATCAGCTCGTAATCAACAATGTTGTTGATTTGCTTTGAAGTTTTTGATGGTTTTTTTTTGTTCAAAGTATTAAGTAAGTAATGATTAAGCAAATGTGCCAAACAATTAAATATGGAACAGGGTTGAGATGATTAGGATTATGGTGATCACGATGATAACAATCAGTGAATTAGAATATTAATTATAAATAATATTATATTAATCATTTGACATTGGAGATGATTGTATTGATTGATTAGGTGACCTCTTAATTGTGATTTATTTTTACTTTCATTCGTTTCCTACCATTATTTTTACATCTATGATTAACCAAGAGAGAGAAAGAAAAAATCAAGGAAATTTAATTGTTATTTGAAAACTCTAATGATTTATTATAATCAGATAATCAATTTGAATCCATCATCATGATTATCATGTTTATAAGCTTATATCTTAAAGGGCAAAATGATGATGATGATGATAAGAGGTTGGGTTTGAACAGTTCAAGGTTGACTTACATAGTAAGTCTTAATTTGGCTGATAATGATGATTGTGGAAAACAATTTAATCATTGAAACAATCATTGATTGTTAATGATATAAGCACAATCAAATTGTTCAGTTTAATATTTGAAAAAGTTGCAAGAAAAAAAAGTTTACAATTTTGAAGGAGAAACTTTTTTTTCTTCACTTGAATTTTTTTTTCCAAAACAATGTTACCAATACAATAGAAAGTTAAAATGTTAGTGACGATGATGATGATGATGATGATAAAAAGAAATAAAGAAAATAATTCTTAGTTATTAGTTGGTAGGGTGGAGGTGGAAAAGGAAGGAAGGGAGGAGGAAAAGGAGAGTGAAAAAGGGAAGAGTAAGGAGGATCCCTGATATTGAGAATTTTATCCTCTGCAGAGAGAGAGAGAGAGAGAGAGAGAGAGATCATCCATCCAAGGAGGAAGAAGATAATAAACAGAAGACAATCGAGATTATCTTCATCATCAGCATCATTATCGCCTTTTGCAATTTGCAGATCTACTAATGATGATAATCTAGATTATCATCATCATAGTTAAACTAGGTGAGTCTGATTGCGGTTTTTTGGCCAATATTTGAAACTAAAAAACAAAATCAAAATAATTATTGATCAGTTAATTAGACACATGAAGAGGTTAACAGATGACTTGGAGTGAGAGATAGAGTTTTAGCCGTTTGATGATAAGGATGATAAAATGCGTGATAGATGATTATAATTATGATAACAAGATAATGATGATAATCTATTAAAAAGTAATACACAACTGATTCAATCGAAATGGTCAATGAACACGCAACAATCAAATTGAGTGTAAATTTTAAGTGAAATGAGAAAGATGTTGTTTTAAGATGATGAAGATTAACGACAAGGTACATAACTATTAATGTAAAAAAAGGTGATGGTAAAGATGGAGAAATGATGTGAATGGTTCAGTGCAAGTGAAACCTGATTTGGTCAAATAAATTGTCGGGTCCAGTAACAACAACAGATATATAATATTATAAAGGTGAAAAAAAAGCGGTCAAGAGGATAGAGCAAAAAAACAAACTCAGGTAAAGTGAAAAGCGAGAGAGAGGGAGAGAGAGATACTAGTTAAGTGGCCTGGTCAACAGATCAAAATAATAGCGATAATAATAATCACCATCATAATGACAATGATGTCTGATGATGATGAATTTAATAATAATAATGGAACGAAATGAATGATAATAATAATGGGAGACGCAATCAACAGCGAGAGAGAAACAAAAATTCAAACCTTGTAAACTCATAATAATAATTCATATACAAGTGATGGCGAAACTAACAAACTATGCAAAAGTACAGTCCTCGGCAAAAGTTTAAGGACAATCAATTGATTATAATGTATATTTAGTATATGATTAACATCGTCACTGTTTTGATCAAAATCTATCAAAAGAATCACAGAATCAAGTAATGAACGATCAATTGGTAATAAATCTTGAGTCAGAGCATATTATTATCAATGAGCCAATCGAATGAACTATCGAAACTCATCGTGAATAATGAGAAAATAAAACTAGTGTAAAGGTCAAAATGATAAATTATCACTTAATTAGCTAATAATAAATGAGGTCAGAATACGAAAGATTTATCAAGGAAATGTCTCAAGAGGAAAATCAACAAAAACTAATGCATAATCTTGAACAATTAGAATATCAAAAAATAAATTGATAAAACAAACAATGTCTTAAACTTGACGAGTTGATCGATGCAATGTTAATAAATAATTAAATAATTAATTAATAGAAATTATATAAAAATCATTTTCAAAACTACTACAATGACTATATTTCAAAATTTATAAATTATCATAACCAGATCGAGTTATAATCAATTGATTGTTGTAAACTTTGAGGACTGTATATAATGATATGAGACGTTTTGATAATGTTGGTAAGATAAAAAATCGTCAACATGATAGATGCTGTTGAAACGGATGCTGTTGATGGAAGTGGAGATTGGCAAGAAGAGAGATAAGAGAGAGAGAGAGAGAGAGAGAGAGAGAGAGAGAGAGAGAGAGAGAGTAAGAAAATCAACAAAGATGACATTTGTTTGTTAATTCACACACATGGTTGATCACCAACACTATGCTAATAAACGTATTTATAAACACATAGTTAGTCAGTTGTTGGTAATTTACTTTTGAATGGACACAACAGCTTACAGACTTGTCAGAATACTAGAGAGAGAGACGATAAGTAAAAACTGGGCTTAGAGGGGATTCTGCAGGAAGATAACATTCCAAGGTTGTTTTCATCATCATAATATACATAATAAGGAAGATGATGATTGTAATCATTGTTGGTAATCTTTTTTTTTCTTTCAAAAAAAGTCCAAACAAGCAAACAGAATCAGGTATTGCTCCTCTTGGTGTTGTGTACATACATTATAATATGTTTGGTAAAATGTAGAAATGGTAAGCAAATCATCAAGTAATTTTCAAAGTGTGTATATTTGTCGTCTCCTTGTTGCCAGATGATGGAAATGATGAGGATGAGAAAAAAATGATTATGATGATGAGAGAGTAAAGTGGAAGGACCAACATGATGATGATGGAAAAATTGGAGAAAAAAATCATGTTGACAGGTTAGGAAAAAGTGAGTAAAATGAGAAAGATGAAGAAGAGGATGATCAAGATGAAGACCAGATCTCATGTAATATTATATTGGATGAAAGAAGGAAAAAAGAGGTGAAGAGATTCCCAGCGGGAATAAACAAGCAGAAGAAAAAAATATGAAACAACGAAACTTTATCATGTTTAAGAAATGGAGATGATGATGAGAATGATGAGAATGATGATAAAAAAAATGATAGAGACACACATGATTGGAAGCATTAACAAGAGTATTTGAAATGGTCAAACAATTGATAAAAAAAAAGTTCAAATATGATTTCTTTTTCTACCTGAACTTTTATCTTGGTTTACCTTTGATTACCTGACAAGTTAAATGTTTTAATTTGTGAAGGTGGACAAAGGACTTTTATTAATGTTTCAATGTCTTTGGTCAAATATGAGCAAACGAGTTGGTTCCTAATATGGTTGGATTGATGTAATTAACTTCAATCAAGTTGAACAATTAACATTTATCATTGTCTCATTGAGATGTTTCGAAAATTTCAATTGTGAGTTAATTTATTTAACATTAACAAACAACAGCAAAATGATATTTATTATCAAGATGATCTAGAAATGGTTCAATGTGTTCAAGTTGATTGTTTTGCTTTCAATTTTGTTTGTTGTTGATTGTAATCAAATAATTAAGGTTTCCTATTACAAATTCATTCATGAATTTTGAAATAAATTATCATGTTAACTTTGAGAAAAGTTGATGAATATTCATTTTCTTTCATTTTTTGCTTTCTTGGTATCTTTTTGTTGTTATCTTTAACTCTCTCCCTTTCATGATGATGGAGTAACAAGTGACAATAACAACAACAACATCTTTCCGGTTGACAAATGATGAAAAAAAATAAGGAAAGGAGATTTGGATGATGAAGATGATAATGATGGTGTTGATGTTGATCATGGTGATGATTAAATGTACTGAGAGGATGGAAAAAAAGTTAGTTTCCAATTGAATTTTAAATAGTTTTCCAAATTGTTTACACATCTACAGTCAATATCAAAAACAACAACAGGTAGAGAGAGACACGATTGGTAACTATGAAGATGATGATAATGATGAGGATGAAAAGGAAACAGCAAGTTTTACTTGAATCTCATCATCCTCAAGATTCAATTGATTGCAAGACAAGGATGTTGATCTGTTTGAGTAAATTTGTTAAGGATCATCTGATTAACCAAACAAATTAAATATTAACAGCTACTGTTTTTGGCCTAATCATTGGGATGAGGAAGGTGATGAGGATGCGATTGACATCCTATTAGGTTAACTGTTTTTTTCCATTATCAAGTGTTGAGATAAATGAATTGTTTGCTTGGTTTAACCACAATTTAAACATTAACAGTTAGTTGATTAAAATACCAGTAGCACGTACACTTTTATTATTTAATCAAATATAATACTTGGCTTGAGACAACAATTAACTAATTGGTATACAATTTGATTTGTATGAAGATTTACTATCATTATGAATTTAATTGTCTGAAAAAAAAACTAGAGTCTGTTGAAGTTAACTGAACAATTAAGATGATCGTTGAATAATTTAGGGTAAAGGTAAACATTGAAAGTTAATATAAAAGTGTAATTAATTAATTGTCAAGGGTCAGGTCAGGTAGAGTCAAACGTGGTTTTATTTACTTTCTTGTTTTTTTTTGCTGATAACTAACCATGATAAGAACCGGATTCTAATCAATGAACAATCATCAACAATTTAGATTTGATTGAGAAAAAAAACTTAGTCTAACAATTAACTGACCAATTGTATCGATGATTAAAAAACTAATTATTTCAATTTGATTACTTTCATAATACAAATGAAATGGTATTTAAACTTGTAAAAAGTTGTTGATTTAATTTCTATCTTAATTTTGGATCGTATATGTGTATCATTTTACTTCTTGATCTTACAAGGAGGATTAAGGTTAAGTGGAGATTATGACAGAATCATGGATTAACTTTGAAATAATCATTTCATTTAAAAAGGCGATGATGACTAAGTTGAAAAGATAACCTGAAAAAATTGAATAAATTCATCATTTGGATAACATGAATATGTCTTTAATCAATCATATGTTTGATTGAAAAAGAGAAGAAAAAAAATTTGAACTTTTTTTCAAACGATTTTGATTGTAAATTAGACATAATAATCTAAATCACTATGAGATATGATGGTAATGATAATTAAATGGAAATACTTTGAGAATTGAGTGAATTAACATTGACAGAATGTGATTGTAACAATAGTTACAATGATAATAATGGATTGAAATTAATACAATCAAAGTTGGACAAGGTTTAATGTTATTATTGTGGTTTATTGTTGTTGTTGTTGTTGATTATAAGGCAATACTTTGGATTGACATTCTTGGGTATCATTGGATCAGGTAGCAGCAAATACACTAGTTTACAAGGTGGACCAGAGAGGGAGGAGTAAGAGGAGGGAAAATAAGGTGGAGGTGGTTGGGTTGTAGGGTGGAAAAGGTTCAAAGGTTATTGCAATACCTTTGCAATGATATATTGCATTGCATATGTAGATGCATATTTATTTGCAATTAGTTTTGGTCAGTGACCTCAAAAAATAGTAAGTAGAAAGAGTGAGAGAGAGAGAGAGGAGCTAAATAGGAAGATGACGATAAAAAGTTACCAGAGCAAGAAAATGAGATGAGAGAGAAAAAAGTGTAACATGGAAGAAAAAGTTTTCTTTTTTTTCTATGAGAAATAAGGAAGAAAAAGATGAAGATAAAAAGGTTGATGGAAGATGATGATGAGGCCTTTGGGCTTTTAAAAGCATCAATAAAAATAGACTTTTAATGATGTTGAATCGAGATGATGATAACTTAGCATCAATATAATCTTAGATATGTATAAGATTATAACCTTTTCTTAAATAATAATAATAATAATGATGATGATGATAATCAAATACAACATAAGATCAATTTAAATATATTCAAAGATGAGGATAAAATAAACAACATGAAATCAAGAAGGAAAAAAATGATGATCAAGGTAACACACTTTAATTATTGTAAATAAAGTGAAATTAAAAATCTTATCATCATCATCATTTTTCATTTTATAGTAGATGAGGTTCATTGATGCAGACTTTTTTTTAAAAAAAAGTTGAATAGTAATTAAGATGATCTTCAGACAAACATAATTATCAACCATCATCAATGAAAAGAGGTTGAAACATTAATTTAATCTCTTAATCATCTTTTAATAATCTTAATTATGGTAAAATCTTATGGGTGTAATTGTTACTAATTAAAAAGTAAGCTAATAAACGGTAAGTAGATAAATTAAATTAAATTAAATTAAATTTCCGTTTTCTCCAGCTGAGAGATCAGAGGTTGGAAAATAATAATAAATGTACGATCAAAATTGATTACTCGATTAAATTGTAATTTGATGACTTATTTAAATTACTTGTTATTAAAAATAATAAAGTATTTCAGCAAATTACAATCAAAATATTAATACGTCTCAATTTAGATTGAAAATATTGATTCAGTTTCCATTAAGGTAAACAATAAGTTTATATCTTTAGGTAAGGTAAATACACTCATTGTTAATCTTAAGGCTATTGATTAATTAATTATGTCCTTAATTAAGTCATTTGCTGATGACGATCAACAAGATGACCAAGATATGGTGAAATTAAGTTAAACATATTGGTTTATTGAAAAGATAAATTGTTTGACATTGTGTCTATTTTTAAGCTTCTAAATTTGAATATGAATATGATTTTTGTTTCTGGTTCAATTGAATGGAATCCAATTGAATGCAAAAGTCATGACAATCTAAGCAATTAAAATGATTATTCAATGAGATTATAAGTTATTATTATTCAGTAAGAAGATGACATTGTAAAAATAATTCATGTAATATAATATAAGAAAAAAATTCTCCTTGAAAGTTCATCAATTGAATAACAAAAAAGCAAAAAAGGTAAATGTAAATATAACTGATGAGAAGAGAAAAAAAAACTTTCTTTCTAAAGTCTATTGAATCAATTGTGAGCAAATTATCATGATTAACATGGTAACATGATTGAAGAAAGTTCAGAAAAATTTGCAATCTACTTTTACTATTACATGAATTACCTTTGAAACTGGAAAAAAAGGGGTGAACGTGAAATGGGAAGGGATGAAGATGAGAGAGTGAAAGGCAACAACAACAACATGGATCATCATTGTCTCTCTCTCTCTCTCTCTCATCTCCTTGAATTTCAAGGTGAACAAGTTGAATGGTAAATATAATATCAACTAAACATGAGTAACGATAACTATTCATTGAATTAATTGTAAAAGACAATGGCCATGAAAAGAAACGTAAAAACTTCTGTTAAAATGAAAGGGAAAAATAGGAATCATCATTACTATCATGAAGATGATCATCTTCATGTTTGATGGATGAAAGTATGGGTTAGGTTATTATTATTTATTAAAAGTGGTTATCAGAAGAGGATGATGAGAGCAAAAGATGATAAGAAAAAAAGGAGAAATGGTAAGAGATGATAAAGATCAATGGGATGAAATGAAATTAATGTAAGTTAGATGGTAAACTTGTAACAGGTAATCAAAAGGTAAAAGAAATCATGATTCAGCTGATTGATCTGTTAATTAATAGAGATGCTGGAGAGAGAGAGAGAGAGAGAGAGAGAAAATAATAGATTCGAATTGATTATACAACAAGCTCAAAGATGATAATCAAGAGATACCTGTAAAAGAAGATACAAAGAAAACCATGATGATGATCTGATCTTTGATATTTAATCAGATTGTATCAAATTAAATAGTAAAAACATCATCATCTTCATCATTCATCAGCAATAGCAACAGAAGCATTAATAACAAAAGAAAACAGATAAGAATTTAATCTGTAACTAATTACCTTAGAAACCAATTTAACATTCAATCTAATGAGATCTGCTTCATTTAACTCAATTATCATTATGATTGCATGAAAAATGATGACAATTGAAATGAAATTGTTGTCAATGTTTTTCATGCTTTCGTTGTTAAAAAGTGTTAATGGTAATCATCATCATCCTTGCACATTGTGATAAACAACAACATGATGATGCAGAAAAACAATGCAAGAGAAATGAAATAAATAATAATAACAAAAAAAAAGTATATTAAATGATACAAACCCTTAATTGTGTGACAGATTGGTAAGTTGCACGATTCCAATTGTTTCTAATAAGTGCTAATTCACTTGGTGTTTCAACTGAAAAGTAACAAACAGTTGCCGTTGTTGTTGATTCATTTGATGTCTCGGTTACAATTGGATTATTTGTCAGATCAGATTTCTCACCATCAGGATGATGATCTGTTGTTGTTGTTGATGATGATGATGATGATGTTTTGTGTTTTGAAGTTAAAGGTGATTTTGTAGCTGATGATGAATAATTTGTATCACAAGATAGTAGAAGAAAACAATTTTCTCTCTCATCGACATATTCATTTGGGTTGAGACATCGTAATACTGATTGATGAGCCTTGAAAAGGTAAGGTTGACCCTCGGACCACCTAATGGTATTAGTGGTAGAGGGGTGGGAAGATGAGGAGGTGGATGAGGAAGAGGTGGTTGGGGTTGTTGTTGTTGTTTTAGTGGTAGATGAATTATTATCATTTGGAGTAAATAAAAGACCTTGAGGGGGTTTAATGTAAATTAGGGCATCGCCACCTTTAATTACAAGGTATCGTGTATACCAATGATAACAGGGGCGATGTGGTTCACTTGATGACGTTGGTAAACCTTGATTAATCCAGCCCATGAATAAGATTTTATCGTTTACAGGTAAATGTTCATTTAATGTGACCATTTGATGGGTTGTCACACTTTTAACACTTTTCTCAATATTTGCAAACAATTGAGAGTAAATTTGTTGATTATTACAAATGACTATGGCTGAGGAATAAGTTTTACTCGATCTACCACCACCTCCAATTAGAGATGATGGTTCCTTGAAATTTCCCATAGATGTGATTGTACTGTTACTGGCACATTTAATGCCAACACCAACACCCGAATCAGTTGATTTGGGTGTAGATAATGAGGTTGTAGATGAAGATGAAGATGATGTTCCAGAGGTTGATGAAGTAGATGAAGAGGAGGATGATGTTGATGATGATGGAAAGCATGAGTTTGAACGGTTAGAATGTCCATAAAAATTGGTTAACCATCTAATCTCAAAACTTTGTGGTCGGATTTTATCACTATCATGAATATATTTGGTTATGAAACAGTTTCCAAGGTCAATTGATATTAATGGAATCCAATTGTCAATTTCTGATTCTTTTTCATGGTTAACATTTACCTCCTTTTTCACTTTGCCCTTTTCTTTACCATAATTATTATTATTATCGCTTTTAATGTTATTATTATTAACACTATCATTGGATGATGAAGATGAGCCAAGTTTACCAGATGATCCGTTTACATTGGTTTTGGTTATATTCGAATCACAATCATCTTGTAAAGGTTTTTTCCCCTTTTCCTGTCTACTGGTTGTACCATTATTATTTTTGGCGGTGGTGGTGGTGGTAATGGTTGAGGCCATAAGGTTTCCCGCCTCGTTATCCAAGGTCTCTCTTTTTCTCCAACATTTGGTTAGGAAAGGTGAGACCATCTTGAAATGTTTTACCGTTAAATTAACCTCATGTCCAGCCTGTTTCAATAATCTGATTGCTTCCTCGTGGGTTGTTGTGGTCAATGAAAGGGTAACATTATCTATCCTAACAATGGCATCACCGATAAACAATTGTCGACTCCTATCAGCAGGACCTTCTCGAGTTAATCCAGAGATTAAAATTGGTAAACCATGTTCACATCCACCTTTGATACTTAATCCAAAACCAACTGATTTCTCACGAACCAATTTAACTGTTCGATACTCTTCAATTTGACGACGACCAATTCCAGTACCAGTTTTAGATAAATTAAATTGAATCATAAAACCAGAATCATTTGAATTAACATTATTGATTGACAATAAACCATCATCATCATCGTCATTATCAATAATATCACTTTCTTTACGTAAAAGAATCAACTGATCACCGGTTATCCGTAATCTCATTGGTAATGTTGAACCACTGATTGAACCTTTAATTGTTGAAGTTGTTGTTGTCGTTGTTAAGGTTGATGTTGATGAATTAGTTGAACTACCGTTAAAAGTGTAAGTCACCATAACGATATCACTTTCAATATTACCGGTGATGGTTCCTTTGGGTATCACAGCTTGATCACTAGTAAATTTATATTTATTATCACTAAAAATAACATCATCAACATTATTATTATTGTTGATATTGATATTGTTATTGGTAGGGATACTTTTTCTCAAACAATTAGAATCAGTATTAAACTGATGTCTAGAACCCAATAGATTCATTTTAACATGGATTTTAGAGAAGAAGAAATAAACCAATTAAATTAAATGGTTAACAATATAAACTAAAATTACCAACGGTTTGTAATAAAATGGAAAACCGTTTCCAATAAGATATTGATTGTTAACACCATCCAAGAGCATTGAACAAATAATATTATGGTATCTTCATCTTCTCATGGTGTAAGGAAACAAACAAAACGATTATGTTAAAACACTAATCAATGGTAAAAAACATAAGCAAAAAAGTAACAATTAACTTTCCGAAGTAAAACAATTGATTAATCAAAAAGATTAAAGAGAAAAATTTAAAAAAAAACTTGTTTCTCTCTCAAAGGAAAAATAAACCGAATGAAAAATTTTAGAATAAAAAATTATTCTACAGTTTTAGTTCTTTTTTTCGCAACAAGAGGCCGCTAAAAGCGGAATTCGAAAGTTACTCCATCTAGTGAGTAGAATTTAAACTAATTACGAATTAATTTTCGTTTTTATTAATTGAATCACTTTCGAAATTAATTATTCCAATTTTAATTGATTAATCGTATTTTTTTTATAAATTGATGGAAAAAAGATTTAAATTGTAGTTTGGGTATCTGAGTGATAGAGTTTCTTTCATTTCTGATATTCGAAGATTGAAACAATTAATTAATCTCTTGGAGTTTGATTGGTCAATTTGATTGGAACAATTAACTTTGGAATCAAATATTTGTCTTTGCAATTTAATTGATCATTATCATCTTTTGATAATTATTCTGTTCATAATTCAATCTAATTGTCTTGAAAATTAAGTCAACACTTATTTTAATATCATAATTATCTCTCTAGTGATTTTCATTTTAATCTAACAATCAATTAACTAATTAATAACAATAAACAATTGAAAACAATTTATGTTTAGTAATCTCATTTAATGATAATCTAAATCATCTTAAAAAGTTACTTCTATTGAAACAATAGATTAAAACAAAAGGCAATCATACAATTAACATGATCAAACAGTTAATTATAGTTCATAAGAATCAATTAAATCATCAAATGTTGATGATAAACAATCAATCAATTAACTAATTGTGAATATGATGAAACATCAATTGTATTGTTTGTAAGAGGAAATTGTTTTGTATGTATAAATGAATAAACAAAAGGTATTCACTTGGAAGACATAAAGAGTTGATTGTGACTTTTGATTGTGATCAGAATCTAATTAGAAAAGTTAATTGTTAATATTTGAACAAAAACAAATCATAATTAGGATGATAAGATGATGATGACAAAAGACAAAGATAAACAGAGGAAAAGATCAAGTGAAAACAAAACTAATCATCTTATTTAAAGGAAAATCATTTCGTCGTTGTTGATTAGTTTGTTCATTATTTTAGTTCAATTGTTAATCATGTCTAATTTACTAATTGCTGTTTTAAGTTTAATTTCCGTGAGCCTGGTAACATGTTCATCGATCTCTGGTACTCATCAATCACGATCTGTGACCTTTGATGATAATTATTATGTCGAAGGTGTAATTGTCCTTCCATACGCTGAAATCCATGAAACATTTACCGCTTATTACGATGGTCAAGGTAATCGAAGTCGAATTGATTATTATGGTGACCTGGTGTTGACCCTTCAACGTGGGATGTCAACTCGGAAGCCGATGATCTGGAAGGTATAAGCTACAAGATCGCTTACAATGTGGACTCATCAGGTAATCCAGGTCGAGTTTGCTTCCAAGTAAATGGTTCGTCACTCGATCCCGTTAGACCTCAATCAGCTTTACCCGATTTAAGTCCATTCAATTATCAAGGAAATGATAATTGTCCACAATTTGATTCACAATTAAAGGGAAGTGAGACCTGTGAAAAATATTCTTACACGATTGTTAACGGGGAAAAGAAAAGTAAATATACTTTTTGGTTGAAACGCGATCAGACCAATGGGTCACCCATTCCAGTCCACTACGATATGGAAGGATACAATTCGTTGTTTGGTTCACATTACGATCGATACCAAGTGTCTTATAAAAATTATCGACCTCAATCAGTCTCAAGTTCAGCCTTCGAATTGACGATTAACATGACCTGTGGCTCTTTCCCTGGACCTGGTGCTGGTAAAATTGCTCATCTTCACAATCCAATGTCCGAATTTATCGCCGATGAGGATAAACGAGAATCACAAGTGACCAAAGCTTTCGAATCATTCAAGGCGACTCATAATAAAAATTACGAAAACTCATTGACCGAGGAAAAGAAAAGAAACTCTTTCCGACACAATCATCGTTTCATTGAATCACATAATCGACGAAATGTCAACTACAAGTTAAAGGTTAACCATTTAGCCGATATGGAAGATTCTGAACTTCGTTATATGAGAGGTCGATTGAGCACAAAGGGTTATAACGGAGGTTCACCTTATATACGATCTGAAAAGAAACACCGACCATCAATTCTTGATTGGAGAATCGCTGGAGCGGTGACCCCAGTCAAAGATCAGGCTGTTTGTGGATCTTGTTGGTCATTTGGTACAATCGGTACAATCGAAGGTGTCAATTTCGTTAAAACTGGACATTTACTCCGTCTTTCTGAGCAGCAATTAGTTGATTGTAGTTGGGATCAAGGAGATAATGGTTGCGATGGTGGTGAAGATTTCCGAGCCTACAAGTACTTAATGAGAGCCGGTGGAGTTTCCCTCGATGAAGATTACGGTTCCTACTTGGGTCAAGATGGTAAATGTCACGATTCTAAAACACCTAAGGCCGTTAAAGTGACCGGTTTCATTAATGTGACCTCAAATGATCCCGAAGCCTTGGAATTGGCTCTATTTGAAAATGGACCAGTGACCGTGGCCATTGATGCCTCACAAAAAACTTTCTCCTTCTATTCCCATGGTGTTTATTACGATGATAATTGTGGTAACACTCCAGACGATCTTGACCATCAAGTACTCGCCGTCGGCTATGGTCAACTTTACGGTCAAAAGTATTGGCTAATTAAAAACTCGTGGTCAACCTATTGGGGTAACGATGGTTACATTTTAATGGCCCAGAAAAACAACAATTGTGGTGTAATGACCAGTCCAACTTATCCAATAATCGCTTAAATCAAGCCAACAATTAACCGTTAACATCAATACGAATCCAAATTAAATCAATTTCCAAACTCCATCTGAAACTAATTCTAATAAATTGTCGACAATTAATATTTTCCAAATGAAATAATAAAAGAGTTTTAATCTCTACTTGTAACCTTACATATATTTCATCATCATTTTCTTAATTGTTGTCTTCTTTTTCATCCTTAATTGTTGTTGTGTTGCTGCTGTTGTTTCACTTTCGCAATTTGGCAACCTCTAAACGTCTTAATTGTAGTTAATACAACAATTAGATATATTTGATGATTGTTATTAATATTATCTTCTTGAGTGTTTGTTCACCATTACAATCAACAGTAAAATCTTGAGGAAAAATGAAAAGATTAAGAGGTTGAGAAATTGATAAGATAATTAAAGAGGATTATTTGTTGATGATGATGAGAAAAGGAAGATGATTAAGATTGAGTGAGTTAAATTGTGATGAAAACAAAAAGCGATCGTTATAAATCAGCTAATTGTTATTAATTCTTTCGATCACCTTAGTTTTGTTATTTTGATTACTCTCCATCTCTCTCTCTCTCTCTATGTGTGTGTTTGTTTGTATTGATTACAATCAATAACAATTATCGTCTCTCGCATTTTGATTGTGATCATCTTTCAGTATAATTGTTATCATCTAATTGTTGATAATTGTTATATTTATTGTATTTAAGTGATTGTCCATCATCATCATTAACCAACAAGAAAGTTACTTTGTGTCTCTCTGACAATTTACCTGAGATTAAAAATTTTTCATTCTTTTTATTGTTCAACTTTTTTTCCACCTTCAAGTTTGTTAATTCATTTAATTGGTTGACCATTAGACTGACCATGTCGCACGGGGAAAAGGCTGTTGATTTGGATCATCTAATTAACTCATTGAGTGAACTATTTAGTACCGATCTTGTCGATATCGAAAAGGTCAAACAATTAATGTCATCGTATCAAAGTAATCCCAAAGAATGGCGGAAATATGCCCACTTTGACCGTCACAGGTAAGACTTAATTACTACTCAACTTAATTGTCCACTGATTAGATGATTAAACAATCAAATTGTCCATCAAACCTTTGAATACATTGGGAATGAGTTGTTAACATTGAGGAAGAAAAAATTTCACTAATTGAGTTTTTTTGTTCAAATCGAAAATTAATTTCTAATTATTAACTGTTCCTTTGGTTGGTTATTAATTGTTAACAATCATCAAATTGTGATGATGTAAGGTGGAAATTAAGTATTTTCCACCTTGAGAACTAACCAAATGCACAATTAAGATAATGGTGATTAAAATTTTTACGCTAAGATAATTGTATCTCTTTGATTTTATCATCATCATTATCATGATTAACTAATTGTTTTCAAATCAATTGATAACTTTTGCCAGGATTAATTATCATCATCAAGGATAAATGTTATTATTATAAGAAAACATAAACTCTCAAACAATTTAAATACAACAACAACAACAATAGAGACGATTAGGATTAACTAACGTTTACATTGATTTGGATTAATTAATTGATTAGATTAACAATTATCTTTACAACAATTTAACAGGTACACCAGGAATCTGGTTGACACAGGTAACGGTAAATATAATCTCATCCTATTATGTTGGTCCCCTGGTCAAGGGAGTAGTATTCATGATCATGCTAATTCCCATTGTTTCATGAAGGTAATTAACTTTAATTTTAATTGTTCCATGTTGATTAATTGTTTTCGTAACTCAATCAATTGGTTTTACGTTTTTCTCAAATCCATTCAGAAATTGATCTCAACTCATCTGATTGATTGAGTTGATTAAATCTTGAATATGTTTAGTGTGATTATTTTTTCTTGTATCTTTTTGATTGTTTTTTTAATGATGATTACAATTTGTTAATTGTTAATTAGATTATGTCTGGATCACTTGTTGAGACACAATTTCAATGGCCTGAGGATAAAGAGGTAACAAGTGATAATGATTATGATGATGAGCTGAAAATAATTTCATCAACAACTTACAAATGTGATCAAGTAACTTACATCAATGGTAAACAAAATTTGTCTTAATTGTATTAATGATTTAATTATCATGATAATTAATTACCTTACGATAATAATTAACCCACTCTTTACCACTTTAAAAGTCACCTTAAGATTAATTGTTGATTGTCACAAATGAATAAACGATTATTATGAGAATGAAAAAAAAAAGTTTTTCTATTAACATTAAAAGTGATTACGATTACGAGACAGAGAAATAATAATTTGACAATTAATTAGACAACATAATCAAGTTGATTGTTGTTGATTAACATTTATATTTAGAGATTAAATTAATCAGGTAATAAGATGATAATCAATTTGACATGATTAAAACTCAATGACATTGATTTGTTGTCGCGATTATTATTATGACGACAATCATTATGTTCATTTAATCAGTTTGGTGGTTTGTGGTTGGTAACAATTAGCTAATTGTTTTCTAATCGATCTAATTTTCTTAATTAGACTCAATTGGTCTTCATCGAGTGGAAAACATGAGCCATGTCGAACCTGCGGTCAGTCTTCATCTCTACAGTCCAGCGATCACTAATTGTCGCATCTTCGACCAGCGAACAGGTAAAAGTACCCAAGTTTCGGTGACATTTCATAGCGAAAGCGGCATTCGAACTCCATTCAAGGTAAAGAAAAACTTTTTTTCGAATTTTTTTCAACAACTTTTTTTTTCTTAATTGTTTTTGTTTTCTTTTTTCTCTCATTTCTTAATCACTTTCAGGTAACCGAGAAAAAAGGATTCTTATTATATGAGAGTAATGAGAAAAATGGAGGAGAAACTTTAATTAACTCTACTACCGATAATTTAATTGCTTCCAACGTAATCAGCCAAGGAAATTAATTGTTTATCATTGATCATCGGAAGCGATTATTATTTGTTATCAAAATATTACTTTTACTGTGTCTTAATTATTTCCGTCAACTTTTGTCAACAACAATCAAACTAATCATCGTCTCTCATTTTTCAATTAACTAATTTAGAGAGATACAATTATGTGAAATGGTTAATTGTTAACTCATTGATAACTTTTTTTTTCAAATCTTTAGACAAATATTAAATATTATTTACACACAATTGGAATTGATTCAATTTTTGATTCATCTCTGATTTTAATTGTTCATTGAGATTTCATTCAATCAATTGATTAATTTTCGTGATAACTTTTGATGGGTTAATGACTGATAATTAGATTGAAATTAAAATTGTGACAATTTATTTGAAAATCTTATATAAATTGTCATGTCAATTATGATGATGATTAACTTGTTGGTTAATTAGTCAATTATTATATTGCTGAGTTGGCATTTGAACTGAATTACTTAATTCATCTTGATTAATATTAATCAAAGTTAATGGTTGAACTTACGACTTGGAGTCCAAAGGATAATCATTTGATTTTTAATTATCCTTAAGGAATTAACAATATCCTTAAGTTTGATCAGCCAAATATCACAAGGATTAACTCAGACAATTAGGATTAGGATTAAAATTAATCAAAGGGAAACAAACAAAAATCAAATCCTTTTTAAAATCCAATGGTAAAAGTTATATCAACACTTACGATGGAAATAACCTCAATAATTTAATCAACTCACCATTTTCAACTCTTTACTTTAAACTAAACAATCAATTTAAGTTAATTTTGTAAATTACTTTAAATTAATTCTAATCACTTGAATTGTAATTGAGTTTATCGAGAAGAAGAGGAAAAAGCTTAGAAATGAAACAAAAAGTTAATCATCTAAACGAAAGTCACATTGGTCAGTTATCGTGTTTCACTGATCAGAAGATAATCTTTAATTAAACGGTGATCAACAAGCAATCAGCTAATCCATAAATCAGTTTACAATTAAAAGCGAATCAATTTAAATTTAAATTATATTGGAATCGAATAGCTGCTGCCATCTAGTTACTTTTTTTCGAACTAAATTTTGTTCTCTTTTATTTTTCTCTTTCTTTTTGTCTCTTTCTCATTTTAAATCTTTAACTCTTAGTGTTGAATTTATTATTGGCTTTAATTAATCTTGATCAATATACTAAATTGTAATTACTGTTTCCTTTTAATTTCTTTGTTTTTTGTTTGTTATTAACGTTCCCTTGGTTTACTTTAATTATAACTATTAAGGTTTTCCTCTGATTTTGATTAGTGTCTCTCTCTCATTGTTTTTTTGTTTTTCTTTTCCTTAGACCAAACTGGCCACGCTTTTGTATCATGAGCTTGTCAACCTATGGACCCAATTCACAGGGAACCCTAACATTTCATGATCCTGAGGAAGCAAATGAACTGATTGGAGGTGATACCCAAGGAACTGATTTCGATTTTACTGATTTCACTTTACCCACTTTGACTCAAAGTCAATGTTCACAACCGCTTACCGGAGGAGCTGGTGCTTCACTTATTTCATCCTCTTCACTGGATAAAGATGGTTCCATCAATGTAAGTTCTTCCTCCATGAGATTCAGAGAAATTTCAAACTAGTCAAAAAATTCTTTTTGTAGAACAAACAAAATTCTAAAAAAAATTGTAAGGCCTTTTGTTACATGTTTCTCTTTTTTACCTCCGTTTTGTTTTCTCTTCTAAAAAAGTCAAGATGAAAGTAGAAAATTTTTTGCTCTTTTTTTTCTAAAAAGAAAAGATTTTGAAGGTTTTCTTCTTTATGAATAATTTTACCCATTTAATTAGGTTTACTCAGCTTATTCATCTTTTAAATCAATTAGCTTTTAATACACTTTCAAATAGACACAGACGCCATTCGTTTCTCTTCCTCAGTGTGTGTACATTTTAATCTCTCTTTCTCTCTCTTTCTCTCCTTTTCTAGTTTATATTTTCTTTCTTTTGTTTGTATTTTTCTTCTATTTAGAGAATATAATTGTTTACGCTTTTTCCTCTTCTCATTTTAACCTATCAACAGGCACATAAGTCAGGAGATTTGGGCTTACAGAATGGAGATATTACCGCTGTTGCTCAGGTATTTGGAGAATTAAATTTTGAAGAAGAAGAGGAAGACCAATTTTACAACAAAGATTTACCTGATCACGCGTGTAAATACTGTGGTATTCATGATCCTTCTTGTGTTGTTCAATGTAATGTTTGTAAGAAATGGTTCTGTAATGGCCGAGGTAACACCTCTGGAAGCCATATTATCAATCACCTTGTACGAGCTAAACATAAAGAGGTAACCCTTCATAAAGATGGTCCATTGGGTGAAACTGTTCTCGAATGTTATAGCTGTGGATGTCGTAATGTTTTCGTTCTTGGCTTTATTCCTGCTAAAGCTGATTCGGTTGTTGTACTTTTATGTCGACAACCTTGTGCTGCTCAGAGTAGTCTAAAAGATATGAACTGGGATTTAGAACAATGGAAACCTTTGATCAATGATCGTACTTTTCTTTCATGGTTGGTTAAAATTCCCTCTGGTCAAGAACAATCAAGAGCTCGGCAAATAACCGCTCAACAGATTAATAAACTTGAAGAGCTTTGGAAAGACAATGTTGATGCCACTTTTCAAGATCTTGAGAAACCTGGAGTCGATGAGGAACCTCAACAGGTTCTCTTAAGGTATGAAGATGGTTATCAGTATCAAAATATTTTCGGTCCTCTGGTTAAAATGGAAGCCGACTACGACGAAAAGCTAAAAGAATCGCAAACACAAGATAACATTGAAGTACGATGGGATATTGGTTTGAATAAGAAAATAATTGCTTACTTTAATATCGCCAAATCGGATAGTGATATGAGATTGATGCACGGAGATGAACTTCGTTTACGTTATTTGGGCGAACTGGATAAACCCTGGTCTGGTGTTGGTCATGTAATTAAGATCCCCGACAATTACAGTGAGGAGGTTGGAATTGAAATGAAAAGCAATATCTGTGTACCAACCGAATGTACATCTAATTTTGTTCTTGATTTTGTCTGGAAATCAACATCATTTGACAGGTAATCTTATTATCAAAATGATCTCTCTCAAAAGTTTAACCTATTCGATTTTATTTCTTTTGTTATATCTTAAATTGTGAATCTAACAGTTAATATATTGATTTTTTTTCCTCGCAATTTTCTTAGGATGCAAGCCGCTCTTCGTCAGTTTGCTGTTGATGAATCTTCTGTTTCTGGTTATATTTATCATCGTTTATTAGGCCATGAGATTGATGATGTTATCATGCGATGTAATTTACCTAAACACTTTTCAGCTCCAAATTTACCCGAATTGAATAGATCCCAAGTGATCGCTGTTAAACACGCTCTTCAGCGGCCATTGTCTTTGATCCAAGGTCCACCTGGAACTGGTAAAACTGTTACTTCAGCGACAATTGTTTATCATCTTGTGAAAACGGGTAACACTCCGGTTTTGGTCTGTGCACCGAGTAACATTGCTGTTGACCAGTTGACTGAGAAAATTCATCGAACTGGACTAAAAGTGGTCCGTTTGTGTGCTAAAAGTCGTGAAGCAATAAGTTCACCTGTATCTTTCCTTGCTCTTCACAATCAAATACGCAATATGCAAGGACATTCAGAGTTACATAAATTACAACAATTAAAAGATGAAACTGGTGAACTTTCATCAGCCGATGAGAAACGTTACCGAATGCTTAAAAAAGCCTGTGAACGGGAACTATTGGAAGCCGCTGATGTCATTTGCTGTACTTGTGTGGGTGCCGGCGATCCAAGGTTAATTCGTTTCAAGTTCCATTCAATATTGATCGATGAGAGTATGCAGGCCACAGAACCAGAATGTATGGTTCCCGTTATTTTAGGAGCTAAACAACTTGCACTTGTTGGTGATCATTGTCAATTGGGACCCGTTGTTATGTGTAAAAAAGCCGCTCGAGCGGGTTTATCACAATCTCTTTTTGAGCGTCTTGTTGTTCTGGGCATTAGGCCACTTCGATTAGAAGTTCAATATCGTATGCACCCATCGTTGAGTAAATTTCCATCAAACTTTTTCTATGAAGGTTCCCTTCAAAATGGTGTCAATCCCGATGATCGTAAAATGAAACGGGTCGATTTTCCATGGCCTCAACCCGATAAACCAATGTTTTTCTACTGTTGCCAAGGTCAAGAAGAAATTGCTGGCTCAGGAACCTCATATTTAAATCGAACCGAGGCCGCACTTGTTGAAAAGATTACAACTCGATTCTTGAAAGGTGGAGTAAGACCTGAACAAATCGGTGTCATCACTCCTTACGAAGGTCAAAGAGCATATTTGGTCCAGTATATGCAATACAATGGATCTCTTCATGCTAAACTTTACCAAGAGATTGAAGTTGCAAGTGTTGATGCTTTTCAAGGAAGAGAAAAAGATTTAATCATAATGTCCTGTGTACGATCAAATGAACACCAAGGAATCGGTTTTCTTAACGATCCATGTCGTCTTAATGTCGCCCTAACTCGTGCTCGTTATGGTATAATTATTGTTGGTAATCCAAAGGTTTTATCTAAACAACCTCTCTGGAATCATTTGCTTACCTTTTACAAAGAAAACAAAGTTTTGGTTGAAGGGCCATTGAACAATCTAAAAGAGAGTATGATTCAATTTAGTAAACCTCGTAAAATGTTAAACTCAATCAATCCCGGAGGCCATTTCATGAACAACACAACTTTTGACGCTCGTGAGGCAATGATTCCCGGAAGTATCTATGACAGGTCAGGAACTGCAACTACTGGAAACCGTTACAATGGATCGTTACATTTAATTGCTGCAGCCGCTGCTGCAGGTAACACTGGACCACCACCACCCAATGTTAACCATCCTTCATATTTCCGTGCACACGATCAAATATCGTACATTAGTCCAGAACGGGCTCAAGCAGGAGCAGCTCTATCCAACCTTCCAGTACCTATTGGTATGTTTATGAATATGATTCATATACCACCTCGATTTTACAATCAACATCAACAAGCAATGCAATCACAACGTCAACAGCAACAACAACAACAACAGCAACAACAAGGTATCCTTGGTGAACAAAGATCCAAAGGTTCAACTACTGGTCGACTTAATCGTCTTAACAGTAATCAACCTCCGCACACTTCACGATCAACTAAATTGGAAAATGGTTCATGTCCAAATAGTCAACCAGCGAGTCAAGATATCGGTGGTTCGTCTTTCTCTCAAGGTCCATTGACTCAAAATCAATTGTCAATGAGTCAAATCAGTCAATTACCTTATCCATCATTATCTCAACATCCTTTCTCTCAACCTGGACTTTCACAGACTGAACTCTCTCAAGATCCATATTTGACCGATCCATATAATTTCTAAGTGCTACCGTTTACAACAACAACAACAAAAAAAGAAATGACCTGCAGACCAAACAAACAAAAAGAAAATCTAATATCCCCCTGACAACTTTGGTGGATTGTGCATTTTGTTTTTTTCTTTGATTTATAAATGTGAGAATGTGAGAAAACAATTGGGTGATAATTGAAAGATGAATCTCACTCGTGGAAAAAAATGCAGCACATCAACACAAACACACACACACACATACACACACAAACAAGCAAACAAGCAACACTCATTTAAGAAACATCATTCATCAAATAAACACACAAATAAACTACACACACACAGACACAACAATCACTCTTTAAAGCGAACGCAATCCCAAACAAAACAGAAAATGGCCTGAATGGTAAAAAATAAAAGTTCCTCAGGAAAAGAAAAACTTCTGGAATCGTAACTTAAAGACCATGATAGAAACGAGATGAACAACATTTAATCATAGTTAATATCAAACAAGAAGTCATTTTAAATTATAAAGAGGAAATCTTGTTACCAGGAAGATAATAATTCGCAATTGAATTGAAAACCAACTTTGAACGGTCACTAATTACCTGGAGAGAGAAATGGAAATATTCAATGATTTAAAAAAAAGCCAATAGGACTATCAATGTGATTAAGATTTCGAGTCGATGACAAATCTAATTTACATATTCGTGGTCAAAATTTTCTGGAAACTCTTGTTGATTTGGTCATCGTAAACCGGTATAATAGCTATGGGGCTATTTCTTTGAAATTTATCATCTCACTAATTATCTTCGCCTCCCTCATCTTCCTCTAATTAATCTAACCTCTCTCTCTCTCTCTCCCTCTCTCTTAACTATTTGGATCCTCCACTCTCCTCCTGATCATCCATCTTTCAAATGATTTGGAAGATTGGAAATTAAAAAAAATCAAATACAATGGATTTAAATTGTGCAGTGGTAACTGGGAACATGCATGAAAAGCAGAAATCAAAAATGAAATCAACTGAATCAAGAAATTGAAGATTAACTGCTAATTTAATTAACAATAATTTCCCTCCATCACTTGACATGAAAAAAAAATCAAATATCTAACCGATGAAAACTGAATGAAATTAAATGAGAAAATTGAAATTTACTATTTACAGGAAGAGAAAACAAAAAAATCAAACTAAAATCTTGGTCTAATTATTATGATATTTGTTTAATTAATTGTAACAAATGATTCGTTGAAATGATTACGAAACAAAAGAAATTAATTGAAATTAAAGATTAAGTTGAAAAGAAACACTCAACGATAAGTAAATTAACTACAATCAACTAATTGTGAAAAGAAAAACGATCACTTTAAGATATTATAATTGTAATCGAATCACTGATTTCCTATTGATCATCAACTGATCATCATTAGTAATTAAAGTCAAGTTGTTAAAATACTTGAACAATTTGTATCCAATTGCTTCTGATACGCAGGTTATTAACTTAATCAAATTGTACACAATCAACTTAATCACAATGATTAAGATACAAAGTAAAAAGTATAATTAATTGTCCTTCCTTGAGGGTGAATAGAAAATCCTTTTCTTGTCTTTGTCTCTACAATGGATCAACAATCAACGAGTAAACAAACTGAACAATTAACTAACCATTGATCCTTGGAAAGTTAATCAATCAAGAAAAAAAAATCAACAACAACAACAATTAATTAACATGAGATTTTATTTACTCACAGAAATTAACAGAATCAAAGGAAAACCTTGAATTAACTGTTCCAACGAGAATAACAATTTAACATGTATTGGTGATGATCAGTAAATTGTTGATTTAATAGTTTATTAAATTGTCTATAATTTGATTGTTGTGAACAATTGAATTGAACAACAACAAGTGAAACAATGAAAGGTAATTAAATTTAATAATAATAATAAGGAAAAGAAATGAAAAGTTTTTCTTTTGATTAGAAAATTGTGATTTTTAATTTACTTTTATTAACAACTGGATTAAGTTTCAACAATTAACTGTTAGTGAGTGAGTGTGTGTGTAAGATTAAAGTTCAAGACAACAATTTAATGATAATCAACTATTAATAATTAACCACAAACCTGAATATAAGTGAAGGTCAATCCATTTCAAATTTACCTTTTAATTCATGGTCAAGTTAATTGTAATTTAGGTTAATTTATGTTTTATTTATATTAATTGCTGAAAACAAGATAAAAATGTATTTCAAGGATCAATAGTAATTAAAAATAAATTGTTGTGTAAGTGTTTATGTTTATTAATCACAATCAACCAAATTAACTTGACTGATTTTATTTGCATCTTTTTTGTTTTCTTTTGATCATTCAATTTACTTATCGTACAATTGATTAAACAATTAACTTATTTGATTGTTTTTCTTGATTAAATAATAACATTGACCCGAAGGGCTGGTAAAGTTAATTGTTGTTGATTAATTCAACAGTTGTCATTAATTGTCATAACAGTTACAATTATCAACCAATAAATTTTAATCATTTTTGAGGTTTTTTTTTCAGAAAAAATTTTCAAGGTAAAAATTTGTTATCTAAAGGAAACAATCAGTTAATTGTTGAAATTAAATCAGTCGCCGATAATTGCTACTGTTCATGTTATTAATGGTTAATTATAATGTCTAACTTAAATTGTAATCAAATAAAGGTTCAACTGTCTGAATGATTTAGTGAAGATTTTGTGATCAGGTAAATAATTAATGTAAATAATTAGTTGACAATTTAATCATCAAGTGTAATCATAATGTAGTGATTAAGTTTAATTGTCAATCAAAAATTTGACCAACAAAGTTTGTATCAAATCAATATAAAGATAAAATTTATTATTTCTCAGAATTAACAATCAGAATTAATTGTTATTATCAAGATATATTAATAATTACCGATGAAATTGATTGATTGATTTCCAAGAAAAAAAATCAGCACAATTAGCTAAATATACTTTGTGAATTTAATTGTTTGATCAGCAACCCGGATCCTCTGTAATCACAATGAGAAGACTAATTGTTATCAAATATAATTCTCAACCATCAAGGAATTTAAACAATTAACAATGAAACAGTTAATCAATTTATCAATCCCAATATGACATTGAACAAATAATATAAATTAGGCTAATTGATCAATCTAATTTGGTTATTATTAATAATTATCATTATAAACATTACATGTAAATTGTATTATTATTAATAGAATCAAAGAAAGTTGTTTTTTATGATTAAAATGGGAAAACTAATTGTTACCTGTGTATTAATTACCATGATTGTTTCATGTTTAGCTGATCCTGAGCGACCAGGTAAATATCTTAATCATGATCGAACGGTGATTAATTGTGCTAAATACAAGCGAGAAGCTAATCAACACCAATGTGTCCTTTCACCAATCAATGTCGAGGGTCCATTTTACCTTCCCGATGACCACGAGCGATCTGATATAACCGATGGTCAACCAGGTATTCCCTTGGAATTAACAATTAACCTGGTCAATTCAAATGATTGTAATCCAATGGGAAACATGTACGTTCATATTTGGAGTGCAAATGCCGTAGGTAAATATTCAGGTGTCGAAAATTTTGGACCATCAGAAGAGTTTGATAAAGGTCAAGGTGGACAACATCCCGAACCAGGTAAAGGTAAACCAGGACCTGGTTTACCTGGAAGACCAGATCCAGTAACCGATGAGCGATTCCTCCGAGGTTACCAAGTGACCGATTCCAATGGTCAAGTCAACTTTAAGACCATAATTCCCGGCTGGTATTTTCCACGTTGTCTCCATATTCATATTGAAGTTTATCCCAAAAATACAACTGAAAAAGCGGACATTTTATTTGTCGGTCAAATTTACTTCAAAACCGAACTGGCCAATGAGCTTAAACTGATTGACCCTTACTCGGCCAACACCAACCCGATAACCCTCAATGAAAACGATGATCTTTTCACGGAAAGACACGGAAATGAGACACTTCTTAATCTAATTAACCATGGAAACAACTTCTCCACAACCATCACCTTTGGTATTAACCCTGAGGCTAAAATTGAGATTGAAGTTTAATCCTTTACCTTTTTTCAAACAATTAAATTGTTTATTTTTAACATTATTAAAAAACTTTTCGTGCAATAAAATTGTATGTGTGTCTTTTGATTGCTTGAAATGATTAGATTACAATTAAATCTAATACACTTGGTTTAGTTTTACAACGTTATTAATCATTGATTAATCAACAGGTTATAATACTTTTAATTACTAATCATCTGTTAATTGATCGTATTGTGAGTGGATCAAATTTACAACTACAATTTATTATAAAAGACAATTAGATTATATTAATTGGGTCATTTTATTTTTAATCTTAGATTGATTAACTTTTTTTTTACTAATTGTGTTTTAATCAATTGTTTTTCTATTCTATTATTAATTGTTGTCAACTCATTTAGATAATCGTCATGTTCAGGTTGTCGTTTTTAATTGTTTCGCTTTGGGCTATGTAAGTTTATCGATTGTTGTTGATTTTCAATTGGTTCGTTACGATTTATTATTAATCTCATTTCAGATTAGCGATTGGTCAGTATTGTCTCTGTGAGAATAATGGTCAAGATAAACGTTCTCGAATACGAATCACTCGTGAAGAATTGGCTCTCCTTCATAAAGAGGCCATAAGGGAACATGAACATCACCTTAATCTACTTCGAAATCAGAATTCTAAGATTCGACCATCATCTTCTTCTTCTTCTCCATCTTCTTCCGAACCACCGATAACCATGGATTCAACTGAATCGACAGAATCGACAGAATTTACTCCCACAGAAAAACTATTGATTCGGAAAAAGAGGATCGCCGATGATTCTAATCAGTAAATCTACTTGAAACTCTCTCTCTACATTTCCATTAAATGAACTCTGGTAGATAAATAAAATTGTAATTTCGAGAGAGAAAAAAAAATCTAATAATAATCATTGGAATTCTAAATAAAATATAATCTATTGATCTGTCGGAACAATTAATTTGAAATTTCTTTTATGATGATGATTGAGATTCTTTTTCATCTGGACAATGGTCATTCCTCTGGAAGGTGAAAAGATGAATGACTTTTAGAGTGGAGCTAAGAGTCGGTTTAAAGGGAGAATTAAAGTAAATCTCTCTCTCTCTTTCTCCTCGAAATAGAACCAGAGGGTGAGTATGTGAGTGAGATAGAGAGAGAGAGTTGATTTCCCGGTAAAACGAGAAAAATGGGAGAGAGAAAGAGAAAGAATAGAAAACCAAAAAAAAAGAGAGTAGAATTTTTCTCTCAGTTGAAGAAACTCTTTGGCCTTTGTTTATCTCCAAAGTTCTTAAAGAATTAATTATCTTTCACTGTTTTTAATTCTTTTTCACTAATTAAAAGTTGAACAATTAATTCATCAATATCTCAACGTTCTCATCATCTAATCAAATCATTTCATCTTCGCCTTCATCTCGATTTTTGATTCTCTTTTTTTCCTTTTCCTTTGCTTTTCTTTCAAGACACTCACTCACTCACTCTCTCATTAAGGAGAATAGAAGAAAACAAAAAAAGAGAATTTTTTTCTTCTCTTTCAAATTGTTTACCTGTTTCATTGTTATTCGGATTGTGCTTTTTTCTGATATATTTCATTCATTCATTCATTCATTCATTGTGTGTTTATGTGCGATACCAACATTACATCAACGCAATAAAGACCAACCAAAAAGTGAAGGTGAAAAGGTTGTTTGGTAAGTTAACAGTCAGGTCAACAATTAACCTGATTTTGTTAATTCTATTGACAATTGATTTGGATACACATAAAAATCACTGTGTGAGTGAGTGAATGTATCTATTGTGTGAATGGAGTAGACAAAGATTCCAATACGCTGCCTTTTAATTTACTTTCACTTTTCCCTTCTAATTGTTTGTATACTAATTCACTCATCATCATTTTCAAACCTTCTCTCTCTCTCTCATCTACCTTTATCATCATCATCATCATCAACTGATTCCAATGCTGTCTCAATTGTGACTACACCTTGATTCGCTTCTCACCATAATTTCAATTGTTTACCATTCGATTTAATCACTTTCACTATCACTTTGTGTTCCTCTTTTTTCACTTCGTTTCTCCTCTTTGTTCAATTTCTTGATAGAATTCAATTATTTTCTACTTTCACTTGTAGATTATTTTCTCTCTCTCATTCTCTGTGGTGATCATGATTTGATATGTAAGCGAATTAATTTCAATTATCTTCCAACAATCAAGATAAGGAAAGTTGTCATCTAAAAACACGCTCACTCTTTTTACATGAATGATAATCATCAGGAAAATCATGGAAAACATTACAAACCAATAAGTTATTAGAATCTCAAACCTTTTTATATTCGTCTCTCTCTCTCACTCACTTACTCTCACTTTCTCACTACTCTCACCTGATCAGGTATCTCATTTTAATTAACTTTCGCTGAGTTTTTTTCTGCTTCCAATTCTTATTATGATTTTGGAAAACAAATCTTTCCTTGTAACTCTTTACCATTAGAACTCATCTCACTTTTTAGAAAACTAAATTTACTTTGCTAATCTAATTAACTATCGATCCTCGTGATTAATTAACTGATTGTTTGACTATCAATCTGTTTTCTCTGTGTAGCTATCATTTCCTATTTCTATTGTATCTTTGTGAACAATCAGCAAAAAAGAACAACAATTAACAAGTTAATTCAGTTTCTGTGCCATTGTTAATTGTTGGGTGAATGTTACATTTGTGTGCCTTTCTGTTATATCATTAAATTGTTAATCATTATTAATATTATTTTTTTACCTTCGACAAATTAACCCAAGGACAACAATTCTAATTGTGATTATTATTTTTCTCTCCAAAAACAATCTAGAAGAAAATTAATTATGGATAATTCAATTGACGATTCGAGCCAAACCTTTCGTTGTCCATTAGCTGATGCAAATAATAATACGACCAATGGTTTAACAACAACAACAACAACAACAATTAAAAGTCCTTTTTGTGATAATGATGATAATCTAACCAATTGTGATTCTCAACAATCAACTAATCCACTCTCATTGATCTCAAAGTGTTCACAACGAGCATTCAAAAGTGATCCCGATTCCCCTTGGACTTGCCCATCAACTAATTCACCTCAACAATCAACCAACAAACACTGTAAATATCATAGCAATCAATGTTTACGTAAACGGGAACCAATGGACAAATTTGATTCTAACGATGAATCAATTAATTGTGATGATTGTGAAGACGATTCAATGTTATTGGATATCCCACCAGAATATGCTCGAGATGATATCGAATTGATCGTTGATTTGTACATTTGGTTTGAAAAGGTTCGATCTTTTCTATTAGGATTATTATGTTAATCTAATGATTAGAAATTCGATGAGAACTTTGTAAAAATTTCAACCATCAACAATCATCAGTGGATTTGATTGTTGCCTCGACTCTTCAAATTATCATCAACATGAACAACAAAAAGATTAACTATCAAACTCTTAATAGTTATAATCCATTAATTTTATACTAAACTAAATTAGATGGTCAAGAAAACAGCTAATCTAATTGAAGAATTATTTTTTTAACAATTGACCAACTTAAGTTGTAATCAACAAAACCACTTGTTAATTGTTTATTTCATATCATTTTGTTTCCACTCAACAATTAAACTAATTGGTGTTTAAAGAAACCGGGTAAACGATTCTGCTACCTTGATAACCAGAGTAAAGAAATGAATGTAACAGGTAGATGGACATTGTCCAATGGGCAGTGTCCAAGACACTACAACGTGTTGTCCGATTTACCATTTTCTCGGAAACTTTTGAGTTTTAGTTTTTTTTGTGATTGTTTGTTTTGAGAGAGAAAAATGAATATATTGAGTAAAATGAGCTTATTGACAATCTGTATAAAATCGGTGCCATTAGGATCGAGGAGATTGTCCTGAAATCGGGTGCTCGTTCACCGATTTACATTGATTTACGCAAGGTGAATAGTTATCCTGCTCTTCGTCGATCAATGTGTTTGTCCATGTGGTCAATGATGAATGATCTTGAATTTGATCACATTTGCGGTGTTCCATTAACAGCAATTCCATTCGCGACAATAATATCGGACAATCATGACGTTCCAATGTTGATGAGACGATCAGCACCAAAAACATACGGAACCAAATCAATGATTGATGGGGAATTCAAATCGGGTGATAAAGTGATGGTTTGTGAGGACATAATCACCAGTGGATCGAGTATCATGGAAACAATTGAATCTCTCAAATCAGTTGGTCTGGTGGTTGAAAATGCTTGTGTTTTTGTTGATCGAGAGCAAAAAGGCAAAGACAACCTGTTAAAAAGCGGAATAAAAGTCAGGTCATTTTTGAAAATTTCCGACATTTTAAATCGTCTTGTGGAAAAAGGGATAATGGAGGAAAATGAAAAAATAAAAATAACAAATTGGCTCAAAGAAACACCAGTCGAATCATCAACTAATTAGATTGACGATCAATATTTATGTGTATGAAAATAATGAAACAATAAATGCAAAAATCAATTTAAAAATCACCAACAATTTGATTGTCATTTCCTCTCTCGTGTTAGGATAACAATCAAGGTAAGTTTGTTTATCTACAAAGGGGAAAATCAAATTTCATCCAAATTGCGATTAAGGTGAAGCTCCTTCTTCAAACTACCTGTAAGCATCATCATCATCTTCGGTCAACCATTTTTTTTCTATTCTAAGCATTGGCCTAATTTTAATGTTCTTTTATTCATTTATTGGTCGTTTATCATCAACATAAGTTCACCTTTTTTGTTTACCTTTGTGTCTCTCTCATTGGTCTTAAAAAATGTTACGAAAACGGAAGGATGGTAAACAAATAGGTAAATTGATTGATGGTAAACAAGCAATTGAATTTTCTGCAAAATCTCATCTTAATTTTATCACATTAATTGTTACAATTATCTTAATTGTAACAATATTTACTGCAAGGATTGATTACAAATTAACCAGTAATCGCAAAATAACAACAAGTGACAATAAACCAAGAGTCTGGATTGCTGGAAGAAATGTTAGTTAATCAACTAATTGTAGTGATCATCATTTTAATTGTGATTGTTTCTGATTACTTGTAGATGGAATCTGGTTACTTAAATCATGTTATCGAGGCTTTCGATCGCCTTGGCTACCAAAGGGTCGATGGATTAACTCAAGATTGGGATGTCCTCTGGTCACACGATTATCCATTTGGTAAAGAGTTTTTTACTTCACTTAAACCTCATCAAAAAGTAAGTTGATCAACAGTTAACCAATCAATAGATTATCAACCAATTAATTTCTATTGTATCTTTGTGAACAATCAGCAAAAAAGAACAACAATTAACAAGTTAATTCAGTTTCTGTGCCATTGTTAATTGTTGGGTGAATGTTACATTTGTGTGCCTTTCTGTTATATCATTAAATTGTTAATCATTATTAATATTATTTTTTTACCTTCGACAAATTAACCCAAGGACAACAATTCTAATTGTGATTATTATTTTTCTCTCCAAAAACAAGCTAGAAGAAAATTAATTATGGATAATTCAATTGACGATTCGAGCCAAACCTTTCGTTGTCCATTAGCTGATGCAAATAATAATACGACCAATGGTTTAACAACAACAACAACAATTAAAAGTCCTTTTTGTGATAATGATGATAATCTAACCAATTGTGATTCTCAACAATCAACTAATCCACTCTCATTGATCTCAAAGTGTTCACAACGAGCATTCAAAAGTGATCCCGATTCCCCTTGGACTTGCCCATCAACTAATTCACCTCAACAATCAACCAACAAACACTGTAAATATCATAGCAATCAATGTTTACGTAAACGGGAACCAATGGACAAATTTGATTCTAACGATGAATCAATTAATTGTGATGATTGTGAAGACGATTTTAATTGTGATTTTTTCTGATTAATTGTAGATGGAATCTGGTTACTTAAATCATGTCATTGAGGCTTTCGATCGCCTTGGCTACCAAAGGGTCGATGGATTAACTCAAGATTGGGATGTCCTCTGGTCACACGATTATCCATTTGGTAAAGAGTTTTTTACTTCACTTAAACCTCATCAAAAAGTAAGTTGATCAACAGTTAACTGATCAATAGATTATCAACCGATTAATTGCTATCTAATCAACAGGTTAATCACTTCCCCGGGTCAGGTTATATCACCAACAAAGTGAGTTTGGCAACGACTTCAATGCCTCATATACCAAAAGCTTTTCATCTTCCCAAAGAAAAGGATAAGTTCATTTCCTATGTAAGTTTATCCAAATGAACTCGAACTCGAACTCAAGTTCAACAAGTGGTTGTGAACTCGAAATCTTAGGCTGTATTTCTCTCTCTCTCTCTCTCTCTCTCTCACTCACTCATCTTTTGATCTTAATCTATTTTATCTCAATAGGCCAATGCTAATCCAGATAGATTATGGGTGAAAAAGAGCAACAACCACCGAGGGATTAGAGTTGAAAAAATTGACCAAATGAATTTAGATGAGACTGGACACTTTGTTCAAGAATATATTCAAAATCCACTTTTAATCGATGGAAAGTAAGTTGATAATATGAATGAGAGTAATTAGAACTGATTGTAAATGATTTATCTATTTGTTAGGAAATTTGACAACTTATTCGAAATGGTTCGATTGATTTTTTTTATTTTATTAATCGATGAAAATTTCATATCAACTCGAGGATATTTTGTTTCCACTCAACAATTAAACTAATTGGTATTTAAAGAAACCGGGTAAACGATTCGGTTACCTTGATAACCGAAGTGAAGAAATGAAATTGGCAGTCAGGCCTGACACATGAACGGAGCCGGTGGGTGAACAGTAGATGTCTCTAGTCATGAACGAGATGTGATTGGCCACAACGTGTTGTCCGATTTACCATTTTCTCGGAAAGTTTTGAACGAACCGTTTGAGTTGTGACACTTTTTGATTGTTTTAAAAGTAAAATGAAAGTATTGAGTAAAAATGAGCTCATTGATAATCTATACAAAATCGGTGCCATTAAGATCGAGGAGATTGTCCTGAAATCGGGTGATCGTTCACCGATCTACATTGACTTGCGTCTGATTACTGGTTATCCCGATCTTCTCAAATCAATGTCTTCTACCATGTGGTCAATGATTAAAGATGTTGAATTCGATCGAATCTGCGGTGTTCCATTGACAGCAATTCCATTCGCTGTGGCGATGTCTTTGGACAACAATGTTCCAATGGTGATGAGACGATCAGCACCAAAATCATATGGAACCAAACAGTTGATTGAAGGGCCGTTCAAATCGGGCGATAAAGTGATGGTTTGTGAGGACATAATCACCAGTGGGTCAAGTATCATGGAAACAATTGAATCTCTCAAATCGGTCGGCTTGGTGGTTGAAAATGCTTGTGTTTTTGTTGATCGAGAGCAAAAAGGCCACGAGAACCTGTTGAACAACGGAATCAAAGTGAGGTCATTCCTGAAAATGTCCGACATTTTAAATCGTCTCATGGAGTCCGGGATAATGAAGGAAGATGAAAGAATCAGAATAAGCAATTGGCTAAAAGAAACACCCGTTGAATTATCAATTGAATAGACTGATGAACAATCAATAATAATCATTCCAACGTATTTTCCAATTAATTGTAATTGTTATAATCTTATCGTGTTTATAAAGAAACAATTAATGAAGCAATAAATTCAAACATGTGAATCAATTTGATAATCACTAACAGTTTGATTGTCATTTTCTCTCTCAGCTTATGGTTAAATAACTTCCTAATTGTAAAGTTGTTAATATGAATGAGAGTAATTAGAACTGATTGTAAATGATTAATCTATTTGTTAGGAAATTTGACATCGGATTATATGTAATCCAAACGTCCATTAATCCACTTCGAGTTTACATTTACGATAAAGATGCTCTTCTCCGTTGGTGTGGAAACAAATATCAACCTTTCAATTCATCTGATTATGATTCTTATGTTGTTGGTGATGATTACACACCAATTTGGGAGGTGAGTTAATTGTTTAGATAATTGAATGAATCGATTAACTTTCCTTTCATTTTGTCTTTTCATCCTTTAGATGCCAAGTTTGAGTAAATATTTCAGTGAATTGAATTACAATATGAAACAAACTTTGAACATTTACTTACGATCAATTGGTTAAGACCCTCAAGTCATTTCAAATGTTTACCGGGAGAAAGAAACACCAATGGGACACCGTTTAGGTCTAATATTTTTCGCTCATTCGCTTTCCGCACACCTGCGCATTGGTGATTCTTTTGTTTTGTTGACTCAGGTGAAGAAATTAGATTTGGTTTGTTTTCCGAATCACCATTTTCTCCGAAAGTTTTGAAAGTATTGATTGTTTCTTCAAGAGAGAAAGCAAAATGAATCTATCGAGTAAAAATGAGCTTATTGACAATCTTTATAAAATCGGTGCCATTAAGATTGAGGAGGTGGTCCTGAGATCGGGTGATCGTTCACCGATTTACATTGATTTACGCAAGGTGAATAGTTATCTTGCTCTTCGTCGATCAATGTGTTTGTCCATGTGGTCAATGATTTGTGATATTCAATTTGATCACATTTGCGGTGTTCCATTAACAGGAATTCCATTCGCGACAATGATATCGGACAATCATGACGTTCGAATGTTACTGAGTCGACGAGAAACAAAAACATACGGAACCAAATCAAACCAAATCGGTGGGGAATTCAAATCAGGTGAAATAGTGATGGTTTGTGAGGATATAATCACCAGTGGATCGAGTATCATGGAAACAATTGAATCTCTCAAATCAGTTGGTCTGGTGGTTGAATTTGTTTGTGTTTTTGTTGATCGAGAACAAAAAGGCGTCGAGAACCTGTCGAAAAAAGGAATCAAAGTGAGGTCACTCATGAAAATTTCCGACATTTTAAATCGCCTCGTGGAAAAAGAGATCATGAAGGAAGATGAAAGAATCAAAATAACCGATTGGCTTGAAGAAAATCCTTGTGAATTATCAATTGAATAGATTGATGATCAACTTGGTTAATTGTTACACATCAATAATCATATCGTGTGTATAAAAAACTATGAAGCAATAAATGGAAACATCAATTTAAAAATCACCAACAATTTGATTGTCATTTCCTCTCTCAGATTATGTTAACTTCCTAAATCTAAATCAGACTGTGACTATGATTAAAATCTAATTGTCTAACCAAATAGCTAATCATTTGGTTGATTAACTTACTCTCCATGTGTAAACAATTTCATTAACAATCAAGGTAAGTTTGTTTATCCACAAAGTTGAAAATCAAGTTTCATCCGAATTGCGATTAAGGTGAAGCTCCATCTTCAACCTACCTGTAAACAGAATCATTTCAATTCTTGTGTAATAATAATCATCATCATTTCATCTCTCTCATCATCATCATCATCTTCTTCTTCTTCTTGGGTCAACCATTTTTTTCTATTCTAAGCTTTGGCCTAATTTTAATGTTCTTTTATTTTCGTTTTATCATCAACATAATAAGTTGACCTTTTTGTTTTACCTTTGTGTCTCTTATTGGTCTTAAAATGTTACGAAAACGTAAGGAAATCACCAAGGTAAGAATTAGATTTTTAATTGTTGACAAAATTGTCTATCTATTGATAACTGTTAATTGTTTTACAGGAATCAGATGAAGAATTGAAATCAAATTGTTCTGATGGTAAACGATCAGGTAAAAAGATTGGTGATAAACAATCAATTCAATTTTCTGCAAGATCTCATCTTAATTTCATCACATTAATTGTTACAATTATCTTAATTGTAACAATATTTACTGCAAGGATTGTGTACAAATTAGCTGATAATGAGACAATTGATTTACCAAATCAACTTAATCACCTTAATCAACTTTTGATGAGTGATGAAAATCTGTTAACCAAAAACAATGGATCAACATCAACAAGTAAACAACAAATAACAACAAGTGACAATAAACCAAGAGTCTGGATTGCTGGAAGAAATGTTAGTTAATCAACTAATTGTAGTGATCATCATTTTAATTGTGATTGTTTCTGATTAATTGTAGATGGAATCTGGTTACTTAAATCATGTTATTGAGGCTTTCGATCGCCTTGGCTACCAAAGGGTCGATGGATTAACTCAAGATTGGGATGTCCTCTGGTCACACGATTATCCATTTGGTAAAGAGTTTTTTACTTCACTTAAACCTCATCAAAAAGTAAGTTGATCAACAGTTAACCAATCAATTGATTATCAACCGATTAATTGCTATCTAATCAACAGGTTAATCACTTCCCCGGGTCAGGTTATATCACCAACAAAGTGAGTTTGGCAACGACTTCAATGCCTCATATACCAAAAGCTTTTCATCTTCCCAAAGAAAAGGATAAGTTCATTTCCTATGTAAGTTTATCCAAATGAACTCGAACTCGAACTCAAGTTCAACAAGTGGTTGTGAACTCGAAATCTTAGGCTGTATTTCTCTCTCTCTCACTCATCTTATTAATCTTTTGATCTTAATCTATTTTATCTCAATAGGCCAATGCTAATCCAGATAGATTATGGGTGAAAAAGAGCAACAACCACCGAGGGATTAGAGTTGAAAAAATTGACCAAATGAATTTAGATGAGACTGGACACTTTGTTCAAGAATATATTCAAAATCCACTTTTAATCGATGGAAAGTAAGTTGATAATATGAATGAGAGTAATTAGAACTGATTGTAAATGATTAATCTATTTGTTAGGAAATTTGACATCGGATTATATGTAATCCAAACGTCCATTAATCCACTTCGAGTTTACATTTACGATAAAGATGCTCTTCTCCGTTGGTGTGGAAACAAATATCAACCTTTCAATTCATCTGATTATGATTCTTATGTTGTTGGTGATGATTACACACCAATTTGGGAGGTGAGTTAATTGTTTAGATAATTGAATGAATCGATTAACTTTCCTTTCATTTTGTCTTTTCATCCTTTAGATGCCAAGTTTGAGTAAATATTTCAGTGAATTGAATTACAATATGAAGCAAACTTTGAACATTTACTTACGATCAATTGGTAAAGATCCTCAGGTCATTTGGAATAAGATGGAAGAAGCAATTTCCAATGTTTACCGGGAGAAAGAAGCACCGATGGGACGATTATCGACAATGGCTTTTCCTAAATCGAATAGAAACTTTTTCGAAATGGTTCGATTTGATTTTCTTGTTGATGAAGATCTTAATGTTTATCTAATGGAGGCCAATATGTCACCAAATTTATCTTCGGCTCACTTTGCACCCAATAAATTACTCTACGAACAAGTAATTTATAATTTATTCTCTCGTTGGATTAACCAGAATCGATGGAATCAAAGATTGGAATCAATATGATTCAGATTCATGGAATCTCAGAGTCTCGGAAAAAGACTTAGCCGTTAATGAGGATCTTTGTACCTCCGATGAGTGTTTCATGTCATGTAGATCAGATTCTTGTCGATCATGTTACATGTGTCTCTCTGATGGCCTGAAATTAACCCTAAAAGACGCTTATCTTGAACACAATTCCCGTTGGAACTCAAAGCGACTCTTACCTTCAACGAAGGAAAATTCAATTAATCCAACAAGTGGAATCAATCAAATTCAAATCGATTGGTTCAATGGAAAATGTTCAATCAATAGTGATTGGTGTTCATGACCCACAGTTACTCAAAGAAAATAATAACATGTTCTCATTTTTATACAGCCAAAGACTTAGAATCTGCAACTAACTGTTAAATCATCCACACAATTAAATTTAATCAATGAGAGTTAAACTGACCAAGACAAATGATAAGAACCAATGAGCTCTCATTGTAACAATAAAATCTCCTTAATGGTCATCCTATTAGATATCAAAAGTTACCTTTACCTGCACGAATGATTTGAACGGGTGGTTGCGAACTCAGAGTCTTTGGCTTTAAAATTTTATCGATTCTATTCATTAATTTGTTTCTCTCTCATTTTCGTAATTTCGAATAAAAATTTTTCTATTCTTTTCTAAAATCTTTGCTCTTTTCTCTCCATTATTCTCAATCTTTATCGTTATCATTTTCAGTTATTAGATTTTTATCATAATAATAATTACGATATTATAATGTAACGAAATAATTAACAGTACGAATTGAAAATTTGACATTTAAATTTTAGAAAAAAAAATTATTCGAAAAAAGTTTCAATTTCGATCGGTAGATGGAACACTTTCATGGAATCAAAAAGTAAACATTGAATGTTAGTCATTAATGTTTATCTATTTGAAATGATTATCTAATTTAATTGTAACCTCTTTTTACTAATTTTTCTGGTCTACAATTAAGCTAATAACTCACCTTTTTGATATAATCGTGTTGGACTTTCTAACTGGGTGAGTAAATTGTTTTCTCCAAATTGATTTCTCTCTACATATGATTAGAATGTTGTTGTTTCTATAAGAGAGTTTATTGTGTTTTCTTTTTTTTTCCTTGTTTTTTTCTTCTTCTTTCTTTTCACTCTCCTTGGTTAAGTTTTCTATCATCTTCTTTTCTCGACTCTTTCTTGTCTTTCTCTTCTTATCCCCATAATTTGCCTCTTTTTATTTTGGTTCATTTTTTTCTCTGTCTGTCTCAAAAATATACTCACTTTGAGACTTTTCTCTCTCTCTCACCATCTCTCTGTCTATCTCTTTCTCCCTTTCAATTTGTAATTTTACTCTCCCTTCCTCCCTCCCTCTATCTCACTTTTCGCATCATATTGACGTTTTTTCATCTTTTATTTTCTCCCCTTGTTGTTACTTTTGCATTAGGTAATAATAAAAACATCTCATCGTGAAAGAAAAGGTTATAATCTGGCGATGATCTTTAATGGTTATTCTCATTCCTTTGTGTCTCCTGATATAAAATAAATTCTCCAACTGTAATTTACACTTAAATTGAAAAGAAGAAAAGTGTTTTTTTCGTTTTTTACACTTATTCATTTTCTAATTGTATAGAAAAAGGATTAGAACATATTATCAACCAGTGATCTTAATTCAATCATTACGACAATATTCATCCTATCAACACACTCACACCAAAGTGTCATCATCATCATTAACAAGATCGTTAAAAGGAAGAGTTGATCTTTAAAAAGGCCAACAGAAATCACAACTTCTAATTGTTTTGTCATCAAGAATCTACGATCAAAACACCATCGCAACAACAAAAAACATTATTCAACCACCTCCATCATTTACCTTAATCATCATAATCGTCATTCACCATCATCATCATTTGGTTTTCTCATTGAGGAAGTGTTTTTGCTTAGATTGATACTATAACTTACTCACTTTTCTCTCTCTCTCTCTATTCTTTTTTCTTCAACCAAAAGTCTGCTTGATTTTCTTAAAACATTTATTTCTTATCAATTTGTGTGTGTAAGTTGATGTATTGTTTTAAATCACATGCTTACAAGTTTCAAGTTCTGCTTTCCAGTTATATGATAAGTAACCATTGATATTCATTGAAGGTTAACTAATATCTTTCTAATACTATTTTTCTTTTATTGAAAAATTTTCGATCTCTGATTAATCTTTTTGCTCCTTTTTCAAAGTCAATGGTTGATTAAGGTTCAGCTTTATTGTTCTTCTCTCTCTCTCATTCTCTTGATATTATCCTATTTTCTTTCTCTCTCTCACACTTTTATCTCTCTTTCTCTCCCTATTGTGTATAATCTACTTTACTTGATTATCTGTGACAGTTGTTCTGTTCAAGTGCAAGACTCATTTGTTTGACTTTTTGTCACCAAAAAGAAAAGAACCCGAGGTATCGTTTTGCAATTTCTGTCCTCATCTTCTGTTATCATGTTATATATTAGATGATTATCAAATTTTCTTTCTCAAGTTGTTCGATTAACCAGTAATTCTAATCCACCTCCATCATCACAACAACCTCCCTCTTCTTCCGACTGTCTCTCTCTCTCTCACTCTTCTCACTCTTCTCTCTCTTTATTACTCTCTTTTCCAATCTGTTCCAATTGTCCTACATTCCAACGTTACTTTTTTTTAATCCTTTTCAAAGTGACTCCTCAACTTTACCTGTTACTCAGTGAGATAAAAATAGCAAGTGAGACAGTCAAATTTGTCCCCAAATTTGATCAACTGTTTGTGTTCTTCCCTCTTTGTGATTGCTTCTTTTTTCCTTTCTTCATAAATTTTCTCAATTAGTAATTAATATTATTATCGACAAATTATAAATTATATTTATCAATAATGGGCTCATTGCCGAAATGGTCATTACTCGATCCAAAGCGAGTTCACTCTGGTGCTAGTAGTGGTAACGATAGATCAACAAGCAACAATAATTCAGCCTCAACATCCAATTGGGTCAATGGAAGCTCATCATCATCATCATCTTCATCTTCTGCAATAGTTAATGCCTCATCATCATCATCGACCTCATCTGGTAATAGGCCTTCACATAATGATATTAAACCTACAACTAGCAACAAAGACAACAATTCTAACATCAACACTAGTGGTTATACTGCACCAACTGGAATCAGGCCTAGAGTGGAAGATGATTCAGATGAAAATCTACCACCAGGATGGGAGATTCGTTATGATCAATATAATCGTAAATATTATGTTGATCATAATACAAGAAGTACAACCTGGGAGAAACCACAGAAATTACCTCACGGCTGGGAATTAAGAATTGATCCTCGAGGTCGAGTCTATTATGTTGATCATAACACGAAAACAACAACTTGGCAGCGACCAACTGAAAACACTTTACGTATTTTCAATGAATGGCAATCGTCTCAGGGTCAAGTTATGCAACAATGTGGTCAACGTTATATGTATGCTACACCACAAATGGAGAGAGGAGCATCTTCATCAGGAGCAACATCATCATCATCATCAAATAATTTAACTAATGGTGGACAAAATGGTGATCAATCACAAGAAGCTGGTTCAAGTGTTTCCAATACCACTGGCAATAAGATTGTCTCCTCTTCATCAAATTCATCCTCATCTTCAACAATCAATTCAACCCTTGTGGCTTCCAGTTCCGGAGGATCCTCCAGGGAAGTAGTAATCAAATATGAAGAGGAACCTTTACCCGAAGGTTGGGAGCGACGTCTTGATCCAAATTCTCGTGTTTATTATGTTAATCATAAAAATAAGACAACCCAATGGGACGATCCAAGAACCCAAGGGAAATTTATACCTAACTTACAAAGTGGCCTGAATGGTTCAAATGTTTTAACCGGTTCAACCAACTATGAACTATTACCTTTACCAAAAGGTTGGGAAATTAGATACACTAAAGAGGGTGAAAAATATTTTGTTGATCATAATAGGAAATCGACGACTTTTCAAGATCCTAGGATTCCAATTGAAAATGGTGATATCGCTGCATCCGTATCCAGTATAACCTATGAACGTTGTTTCCGTGCTAAACTTCACCAATTCCGTTACCTATGTCACATAAATGCGCTGCCTTCCCATATAAAGATTTGCGTCTCTCGTACCAACATTTTTGAAGATTCTTTCCATCAAATAATGAGAGTTCCTCCACATGAACTTCGTCGACGTTTATTTATAACCTTTAAAGGTGAAGAAGGTCTCGATTACGGAGGAATAGCTCGAGAATGGTTTTTCCTACTCTCCCATCAAGTACTAAATCCAATGTATTGTCTCTTTGAATATGCCGGTAAAAACAATTACTCCCTACAAATTAATCCAGCCTCTTCAGTTAATCCTGATCATTTATTATATTTCCGATTCATTGGCCGGTTTATTGCAATGGCTTTGTTTCATGGTAAATTTATCTATTCAGGATTTACTTTGCCTTTCTACAAACGCATGTTGGGTAAAAAATTGGTCATGAAAGATATTGAATCAATTGATCCACAATTTTACAACAGCCTTGTCTGGATTAAAGAGAATAGTCTTAAAGACATTGAAGATGAGATGGAACTTTATTTTACCGTTGATTATGAGATTTTGGGTCAGCTGAAAAGTACCGAGCTTAAAGAAGGTGGAGCCGATATAAGGGTAACCGATGATAATAAGGATGAATATTTAAGACTAATCAGTGATTGGAGATTTAGTCGTGGACAAGAGGAGCAAACCAAAGCCTTATTAGATGGTTTCAATGAAGTTCTACCATTGGAATGGTTACATTATTTTGATGAAAGAGAATTGGAACTTCTTTTATGTGGAATGCAAGAGATTGACATTGAGGATTGGCAAAAGAATACAATCTATCGACATTATTCTCGAGGAAGTAAACAAATCCAATGGTTTTGGACTTTCGTCAAAGAGGGTATGGATAATGAGAAAAGAGCTCGTCTCCTTCAATTTGTCACCGGTACCTGTCGAGTGCCTGTAGGCGGTTTTGCTGAATTAATGGGTTCCAATGGACCGCAAAGATTTTGTATTGAAAAAGTTGGTAAAGAAACTTGGTTACCCAAAAGTCATACTTGTTTCAATAGACTTGATTTACCACCTTACAAATCTTATGAACAATTAGTTGAAAAATTAACCTATGCCATTGAAGAGACTGAAGGATTTGCCCAAGAATGAACAATTTATCAATCAATCAATCCAAAAATCCATTTACCAATTTACTTTCATCATCCCTGATCCAAGCAGAAAAAAAAAATTAATAAGCAAACAAATTGTTACCAAATTTTGACCAACAATTATATTTATAAAACAAAGAGATTACAACTAAATATTATAATTGGATCCTAATTTGTAAACAATAACAACGGAACAACAATCAACTGAATTTTAAACCTTATCCATTCAATTGATTTAATTATGTTTGACTTTTTTCCTCTCCCACTTTCTCCTTCTCTCTCACTTTGTGAATCTCTCACTTAATTTCCTTTTTTTCTTCTTTCTTATTCTGTGAAAATTTAGCTTAAATAACGAAACAAATGATTATGTATATTCTAATTAATTAATTAACTAAAATCTGTGAGAAAAACAAATTATATATACAATTTTATGCTTGAAAAAGAAAACTCTATTGGTTATAAATTAAATATTGATTATTGATTTTAATCAAAGTCTGAGATGAAACGAGCGGTAGAAATGTTAATTTACATGAGTGATAATCATGAGAATAAGAAAAACAAAACTATCGAAAATGGAACATTTTCTTTTTCTTTTTTTTTTACCTGGTGAATTATGATTTTGGTTTTAATTCTCAATCATTAAGTTCTAATCGTTTGAACTTTTCTACATCATAGAAACTTATTTTCACCACTCGACCTCCAAAGTATCGACCGTTTAAATCAACGACCGATTTGATTGCTGCTTCAACTCTTTTGAATTCGACGAAAATTCTGACCGCTTCTTCGGGATGACCACCTTGAATCTCGTAGATTACACACCTTACCACCTCACCATATTTTGAACATTCTTCTTTCACTTCGGGTTCCAGGTCATCGTCGACTTCGCCGGGTCCAACCATGTTACGAAGTAGAACAACTTTTGTCGGATTTTTCATTAAATCAGTAATCGATTCAACTGCCGCTGATAAATTGCCTTGAACGGGATTTGATGAAGATCCAATATCCGAGTATAAAGATGATACTGTTCCTGGAAATGGTTGCGGTGGGGTTGGAGTCGATTGTGGTGGAAGTGGCGACGGTGGTGGTGGTAATGCTGCTGATGCTGTTCCAGCGACAATTTTACCGCCTCGTTTACTCGTTTTCTCCACCTCAAGTGCTCTACTTATCCCCTGTTCCTCTTTACCTAAACCTTGACCTTCCTTATAACCCATTCGAGCCATGATCTTTGCAGCAACTGAACCTTTCGGTGCAGATGAGGAAGATGATACAGTTATAGGTGATGCTGATGATGATGATGACGAGGTATCCATCATTTCATGAGACGTTGATTTAACTACAGTTGATTCAATCAGTGAAGGTGGTGGAGCAATTGCTGCCCCTCTAGTGACCACTGGTGCTGATCGACCAGAATAACCTGAAGGTTTAACATCTTCCTCTTCATCATCACTATAAGCATCCACCAGTGACCTGGAAAACATTGAACCACCTGTTGGATTGACCAAAATTCCCGATGATAATGATCCTGATGAGTTAGAATTTGCTGATGTCGAAGATGATGATTTATCGATTGGACGTCGTCTTCTATGTTCATAATCATCTGAATCACGATTCTTTTCACCTTCTATTTTAACTTTATCCGGATTATTTGGTCGATCTTTGATTATCTTCTCATAATCATTGGGAAATAAAGGATCATATTCTTGTGTAACATCCCAATCACCTCCTAATAAAGATCCATTTGTATTCTGTTGAGAGAAATTTTTCCAATATAAATAAATAACCTGTTCGTTTTTTCATCCACAAATTGCTAACAATCACCTTTCCATGATAATCCAATATTGAGGACAACGGTGTTTCCTCGACGATCGTTTTATTCTTGAATCCGAATCCAGGTCCACTATGAGGCCCGACAGGTCGCCTTGGAATATTTTCTCTCTGTAATGGAAAAGATATTTTTTATAGAAATTGTATAGATTATCAAATAGAAAATAGAAAACAATTGTTTTCAATTCCATTTTGAAATGATTTCTTTTTTTTCTCTCACCTTGGCTTGATTTTTCTTCTTCGATAATAAATGTGTCTCTAACAATTTAATTCCAGACCATTCAGATGATTTAGAATCTTTAATTGAGTCACTTTTATCACCGGTAATTATATCATCATAAAGAGACATGATGACATTTACTAACACTTTTCAATCTCTATGAATTTGGTAAAAGAGAAACTAATTAACTGTCTTTGATATTTAGTTAAGAACAATTTATTCTCATGATAATCATTTAAATTCAATAACAATCAAGAGTTAATTCACTAAATATGAAAATGAATTGTTCACATTTGAAACATTGGAATTTGTTTGTTTACATTTGTAGTTCATTTGGAAAACAATAGATGGAATTAGATTAGAAGTAAAAAAATCGAAAATTTTTGTTAATCAAAACTAATTAATTCACAATTAAGATTAATTATCTTTGTAATAAATTAAAGGTTTAGAAATTTTTTGCTTCTCCTTTTAAGTTAATTAAAGTTTGATAATGTTTGAGTTAATTTGATGGTTTGATAAGTGAAATTAAAGTGAAGCAATTAAATTGTCAAGATGGAGACAAAAAAATTGATTACAATTAAAAATTAATCTTGTCAAGATTAAGAAAACTAAATTAATCTCGTCCTAATTAATAGTATTAACTAAAAAACACCAATTAAATAATGAGACAAAAGTTCAAGGATAAACAAATGATTATTAGGAAAAATTAACTAATCATTTGATTATATTTTCGTAATCAAATCAACCAAATGTAAAGAGTTGTAAATGCGAAAAACAATTAAAAGATAATCACCATAATCATCTCCTTAATCCAGTAAAACAATTAAGGAAAAGAAACAATAAAACGATAGAATTAGTGATTTAACAAGAGATGATCATTTGATATCGAACAATTAAATTTAATTGTTACCAAAAAAACTTTAAAACTTTTCCAATTCAAATGAGAAGAGTAACAATTAAACCGATTTAAAGTAAACAATTAACAATTAAAGTGAAACAATTTGTTAAATTTGTTAAATTAATCGTTAAATCGAGAAAAAAAGATCAATTTAATCACGTAATCAGTTTCAATCGAATCAAATTAAGTTAATCAATCAATTTGCAGAATTTGTGTTTACCTTAAAGGTAAAAATTAAAAGAAAAAATTTTCTTATATAATTAAGTTAATTACTTTTTAAGGAAATTGCTGATGTATAAATACATTTACCGATGAACAATTAGTTTAACCTTGAATTAGTTAATAGAATTAAAGAAAATTGTTAATCAAGAGAAATGAAAATAAATTAATGACAAGAATTAATTTTCGCGCCAACAAATTTGAAAGAATTTCAATCAATCACTTTGTTTGTTTATCTTTTTAATTCATTTCTTTAACCATTTACTTTTTGTTTCACATCAAGTGTTTAATTAATCAAAAATGGATTAATTTCTTGTTTTCTTCTTTTAACAAGTTCAATTTCTGTTTCACTCTTAATTGTGACGATTAAAGAGAAAATGATTAACTTGTGATCACGTTGATTCTTTACTTTAATTGCCGAAAAAAAAAATGGCGAGAGAGGGATGTGTCTCTCCAGCGACTAGAGACTATGAGATTGTAAGATTATTACTAATCTTTTCAATCAGCTAATTATTTTGTTTTCTTTAATGTTAATTGTTAAATAATCTATTCTTTTTCTATATGTGATACTATCAAATTCTTTTCAACTATAAATAATTAAAGGTTCGTATGAAAGCTTCTCAGTTTAATCCATAACCGCGACATTCTTACATCTGATTCTCTTTTTTATTTTCTTAACAAATTCTATTCTCTTTTTTTTTCTTCTTCTATATTTTCGTGTTTTCTATTCTAATTTATAATCGACTTTGATTTAATTCTTCTAATCAATTGAAATTCTCCATCATTACACCATGAATATCCATACATTTACCTGTTCTATTATCATTTTGTTCTTGTGTTTTATTCATCAATCAAGTAAGTCTCTTTAATCTGTTAATGTTTAATTTCTTTTGATTTGACTTTCGTTAAATTGTGTGGTTATTTATTCTCTCTTTTTTCATTTTGTTCTTCTTTTCGATTGTAACAATTAAGGTGGTCAAGATTGTACAAATCAGGAAAACGGAATTGATGGAACCGTCAAACAAGTACTTCTAATGAATCATGATATCCCACTTCCTGTAAATTCAAGTGTCATGAACGATTGGTGCAGGTAAGTGTTTATTAATAAAGTTAATCAACACAATCAATATTCAATCATCGGCATGATTTTCAATCATTTTAATCACGGATGTGTTTACATTTCAAATCTTTAATCAACAAGTGAAAATGTTAACATATAAGATAAACTTGTTGCTTTTGTTGTTTTTCTTGTAAACATTGTACCAATCATATCGATTTTGTCTGACAATTTAATCTGATTACCTTTATGTTTAATTAATATTATTATTATTTTTTATCAATTTACAGTCCATTTAAAACCTTAAGTCGTCGAGTATCAAAATTCAGTAAATGTATGCCTCCGTTTTTGGCCCAAGTCGTCGTTGTCCTAGGAAGTGGAATCAAAAAGCCCGTTAAATATATTTGCAAAGCAAATAAAGCAAGTAAGTTGATTAGTTGATCTCTTAATTGATTGAAATTTCTAATCAATAACTAGTCGATCATGAAAACCATAAACGAAAGTTATATTGAGTAAAGAGTCAAATATAATCAATATTACATTACTAACATTGAAATGATCTTTATCAACCTAATTATTAGTTTAATTGGAGCGTTTGATAACTAGAGTTTTTATCTGTTCTGTCCAACAATTTATTGATCAACAAATTGATTACTTGTTCTGATTTTAATGATTTTTTCTCTATCTGATTCTCTCGTTAATTTAGAGGCCATTGAAAATTATGCTTGTATGACAACTAAATACCTCGAACGATTTAATCGTCGTGAATCTTTTTTCCTTGATTCACTTCAAATTATCTCGAAAAATGTCACCGATGATCAAATATTACCTCATTTCTGTTGTGCTGTCAACACTTTGCTCCATGATATTTACGCACTTGAAAGACCTCGTTGTAAAGACAGTTCAATAAACACCAATAATTTCATTGGAGATATGGTCAGTCTGGCCGTGTCCGATGTCCTCGATTTGATGTGTGGCTCTTTCCGAAGTCATAAAGCTTGTCAAGAAAAAGCCCCTCAGGCACTTAAGTTTTGGCAGACAAAGGAGTTGATACCGTTGATCTAAGGAAATACTCATTTGTATCAAGTATACTCAAAGTGGTCGGACGATTATCATAATCTAATTTACCATCTCATCAGATTGATTATCAATTTACTTTCATCACGTTCACCACCGTTAATTTGTTTCTTCATCTATTAATCATTATCATTATCATCTCATCTCATCTCATCTTATCATCATCATCATCATCAATATTTAAATTAGCAATCAATTAACTCCTTGAGATACTTGATTGTTAACCATTTTTTTATATGCCTTTCTTGTTATAATTAATATAACAATTAATTATAAATCTATTACCCTTTGCACTTATGTACAATGTGATTATCTTTAATCACACAATTTAAATCCATCTCGATTAACTCAAGTCATAATAATGAAACTTTCTAGTGATTATAAACTCAACCAATTGTATAAAACCAACTTACAAATGAGACACTATTTTGTAAAACATTGTTTTTCTTATTTAATTGACAATTAAACTGATTGAAATTAATTTTTCGAGAACAACAATTAACAATTTGTTGATCATGATAAACTTTTGTCTCCACCAAATCAATAACAAAAATCCAATATTGGATAACATTTTAAATGAGATTACAAGTAGAACCATAAAAGTTGGATAACTTTTTTCCCCAACGAAATCATGAAGAAAATCAACTAATTTTCTTAATTGTGATTAACTATTGTTGATTAACTCCATTCGGCTCTCCTTGCATATTAGTTTTAACTCGATTTCCATTGAAAGAATCTCTTATTTCGGCAATTATTTCCTTCATTCGGCCGAAAATTTGTCTAAATCTCTCGACGACTTTTTCAATTGTTAATGAGAAAGAAAAACAGATTAAGCTTATCAACAATTAACCAGCAATTAACTTACCAGGATTAACTTTTGTTGGATCTCCAGGTTTCATCGGTTGTCCATTTTGATCCATAGGTTGATCTTGATTAGTGGTCATCATATCAGCTTGTCTCTTGCGTCTTGATAGCACTTGATTTTCTTGATCATTTAATCTTGTCAGTGGTGTTAATTGTTGCTTTGATTGTCCACCTCGTCTAATTATCCAATCAATATTGGCAACGATTCGCGATCGGACCAATAAATCATTTGAAGGTAATTGATAAGTTTCAATGTTGCTCAAAATGTAAGATCGATGATTTTTATCCTCCTTATGATCAAAATTGTTTGATCGAGCAATTAACTTGGGTTTAATTACATTTCTCAGATCAATTTGATTTGTCTCATCGTTATTATCATCTTGGTTAATCACTGTTGTTGTTGTGGTGATTGATTGTGGTGATGGTTGGGTTAATTGTGGAGTTGATTGTTCGGCTTGATTGTCTTCCACTGGAGTTGAATCAATTACTGTTGATGATGACTCTTGATCATCTGAATTAGGATCATCATTAATTAGCAGTGATTTAGATACATAACCTGGAACATTGAGTAAAATTGTTGTGAGAACAATTAAAATTAACAAATATGAGTTTCTCATTGTAATCAAATGATTTATATTGTTACTTGTCCGATAATAATTAACCAAATGAAACAATTTCAATTGCATTGGTTTGCTTTTAATTTCATCTAAATTAATATCTAATTGTTTTACTGATTCACTTTTTTTTCATTGTTTAATCAGTCGTTTAATTTAGTTTAATTATTATTTCATTATCAAGGACTGATTGTTTTAAAGTAATTAATTGTTTGTTTGATATTAATATGAATCTGATTGATTATGTTATGTAATTACATTGATATCGTTTAATTGTTTTCAAACATTCAAGTACAATCAATTGTTGACCCATGGTAATTGTTTTGGTTATTAAGATAATCAATTGACCACAATTACTGATTATTATTAATACTTGATGATTTTTTTATTCTTGATTAGTGATGTTAATTGTATTATGGTTCATATATATATTTATATTAACTAATCATTACTGGATTTAACTGAATTGATTCAGCTTACAATCAGTTTTTGATTTGATTTGATCGGTTGTGTCAATAAAGTATCGTTAATTGTTGTTAAATTGTCAAAACTTAAAAGTAAACATTGTTGACAGAAATGTAAATTTATCAACGACGTGACTTTTTTGTTCAATGTTATTAATACAATTAGTAGATTATTAATAAAATTAATTGTTATCAGGAAAACTGTTTTCTCAACTAAATTAATGTACTATGAACCTAAACTTTAATTGTTTTGATCATTTATTGATTTAGTTTCGGATAATTATTAAAGTTAACAAAAAAAAGGGATTTAAAATTGATCAACTTCAAATGTTATTATTTTTAAGATGAGAAACAGTTTATTGTACTTGAAACTTTGGATTTATTGATTTAGTTATAGGATAAGAGAATCAAATGGAGAAAATTTGATTAATTTAATTGTTTAATTAATTACAATGATTGAGAAATGAAAACTAATTAATTGTTGAGAAAACTTTTGAAAGAGTTTCTTGAAGACAGTGCCATCTATGAATTCTGAAAGAAGGAAAAATTGAGCAATTAACTGTTGGACTTTTAATTTCTATTGATTAACTAATTATTACCGTTGAATAGTTAGTTTTGATACGATTTCCAATGAAAAAATCATTGATTCTAAAGACTAAGTCTTTGATTCGATTGAGAATTTGTCCAATCTTTCCTGTGTTAGAATGTGAAAGAAAATTAAAGTTACTGAACAATTGACATTTTCGACCGACAATTAACTTACCATGATCAGAGTAATTATCTGAAAGTGATCTGATCGGTGGCCTTTTCGAAGATCCAATAAAACTTTTCCAATCTTTCGATGGATATTGTTTAGGATTCTCAATATCAGCTTGTCTCTTACGTCGCTCATTAAATTGATTTAATCTTTGGTTACCTTGGCTAGTTAATTGCCGATAAATTAACTTAATAAATAAATCATCTGATCGATAATAAATTACCTTGACTTTAAATGAGTTTCTCGAATCAATTGTAAAATCAGTTTGATCATCATCTTTACTAATCACTGTAGTAGGAAAAACTAGAATTAAAATCACCGATAGAAATGAAATGTTCATCATGACAACAATTAGATTGAATTACTTTTAATATAAAAAAGATAATCATAATGCTAATAACAATTAAATCGATTGTTTAATCAGCTTTCAATTTGTGGATGCAAAAAGTACCAATGTACCAGTTAAATTGCTAATAAATTGGTAAACTTAAAATAATTTAGTTGATATTTTCTTGTTTGGATCGATATTTTTAAATAGTATTTCAATGAACATCAATATTTTTTCATTGCCTGAGGGATTTATGACATTTTGGTAACAGCACCGATGAAATAGGTTGCAAATGGCTCCTTGTCGATTGAGAAACCCTTTGGTGCTGGTGTCCGAAGGGTGGTCATCACTGAAGGTATTTTTTCATCACAAGTTTTCACATTTTTATAAGTTGAACAAACGAGATCCAAAACATCAGCAGCTCCTGAGCTGATTCTTTGATGAATAAATTTACCTGTGTGAACATTAGGTGAGGATGAACATTTAGCTGGTTCGATTTTGGTCAAACTGTCCAGAAAATCGACCATTGAACAACAGAAAAGCGGAAGAGCTTCGGCACTCGAAGCATTATTGGTGATATACTTTAGATTCTTGATCAGGTAACTTTCTTTCTCGTTTAATTGGTCGATAAATTGATCTGTCATACAGCCAAAGTTTTCCATTGAAACTAAACAACATTTTCACACATCAGAAGCAAAGAATATGCAAAAAAACAACAATAGAAGTAAAAAAATTCGAATAAAAAAGTTCGAATTCAATTGTTTCTCTTACCTTGTTTCTTTTCGTTGCAAATATATTTTATCGGCTTTTTCACACCATTGGAGAGAATCGTCAACACTTGAGCTGCGAACGGCTTTTCACATTTAGAGTATCGATTTACCTTTTTTCCGAGTGATGTAACGTCCCTTCGAGAATTAGATTAAAATTAAAACAATTACGAAGAGAAATCAAAACAATTAAGAAAAAGAATCTACACAAACGCCATCTAGTGATTCGAAATAAAACTAATGAGAGAACAAAATTTGCAACAATTAACCAGAAAATTAAATTGTTCGCAAAAAATTAGAGAATTTGATCTGTTAATTAGAGATTTAGAAGAAGAATCAAGTAACAAATTAAATTATCGCTTTAATGGTTGATTAGGATAAAAGTGGTTGAAGAATTCAATAGAGTAAAAAACTAATCGAATTGAAATTCGATCTTGATTGTTGAGTAACAATTAACTTACTTGCAGTATTCGGTGTGCTTAGCATCATCTTTGGGAAGTAATCTTCGTTTACTGATTAACAATAATACTTTAAATATTCTGTCCACTTCTTTTAATTGTTCCGGACAAGATAAATTTCCTAGAAAACAATTAAAATGACAGAATTAAAGTTAACAGTAATCAACAGAAAATGAGATGAAACAATTAACAATTAAGACAAACCTTTAGGTTTATTTGGAGCTGCTGATGAGTGATTAATAATATAAACAGTTAGCAAAAGGATAAACACATTAACCTTAATCATGATTAACTTTTTAACTGTGGAATTAACAAAAATTTCAAGAAAAACCTCTGAACAACCAACAATCAACTGAATAATTTAAATGATTTAGAATCACTATTTATACATAAATAGACAATCATATGGTGATTAATAAATCTATTAGTCTAATGATAAGACTAAAATACCACAGGAATCAAAGTTAATTGTAATCGAGGGGCGTTGATTAAGAATCAACAATTTAAACCTCTAAGGTAAACTTATCATGGAAAACTCTGAATTCTTAAAATTCAATCATCATAATTAACTTCAATTCAGTAAAATCATCATCATCATCATCATTAATTTGCATGGTTGAAGTCATTGGTATTAATATGATTAGTTGATTAGTTGATTAGATGAAGTTGTTACCCCGAAGGAAAAGTTTGAAAATTTCATGGGAAAAAAAAGTTTTTTTTTCTCAACTAAATTTTGAATTCTGATTAATTATTTCACAATTATCAACAATCATCAGATCTATCATACAAAAATCATACAACAATCAGCATAACCATCATGGCTTATCAACTGATCGTTGATCAATCTGATTGTTTTGATTGTCTTATGAATCAGAACCTTGATTAATAATTTCAGGGTTAATTGTAAAAAAAGTTTCTTACTTCAATTGTTTATCTGATGTCAATTGTAATACGAAAAATTGAAGGTTAATTAAGTTAAATTGTTTATAATTTAGCAGATCATATTGATTATCATTGATTGATAATCACTATTTATTAATAATGATAAATCAAAGTTTTAATTATAATAAAAATCTTACTTTTGACAAAACAAAAAAGATGATTGAAAGTCAATCGTATTCTGGACTTTTTTGCATCAATATTGACTCACCTACAAGTTATCATCAAATCAAGATAGGAAAAATACCGTAGTTATATATGTATGTATAAATAGGCAATGATTTTTAATTTTGTAATAGAAATCAACCAAATGAGTAATCTTCTCATGAACGAAGTGTGTGAATATTTACAATATGAGTAAACATGAATTAAAATCAATGCAAACTATTAATTTTGAAGTTTCTCCATTAAAAATATCAACACAACATCACCATGATGGAAAACAAGAGATATTTTGAAATCAACATTATCATCATTTCATTCATGTTTGTTTTTATTCTAAATCTACTCTTGTTACATTCACTTGATATTCATTTAATAATAATAAGGATTACCGATTACTATTTTAGTAATCATTAACTTGATGATAATCGTTATCATCATCATCTATATCTTTATCTATAATATTAGATGATTAAGGTTTAAGCTATTAGCATTATATGTTATTTGTGAATCACAAGTCTAATAAATACACATGGTTTAATTAGATTTGGCCATTTCGTCATCGTTTGATGCTAATTCAATGAGATATAAATGTTAGGCTATTTTTTGCATAAAAATATTCACCAAAAATGAGTAAACTTTATCTGCATTGATGATACACGATGCTGAAATTTATGATTGAACTCCACCTAATTGCCCCATAACCAGACGTCATAGTTCACCCCTTTACTCTTTCTTTTCTATCTCGTCCTCTTATTAATCTAATTAACATTTTAATTTGGTCAATTTAACACTCATTTTTTCATCATTAATAACTTTTGACTCTGACTATGCCATTGGTTCTGTTTTGTGGGCTTAGCTTTTCTTCAATCTTCATTAGAAAAATTGTGAATCGTAAAAATTGTTTATGATTAATAACAGATTGTTAACATTCTGACATTTAATTGGTTGACAATCAAGGCACATTAATAGTAGATTCTAAATTAAGTTAATTGTTAATCAATCAATTCCTTAATTGACTTCTCGATGTAATCATTGAAAATCAGCATTTCAATTCATTATTTACATAACTAGATAAGCATCAGTATGAATAAAATTACGTTCTAATTGGAAATCGGGTTTTAATTGTTCGCTAATTATTCAGATAAACTGGAGAAAAGTTGAAGTAATCTAATTACAAAGGCTTCGTCCTTCAGATCTCTTGGTCCTTTTTCATAGCTTTTGAACTGTTCAAAAATTCGTGGCGCTTTCTTATTACAAGTTTCCATGTCCGGATAAGTGCCACAGACCAAATCCAAAGTGTCTCTAATCGCTTCCTCGACTCGACTGAATAAGAACTGATTAGGAGTCGCAGTTTCATCTGAACATGGATTATGTTTAATCGTCTTAATTGCTTCAAATAGTCGATTAGTTGAACAGCAAACACCCGGAAGTACAATTTCCCGCGAGAAATTTGCCGAATTCATTGCATCAAATGAGTCTAAATATCGAGCCTCAATCTCCAACAATTTATCAATATAATCATCGTCCATACAAATATAATGTTTCCTGAAACCTAATTTAAGATATAAACGTAAAGATAATCACTTAATAGTAATAAACAAATCAATCACAATTAAATTAAATTCTTACGTTCAGTTGATCCTCTGCAAATATGTTTAACTGGTTTTTTAAGTCCATTGATTAAAATTGTCGCTGTTTGACCAACAAATGGAGTAGCACATTTAACATAAACACCACCTAATTTAGTTAATTGTTTCAAGGGTCTTGGTGACAATTTCACAAGAGGACAAGACAATCGATTAATCAGAAATAAAGTACAATTCAAGTTAATCACTTACGAACAAAATTGATCTCGAAGTTGATCATTTTTTGGTAAAATCCTTTTCCCATCCATTAATAACACTGATTTAGCTAAATCATCAATCTGATTTAATGCATTGATACAAGATGAACTTTTATCCCTTAATATTGAATCAATATTAGGAACTGCAATCAATAAAATCAATCAAACAATTAGCTGATTAAAAAAGTATTGGAATCACTTTTAATTGTTAAAGTGTAATTTACCTGATAAAATGTTAGTGGCACAATTAATCTGCATGAAAGTAACAATTAAAATCTGTAAAGTCCATAAGAGATTCATCTTGATTAATAGACACTTAATGGTTAGTTAAATTTGATACAATTAAAAACTAAAATAAAACAAGAGAGAGAGACTGAGAGTATAAAAAAGTTAATTGTTAATTAATATGTGAAGACAATTAAATGAGCGATTAAATTGTCGACGTTGTCAGAAAAAAAGAATTTAAAAAAAAAATTTCGTTCAACTCTTTTCCATTGATTGGAATGAAAATCAATTCAATCTGATTTAAATTCTGGTTTTTTTTACCTTGATTATTACATCTTTCTAGTTATCAACAATTAATCACAAGTAACTATCGGATGAAATTAAGATGATGATTAACGGCCAGTAAGCATGTTATGTATTAATCCAAGGTGTCCCCAAGTGGTTTAAAAGGTTAATTGTTACCTAGAAGAAGAAAAAATTAAGGAAATAAACGTATAATTTAATTAGAAAGATTGACAATTAACTTTTTCATTAAAAAATTGAATCGTCTCTGTGCTAATTGAAGTGTTAATATTGTCACATCTTTTTCAATTAATCAATAACTCTGATTCCGAGGTCTTGATTAGTCATTTGAGTTTTTAAATTCATTTGATTATCAACTGATAATTAGTTGAAATTCAAGGTTAATTTACACTATCAATTATCATTAATTAATCATGATAATTTATCTCATAGTCATATGAATACATTTCCAATTACCTGTTCATCTCAGGTGATTGTTCAATTAAAAATTGATTCACAATATAAATGATCATTAGCTTAATTGTTGGCTAATTATTATTCACATAAATAGTCAATTAATTGAAGAAAGTTGATTAATGTCTCATTCTTTAAATCTCTTGGTCAGTTTTCGTAATCCACGAAAAGGTCAACCAATCGAAATGCTTTTCTTTTACAGGTCACTTGGTCGGGGTAACGGCCACAGATCCTTGAGTCTAGAATCAATCTCTTAATCAATATGAAATTGATTAAGATCAGCTGTTCGATTTGGACAAGGATTATGTTTAATTTAGTTAATCAAATCAAAGAATCGATGAGTTGACCAGAAAAAATCATTTTCTTAGATGATTTTCTAAATTCAGTTCATAAAGTCAATTTAAAAAACGACCTCCAATGTCCACCAATCAATCGTCACCATCGTCCATGCAATAAAATGTTTCTTAAAACCTAATTAATGAAGATAAACAATTAGAAACTTAATTATAATGATTAAAGATGATTCTGGTCATTTGTTTCAATTCAATCTCATTGATTTGTCATTAGGACTTTGAATTGGAAATCCTTGAGATTGAGAAGAAGATTGAACGATTCAATGACCTTCCAAGAAGATTTTAATTATCAGCATGGTCATCATGATGATGGTCATCTCTTTCAAATTGATTCGTATCGTATACGATTGAGTAATAATATTGGCGATGACCTTAATCATTGGATGAAATGAAAAAGCTAAACGATGGAAATAATCTCATCATTTGATTCTGTTAATTGTTTACAAGGTTAATTTTCTAATTATCATCATTTTCATCATTAGATGTAGTCATTAATTGGTTAATTTGTGTAACAATTTAGTCTTACATTCAATTGATCCTTTGCAAATATGTTCAATTAGCTTTTGAAGTCCATTAGTAAATATCGTTGCTGTTTGACCAACGAATCGAATTGTAAATTCAACATAAACACTCAGTTAATCATTTCAGAGTTCTTGAGTACAATAAACGATAATAATCAAGTAGCTAATGTTGAGAAATTAAAACTAAATTAACGCTAATAACTCGCGAAATTGATCTCAAAGTTGGTCATTTTATCCATTAATTAGCATAATCAATAATCTGATTTAATGAATTAACACAAGATGAACTTTATCCTTCAATATTGATCCAATTTTAGAATCTTAAATGAACAATTAAATCAAAAACATCAACAGAATTCAACTTCGAACCATGATCAACTAATTATTTGATATAAAATCTTTAGGTCAATGGGAGATTCATTTTCTTGACGTTTTTTAGTTAATCATTTGGGGATTTTCAATTATTAGAACTAAAGTTCTAATATTTATAACTTTTGTTTACTTTTAATCAAATTGATATGACAATTAAAAGGCAATTTTTCAACCTGAATGATTGTCCAATTGTCCATTGATCATCAATAGCAACTATTAGATTGATTCACTCAAAGATACGGAACTTCATTTTTGATTTTTGATTTAATTAGTGGTACGATTTTTTTAATATCTATCTTAAACTAGCGAGAAAATAGTAAGAATTTTATTTTAATTAAAAAAAAAATTAATAAACCGAACAATCAATTAATTATTGTAAAAAAGTCGAAAAAAGTCAATTTTCAAAAATAACAAATTTCCAAAAAAAGTAATACTCCCCCCTTTGATTTGCTCGGCAAATTTTTTGGACTTTTTCGCTTCGATTGTCCACTAAATCTTTATTCTATCAATTGTAAAATTTCTAATTACCTTAATCAATTAAAAAGCCTTAGGTGATTATAATTAAGCTTTCAGAAAAATCAACTGATTAATTGATTTTCTAGGCCTTCAAACTCAGAAAAGTGATTTTTCTCGATTTTTTATGTTTAGTTCGAATTTTCGAAAACTGGTGAATTTAGATCGAGAATTTCACCCCACATTATCAAACTAGATTCTTGTGAACACAAATTGTACAATATAATTAGAATCAGATGAGTTTTCAAAAAATCATTTAAATTCAAACGTCCGTACCTTTGAGTGAATCACCCTAATAAATGTAAACTAATTGTCAAAATGAAATTGAAGGTTAATTATTATCTTAATATTAAATTGAAATGTAAACAAAATCAACTTAACCTTTAAACGAGAAAACAAAATCCAATGTTATTCAGGTTTAGAATTTTCAATCAATAATGATTAGAGTAATTTAGTTGATGAAAATCGTTAATTAATTAAATCTAATTGAAGCTATTTGAAAGCAATTCAATTCTCTTCCTATTTTGATATCAGAAAATATTTGCATCAGAAAAAAAAAACGAGAGTAAAGGATAAGCGGAAGAAGAGGTTAAAGGTTTAGTAAGCAAAAGGATTAAGATTAGTGATTAGCATTTAATTTAAATGACGATTAATTATGTCGGAGAAATTAAATTAATTTTTGGCCTCGAAATAAAGAAGAAAAAAAAATGCAAAAAACTAAAGCGTTTAAACTGAATACAAAAAAGAAACACTTACATATGATAAACACACATTACAAATGGATTTGGGTTCATTCAATAATCTTTAATCAGATTATCCAATTGCCTCAAGATTCACCTTTAACCTTGTGATTATAAATTCGTGACTGTTGATCATCATAATCCAATAATCAAAGTTGAAATTAATCATCATCATCAACATAACCACAAAATATACAAAATGTATGTTACCCTTTGAAAGTCATCGAAGGTCAGGTTACTGGTCACATTAACGGTTCACCATTATTACTCCTGTTTCAACCGAAAACTGGACATGATGGATTAGGTAAATATGATAATGAAGATAAAGAAGATGATGAAGATGATAATGGAAAGAAGAATCTAAAAAGAAAAAGAAAAGTGTAATGTCCAATCAAGAAGAAAATGGCGTCGACCAGAAATCAAGATGAAAACCTTTTGGTTAGTAACAGAAGAGAAAGTAAGTAAAATATATTTGGTAATATATTCGATTACAAATTGACCTGACGACCGAAAACAACATCTTATTGCCGTTAGGAGATTAATTAAAACACTAACAACCTTTTAAGAGAAACTGAATTAATATAAAACAATCAACATAATCAAGAAGAAGAAAAAAACATGAACCCATTTCCGTTTTCTCTTTCACCTTTATTACTCTTATTCTAATCCCGCCTTTTAGATTTTCTTTCATTTTCTATTCTTTTACCAACCGAAAAACAGATAAACAAGTTACTCTTTCTCTTTATTAACTGTTACACTTTTGTTTTTTTCCAATTATTGTGTCGATTCAATTTTCAGATATCATCATGATGATCGTCATCATGGAGGAATATCAAGTAACACCCTTTCAACTGGATCTTCCACCGTGAGTGTGTATATATAAGAGGCGAGGTCATCGAGTGAATCATCTCCATTCGCCTTCAACAGTCTAACCTTTCAACTTCAAATTCATTTTTTTGTTTGTTCCCTTTGATTAACCAAATCAACTTTTTCAACAATCAACATGCGTTTCTTGGTAAGTGATTAGTTTAATTTAGTGATTTTCGACCATCTTTCTTGTTGGCCTTTTGTCTTTTTCCTGTGATACAATTTTAATTCTTGTATGTGAATGTAGGATTATATGGATTTCAATGTTCTCTTCTTGATTATTTCTCTCTGATGTTAATTAGATTATCAGACTAATCTTTCTGATCTCCGTTTGTGTGTGTGTTTTTTTTGCTATTTGAGATGGTCAACTTATTGTGTTTTCTTATTCTCTGTGATTTGTTTTTCTAATTTTCTATTATAATTTTGTTTCTTTTTTCTTAATTGTATTAGGTCGTTGTCGCTGTTACCATCATGTGCTTGGGTTTCATCGTTGATGCTCATCATGTTCCATACATTCCCGACAAACTCCTCGGTAAATTAGCTCCTCCAGTCCTTTTCCTTGGTAGTGCTTACGGTGTTGCCGGTCTTGGTGCCATCATCGGTGCTGGTTTAGCCAAACAACAACGACATGGAGGTCACATGGGCGGACACATGAACCTTTTCGCCGTTCACCCTGGTCTTCAATTCGGTCACGTTGCTCCCATTAACCATCAAATCTAAACCTAAATCATACAAAAATTATTTATATTCATTACCTGTTAAACATAATTGTTAATTGTTACCAACACAAATTTATATATATTTAATTTCATCAACATGTAGATTTTTTTTGTTGGATTGAAGCAAATCATCATCATCAATCAATTGGAAAGCAATTAATGGCGTGAAAAAAGCATCCCAATCATCACCAACCATCACTATTTAAATAAGATCAATGTCACAATCATCGTAATTTATTTTGCTTTCAATTCATAGTCATTAAAACAAAGAAAAAAATATCAAAACCTCTGGAATCATTTTATCGGATAATTTATCTCAATCACAATTAACCCAAAAATCAAAACAATCATAGATCATACTAATTACGGAAGTGAAATTTAACTTAAGTAGGAAGAGAAAATGAGAGAAACTGATTCGATTTTGTGAACCAATTAAATCAAAATTCGTTAATCAAAATAATCGCCTCAGGGGTTAATCAAATCAAATGGAAATTAAAATTTACAACTGGAAACACTTTCGTTTTCAATGAATTTTGATCATTCCAATAATTGAGGTGAACAATTTATAGCCTTAGGGTTAACCGTTAATTGTATTCGATCACTTGAGTAATTTAATTATTCGGTCAGAATTTGACTTAATGATTTGAGAAAATTTTGGTTTTCCTGATTCAACTGATTAATTAATTTCTAATTTTTATAAAACATACAATTAACTAAAGGCCTGATGGTCAATCTGAATTAAAGTTAATTGCTGATTGTACTTGATGAGACTTTGATGAAACAATTAAATTGAACATCAATCAATTAACTGCTAATCAAGCAAATCAATCAAATTGTTTCATTCTCATTGATTTTAATCGTTAATCTAATTTTGTTTGTGATTAATTTGTAAAAATTGATTTGATTGATTGTTGGGAACAATTAAAAAACAAAGATAAATGATTAAAATCAATGAGAATTGCTTAGTTAATCAATTTAAATGGTTGATTTAACCGAGAACATTTAATTGTAAATTGTTATTTTTAAATTGTTATTAAAAATTAGACTTTTGATTTTGTTTCTTTAATTGTAATTACAATTAATTCCTCTCTTGCTTTTTGTTTGCTATTGTTGATGGGAAATAATGACAAGACATTAAATTTAGTTACGTTATTGATTTGATTAGTTGATGGTCACAGGGAAAATAATACAATTAGTATTACAATTAACGATGCTGATGATTAATTTTGCAATAGATAAAAGCTTAATTTGATTAGCAATCATCTAATTATCGCCTTTTACATATTAGATGAGAGGAAAAATAATGAAAACAATTAACACAAAACTAAAGTTAAAACAATTGCGAAAACAATTAAAATTAAATTGGATAGCGTTGAAAGGGCAGAATTTAATTTAACGTTAGTTTGATTGTAAACGGCAACACCATCAGCGATTATCTGTAATTTGTAGGACACTTTTTTAGTGTCCAAAACCCCGTACAAGCATTTAACGATCTTGGGTAATGTCCAAGAGCATCGGTAATCATAAATTTTGGAATGATCAAGTTGATTGTTAATCGATGATGAGACAGTACCAATTGTGGCCAGTCCGTTGAAAGAAGCGTTTTCATAGTTACATTCGGCAACGATTCCAAGTCCATCTGAGTTATTAAGAGCGACTCGAACAATTTTCGGACTTTGTCCAATCACTTGAAGTAAAAAGTCCGTTGAGTTGACCTTTTCTTTAGCAATTAAAAGATACTCTCGATTACCTCGAACCTTGTAACCAATATTAGCACCACTATTGGTGCAACAATTAATGAATTTCATCTGATAAATTGGTAGTTCACTTGAATTTTCCCCAACGGCAACCGATCTGGAATCGGCGAGTATCGATACTTGATAATCGTGATCCACCACTAGATCGGCTTTTTTACCTTCGTCAACGGGCCAGGATGAATCACTTTTAGCCATTATCCAGGTACAATATAAATTACCGTTAAGATAGATTGACGACCCAAGTGTCGCATTAACGGCTCCTTGAGTGACAGTGGCACTAGTTAGTCCAGAGATTTGTTTCACACAAGAATAGACAACATTGGAATTAGGTTTTCTAAATTGTAATCCAATTGTCCGAGATTCCGTTTCTTTGATATTATAACCAATTAAGGTGAAATTAAGATACTCATCAAAATATTCCCGTTCGATGACACTGATCTTTACTTGGACCATACAATCGTTTCGTGAACAATTGGTTGTGTAATTAGTTGATAAACAATACTTTTTAATCCCACAATTTGCATCACAATTGTTGTTGTTACCAATTAGAGCTGATGATTGATGAACAACTGATCCTAAAATGATTAAACAAATGGACCAAATCAATGGATACATTTTTAATAAGTTACGATTGATTGTTGGGTTAATTAAGTTGGAAAGAGAGTTGGATGTTCTTGTTAATTGTTGACTGTGTTAAGTTTGTTGCTAAATTGTTGACATACTTGATAGCAAATAGATACTATGATGATTGTCAGAGGATCTTTGATGTCACATTCATTTGAGTGAAAACTTCAAATCATCTCGAATCCAAAAGTGAAATCAAGGTTTACACCTTTACTCTAACAATTAACTCAATTGATTACACTTTTTTTCTTCTTCTTCTCGGTAATAATAACCTTGAATTAGGTAAACGGGTGAATTGATTGTTGCTCCTTTTTCATGGATAATTTCAGTCTCTTTGTGTTCATCAGTTAATTTAATGGAAAAATTTGATGATTCATTGTAATCAGATCGAAATCACTTTTCGAGTCTCTCTCTCTCTCTCTCTTTCTTTCTTTCTTTCTCTTAGATTGTCAGGTAAATTCTGTATATACACAATTTGTATTCTGATTTGATTGTTTTGTGAAATTAAAAGCGTTTAAAGATGAATCATTGGATGGAATTACGATTTTCACGAGTAAATATGATTGATTGATTATCTTCCTTGTTGCTTGGATCTTTGTGTGAATAAGGGTGAATAACCAATACCAAGTTAATTGTTCTGATTTGATTGATTTTAAATTTTATGGGACCAAATAGATGAAGGCGAGAATGATAAAGATAAATGTTAAAAATGGAATCCATGTTTTCAGAAAACCAGAAATTCCGACATATTTTCCGAAGAGAAAAATCCAACCAGCAAGAATCACCATGTTCCAATTATCTTTTCCTTTATACTTCATGGTGGATAAAGCAAGGGCCACATGAGAATGACAATTATCTAGGAATAAATTGTGCTAAAAAAAAGGAAAACAAGTCAATTAATTACATGAATAATTAGCAATCTTCATGATTCTTACCACTCTTGAAGAGTAAATTTCACAAGCATAATCTGTCGCTTCGTCCCAGGCCTCTTTATTACCATTCACTTGGTGAGGATCTAATTGTAGATATCTGGTTGGATCACCAAAGCCCAATTTGTCCGTCTATTAAATTAACATAATCAAAGACAAAGTGATTAGTTGTGAGAAAGAAAATTTTCTTATTCTATTTAGAATTTGCAAATCAGCTGATCGACAACATATAGAAATAGAAATTCATCTTTTCCATACTAACCGAAATTGTATAAGACATCGAGAAATCTTTAATTATTCCTTGACTTGTGGCGATCCCCATGTGGCCAATGAAAGGGAAAAACCATCTAATTAAGTGACAATTAAAATTAGAAACAATTAATCAATGAAAGAGACAAACAACCAAGTAACCTTATAGAAAACACTTACGTTATTATTGGTATTGGCGTCCAAACAATACAATATGGATACCGATTTCTTTCAAAATCCACCGACATTTTGATTGTTAATCCAGTAGTTAATCACAAGACAACAAATCAAACTAATCAAATGGAGATAATCAATCAATTAATCACACGAAAAAAAATATGAACATGAGGTTGTTAGAGTTTGTAAACAAAAGCAATGAGATTGTTGTTATTCATTTGGAATTATTTTCACGGAGAAATTAAACTTACCTTTTAATTAGAGAAACTAACCAATGTAGAATAAAGAAATTCAATTAGTGTTTAATTAGAAATGAATAAAAGAAATTGGCACAATTAAGACGAGAAGATGAGACGAAATCAAGAGTTTACAAAGAAATTATCAAAAGTGTAAAGAGAAAGAAAAATTTTCCTGACAGACTCAGAAGAAAAGATTCTTAATTGTAAATCAAATTTTCTCAAAGTTTAACAATAAGAAATTTATTTAATTGTAATTGTAATTAATTTCTTAACAAAAATATACAAAAAATCGGCAGATTATCAAAAAAAAAAGATTTAAATACAAAGTTGAGAGTGAATTTAACTTGATGAAAAATGATGCAACGATGGAAACGATTATGATATTATCGATAAAATTAATTTAGTTTATCATAACCGTTGGAAAAAAATTAAAAGACGATTTAAATTTGTGATCAACGGAATTCGCCCTTGATTTTCCAAACACCAGTTTTATCTGATCGTCGATGGAAATCACTAATTTTCCATAAAAGTGACTTGAAAACTGGTGTCAACGAAGCGGGAATCCGATCTTTAAATCGTTCGAGAATCTCTTGCGTTGTCGCTTCTCCGTCAACCGAGGCTTGGAAAGCGATAAAATTTCTGATATCATTTAAAAGTTCGTTATGTTCAGATGAACAATCATCTTGAGATGTTGATCCATGTTGATCACCAGCGAAATCTTCATTATCGTCATCACCTTCAACTCTTTCAGGCCTTTCGAATTTATTTCTCGCTTTAATTGACGCAATTAAGGCAGCGCTTGACATTACACTTGACGATCCACCATCAGAAGCACTTGTTGATGCCGATGATCCTGGTAGACGATCTCGACGACCTTTTCCAAATTTATTGATTCCATTATTATTTGGTAATGTGGTGCTACTTCCAGTCCATGTTGGTATTCCGGCCGCTGGAGCATAACACATTTGTCGAGATCGTCTGAGCGCTTTTATCGCTTCGTTGGCAACTTTTTCAGCCTCACTTTCAACCAAGACAAAATCGGTATTCGTTTTACCTTCGATAACATCATGTTGTAAAGCCGAATGCATGGTCGACTTTTTGAACAGTTTTTTCAACACATAATCGTCTTGCTGTTTATCGATATTATCTTCCGACGTAATTGTTGAGGACGTCGAGGGTTTCGCAGATTCTTGATTGTAAGTATCACTTTTGACCAAATATTTAATTCGTTTGCCCTCGAAAATGGTTCCCTTATGTTTCTTAGATTTGGTTGATTTCTTACTCGATTCTGGTTTATGATAATTCTTGTACATTGGTGATTGAGCTGTTGTTGTTGTTGTTGATGATGATGATGATGGAAGGATGAATCACAGATCGGTTGAGTATCACTTTTTTTGGTGCAATGTGAAGATGAGGATGATAATGGTGATGAAGTATTTGAATTAGAATTGAATTTATCTGCTATCATTTTACTCAATTTTTTCGCTTTTTCTTGCAATTCTTTGATCTTTTCTGGTGGCAGTGTAATTTTCTCAGTTGAAGATGACATAGTTCGAGAAGATTTATCTTTACTCTTTTTGGTAACATTTTTGCCGATTTATTAATCTTGACCTTTGATCCAGTTCCTGCAAAAAGAGCGCTTGATTCAGTTGTTGCCGAATCATTTCCAAGAGTAAACAGTTCGTGAAGATCATTGGTCTTGAAAAATCGTTGCTGCTTTGGATCTTTTAGAACTCGATTTGTGAGATATTGTTTGAAAACTTGTCGATGATAAATTTTTTCCTCAACTGTTCCAGCGGTTAGAAGCCTAAAATTAATCGAAAGACAATATATTGATTAAAATGAGAGAGAAGGAAAATCTCTAATCGAAAATTACCTGTAAATGGTCACTTGCTTATCTTGACCGATTCTCCAGGCTCGTTCTCGGGCTTGCATGTCGGTAGTTGGATTCCAATCAGGATCATAAATTAGCACACGATTAGCACCAATCAAATTTAATCCAACGCCACCAACCTTGGTAGTTAACAGGAATACAAAAATATTTGGATTCTAAACAAGTAAAGCAATCAAATTAATTTCTCTTCTTTTTTTAGAACCTCAAATTACTTACTGAATTAAATTCTCGAACTGTTTGTTGTCGAGTTCCAATCGGTGTACTTCCGTCCATCAAAAGGTAAGTATACTCTCGATATCGTAAAAACATTTCCAAAATATTTAACATCTTAAAAGGAGAAACAATTGACCCATCGGATTAATCAGTGAGTTAATTGTTGATTATGTTATTAAAACAATTTACCTGTTTTCCTTGAGTGAAAAGTAACACTTTATGTCCTTGTTTATGCCAAAGGGAAAGTAAAACATCAACGACTTTCATTTTACCCGATCGCTTATAATAACCGAAAGTATCTTTAACTTCACCAGTTTCCTCTTTTGGACCATCGGTAAAAAGATCGGGATGATTACAAATTTTTCGCAAGTTAATTAGTCCAACAAAAATTTGCATCTTTCCTTTGAAAATATCTCGAATTGTATTCGACTCTAAATAAGTTTTATAAACATCTCGCTGTTCATCAGTTAAACGGCAAAATAAAACTTGCTCGTTCTTAGTTGGTAGATTAAGTACCATTTGAACTTCATCTTTGACCCGACGTAAGAGGTAAGGTTTAATTGCATCTCGAAGGACGGTTGCACATCGATAAGCGATTTCGACCTGAATTTGTGAGGCGTTTGCATAACCTCCTTGAGTAATCGGAACGGAAAATTTTTCCATGAAAACGGGAAGAGTTCCCAGTTTTCCCGGATAAATGAAATCAAAAAGTGACCACAATTCTTTGAGATTATTTTGTATCGGTGAACCAGAAAGGATAATACGATGAGGAGTTCGAAACTAAATTATTTATATTTCAAGGAAGGAAAAGAAAACAAAATTAAATCACTGAAGAGAAACAAATTAAATTGATTGATTTGAATTACCCTTTTACATGCGAGGGTCGTTTGAGCGTCAGGATTTCTGATCTTATGACCTTCATCGAGGATCACATAATGCCAATCATATTCGTAAAGTAAATCTTGAAATGTAACAATACTACAATAGGATGTGATTAAAATCCCATTGCAACGATTAATTATTCCAACCAATTTTTTCTGCAAAAAAAAAGATGTAACAATTTAGCCAATTGATTTACTATTGGAAGCCAATTAATTTTCACCTTTTTACCATGGAATGAGCCAGTGTGATGTAATATAGCGACTCTAAGAAAAGGCCACCAGGCCTGAAATTCAGAGACCCATTGATTCATAACTGTCGCTGGAGTGACTAGTATAACTGGACCTAAGGTTTTCCTCCTAAAGATTTGCAATAATTATTAGGGATTATTATTAATATTATTGAGATTTCATGAGTAACAATTGATTACTTACTCGTCACGGAAATTTGAGATCTCACTTGAGGCCAAACCGGCAAGAAAAGCGATCACTTGAATAGTTTTTCCCAAGCCCATCTCGTCACCCAAAATCCCACCACAACCAAGTTGATGTAACTCCCAAAGCCATTGAACACCTCGTTGTTGATAACTAGAGACAATTAAATTGTGGGATGAATATTTATTAAAACAAATCAGATTGATTGTCAATTACTTACTTGTACAATTTAGACCATATATGTTCAGGTACTTTGAAATCACCTTCGACGGTGTGACAGTTTTCATAAGTGATGATTTCATTTGCATCAACTTGTCTTTGGATTTCTAGTTTAACGGCTCTGATTTGAGGAGAGAAAGAGAGATTAATGATTTAATTATCATTTAGATTGTAAAATGGATTTTAATTGTTGTCTCTAAATAGTTACCTCATCCTTTTTTGGTAAGCGACTTCATCTCCATCATCTAGAATCTTTTTCTTGGTTACCTTTTCTGGACCCGCTTCGAGTTTAATTTTTTTCGATACTTTTTTCCCCACCTTTTTACGTTTCGATTGTATCTCATCAGCGTCCCCACCATATTCTTGATCATCGATATCACCAATTTCTTCATTATAATCATCTTCTTCTCCATCTGAAGGAACATAATCATCTGTGTCTTCCTTTTGTCGAAATCTTTTACTACTCTTGGAATCAATTCTTTCACTTTCTTCATCCTCCATTTCCTCATCATCATCATCATCATTATCATAATGGCGATTCTGTGATAATTGAAAATTACGAAATCGCTGAAGAACTTCTGAGCTGCTTGTGGCTCTATTGAAATTGGAATTTGTTGTAATGGCTTCCGATTCCTGAAGATTGATTGATGAAGATAATTTATCGGGAGATGATGAAGTCGATGGTTGTAGATGATCATATCCATCATGTGTTTCCTCTTCGATTTTAACAGTCGGCCTTTTATCGAATGACAAAATGTCGGCAAGTCGTTTCTTATGAGTATCAGTTTCTTTTGGCTTTTTACCGATAACCTGACTATTCATAACCGAATCGACTTGTTTTAAAACTCCTTTTTCATAAGATTGTTGTTCATAGGCAACAACTCCAAGTTCTTGAAGCTCAGAGACTTGATCTTCATTAGAAACACAAGGGATAGATGACATATCAATCCGAAGTCGAACAGGCCCCTTTTTAACTTGATCTTCGGGTGATTCTTCATCTTCATCTTCACCATCATCTGAATCTTGATTGATGCCTTCTTCCTCTTCCTCCTCTTCCTCTGCCTCTTCTTCACCATTACCTTCATTGAAATCCCCATGTTCCTCATAATCTTGACCAGGAGACTCAGGTTCTTGTTTAACATGAAAAGAATCACCTTGATCTAGATTAATTGCACTCGAAGAAGATGAAATTCCATCACCAGGAACACGTAGTGAGGCACAGGATTGATTCACATCGAAAGGCATGTTGACAAAACCTCAGACGAAAATAGATCTTGCTTGAAATTTATCTGTTTCTATTACTTCACTTATAAAAATCTATCAAAATAGAAAAATGAAAATTAATGAAATGTTAAAATACCACAATTAAATTACTAACCTGATAGAGGAAAAAACCATAAATAGAGTAGCTTGTATTTCATCATCCAAAGTCAGGCCTGGTGAAAGGTACAAACAAAAGCTACTAACAAACAAGAATAAACAAAAGAAACGATTTATATAAATTAATTAGAATTAATCTCAATCAAGTCCACATAGAAAAGGTAAATTCACAAACAAAATTAAAGCATTCAATTGATTTAGAACAAAAGAAAAGCAAAAGAACAATTAATATTAATGATCAGTTGTGAATAGAAAAAAAAATCTAAACATTAAAAGAAAAGGAAAACAAGAGAAAGAAGAAAAAGAAAGAGAAAAAATCAGCTGATTCTACCGGTTTTTTCCAAAATCTTTTCTAAAAGTGAACTGATTTTAATTCTCTAATTATGATTATTAATTTTAATTGTTCTCGATTTATTCTACTTATTATTCTGTTTATTGAATCGATGATTAAATAAATTCTGATGGTAAATCAATTGAATCTTCAATATGTCAACATCAAAAGGTAAGAGTTTTTTTATTTTCTCTTCATTTGTTTACATGTTAATTTTTTATTCTTTTTGCTTAATTGTTTCAAATTGATTGTTGATTGGCTTTTTAATTTTTATCAATTAATTGTCTCTTATTGTATTTTAATCATCTTTTGATAGGAGTTCGTAAAAAAGGCAAATCAAATTGGAAAAAGGTACTTTATGAATCTCAAGATTTTCCAGACAATTACATCCCACCGACATTTCTTAAAGATTTACGGAAAAATGGTTAGTTAATTGTTACAATCTAATTGTGTATTTGTCACCTTCTTTCTAAATTGTTAACAATAAGTGACTGATCATTTCTCTTAATGATTTTCTTGCTTTACAGTTAATTTGAGATATTACTCACTGAGAGAATCGTTAATCTATTCTGGTCTTTTAACCCAAGAAATTAATTGTATCATAATTTTCCTTCAAGTTTTTAATCTTCTACAATCAAGTGAACAATCATCTTCTAATTATATTTGTATTTCCATTGCAATTATAACTCTACTTCTTTACCTGACACTTTTATTGTCTTCAGAAAGCGATGATGGTAAGTGTTAATTTCTGACCAACACAATTGTAAACAATTCATATCAACCAATTATTAATTACTAATTTTACTCCAATTAACAATTACTCCAAACAACAATGAAAAAGTGATCGGTCAACTTAAAACAGGAATAATTTTCATCATCAGTGGATTCACAGTCTCACCAATCCTGAAAACATTAACGGAAACAATTAGCACCGATACAATTTACACAATGGTTACATTAATGATGATTATTCATTTAATTTTTTTCGATTACGGGGTCAAAGTGGCCATTGTCAGTCCGTCTCTATCAATCAATAGTGCCATTTTCGCTGGCGTTTGTCTTGCCTCTCGATTGACCTCAAGTTATCAAGCATTTGCCTTACTCACCTTTGCGACCGATATTTTTGTCCTTTCAACTGTAATCCGATCAAAATTGCGGAAAAACATCTCAATTCAAGTTAATTACATTCTAACTTGTTTATTAACCACAATCTCGTTGATTCTCATGGTTAATTTATGCTCACCCATTTTCACAATTATCTACGTCATTTCGTTGATTATGGTTAATCTAATTCTTCCCTATGGTTTCTGGTCACTTCAATCGTACAAGGAAAACATTTATGGCCCATGGGACGAAGCCGTGATCCAGATAAATGATTGATTTACTAATTGTCAAGGAAAATGTTTATATTCTTGTTAATTCTATTTATATATTATTTTTTTATTTAATGTTAGATTACATGCTTATTGCTTGTATAAAAGAAACAATAATTGTGATCAACATTTGTGTTGATTTTTGGAGAGATAGTTGGATGTTGGTGCTGAAATGATTAAAAACATGCAAAAAGAAATTGATAATCAGCATGATTTCACAATAATTTGAAGAAATAAATTAACTTGTGAATAGAAAAAGAGAGAGAGACAATTAATCAACATATGATGTGTTCGTGATTCCAAAGTGAAATTGATTGACAAAAAAAAAGAGGAACCAATTAACATTAATCTCTCAGTTAAATGCTGTTAACTGTTGATGTAGGTTTGGTGTAAAATCCAATTGATTTAAATTGTTTTAAGATGATTACAATTTATATATGTAGAGAGAGAAAATTATAGATAAAGTTGATAAATTAAAGGAACAATTAGTTGACCAGTGTAGATGTGTGAGTGTAGAGGTGAGTGGATGTCAAAGAGAGAGAGAGAGAAAGATTGATTGTAATCTCTTTTTTTCTTCTCTTCTTTTAGATTGTGATTCGATAAATTAAAAGTAATTAATAGATTGTATATGTTTGTGTATCATATAAGCTATTAAATGGGATAATTGATTAATTATAGTAAGCGGTGGTTGATAGGTAATTTTTTGAACAATTAGAAGGTGTAAAAAGAGGTGCAATTGGTTATTAATTTAATTTGGACAGTCAGTTGATTCTCGTTCGATACCAACAAATTTAAGTTGTTCCGTGAGTCCATATCGATAATCAAAGAAAAGCTCTTCACCAGGTTGGATTGGCCGTCGAGCGAAAATACCAATTCGATGATCACCATTAACCATTAGGACTTTGGCATAGCAATTAGGGTTAACTGAGTGATTAGCGAATCGTATCTTATTACCCTTTCGAGTTGCATCTACAACATAATCGTTGTTAAGGTTAAACAGGAAGCTACACTTGTACTTGTCGTACACTTTTCCCCGTCGATCGGCTTCATCTTGTGAGATAATTTCACCACAATATTCAGAGATAAATTCATTTTTGGCCACATAATCTTTAAGAAAGATTCCCCATCCGACAACATCGGAAGGTGCGAGAAGAAGGTGTTTCTTTAAACCTCTTTGTATTGAAACATTTCGACATGTAATTTGTCGGGCATCCTCTTCGTGGGAACCACAAGTTTGACAAAGATCGGGATCACATTCACGAACCGCAAGGTAACAAGGACATTGTTTTGTAAAACATTGAGCTTTACACCGACAACCAGGAAATCGGTGAGGACATTCAATACTACAAGAACAATATTTTTCACAGAAATTATTGGTTGATACACAGATACAATTAGCGTCACAAGGTAAACCTGGATGATCACAAGGAATATAATTGTAAACACCAGTTGAGGTAGTTAAAGTTTCTCCGTCTTTCTTTAAGTGTAACTTTCGATGTTGTAATGCCCAATATCGTGTTTTCTTTTTCTTTTTTCGAGGTGGGGAGAAGGTTAAATCGATCTCTTCTAAACCACCATGGGAAAGCTCTTGTTGAGCAAAAAAGTAAACCTGTTTACAGGTTTTCGTGAAAATGGCCTCGGCTACCGCACAATAATTACGATAGAAAGTTTTCCATAAAACTCGAAATAATGATTTCTCCGCTCCAGTCCATTCGTCACAATTATTAATCTCGCTCATCAATTCACCGGTTTAATCATATTCTCCTGATTAGCTCCAGAACGTGAATTGTTGGAATTTTCATCACCAGAAATTAAAGTGCTCACTGTCGGTGGCGGTGGTGGGGGTGGTAAAGTTAATGGTAAATGGACATCGTGATTTGTCAGATAAAGTTGATTAGTTGGATTTCCATTGGTAATATTATTACTATTTGAGTTGATAAAATTGTTATAATGATGATGATTATTATTATGGTGACTATCGTTATTGGTGCTACATGATTTCCTTTTATTTGACTTCATTTGTCTCCATTCTTGCATATGATCATGTGGAGATCGGCCAATATAATTTGAAGATCCTACATTACGATTACTATGAATATGATTACTTAAATGGTGATTATTATGATTATGGTGATGCTTGGAATTGACAACATGTTGATGGTGATTATGATGATTATGTTTGCTCAATAATTGATTTAGACTATCATTACTGTCTTCACTGCTAGCATCATTACTGCTGACATTACAATAGAGTGTCACTTTTTTGGATACTTCTTGATAGTTGAGTATTTCATCATCTTGTTTTTCTTGTTTAATTTTCAATCTAACACCATCCATATGTAGATAACAATCAGGTCCACAAGGATCAACAGCAGGTTTAATATCGGAAGGTTTGGGTTGTGGTTTCAAATAATGATCTGATTTAGAAAAAACAATGAAAAGAGAGAAGGAGAGATGAGATGAGATGAGAAAACGATTATTTTCAAATAGAAGATTGAAACATGAAATTTATCCTCTTGATACTTTGATATTTATAAGGAGAAATATTATTCTTCTATAGAAGAGAATATTCTTTGCCTTTTCTGAAGAGTAAAGATTAACTATAAGTACACTTACGGTGAAGAAAACAATCATATCTGTAACAACGTCTACAGAAAAGAGTATGAAATGAATGCATTGTCTGTTCTCGAGAAGATGAGGTTGCATGAGGACCATCGATGTTTGGAGTAGATTCAATATTTTCCACATTGAAACAATCTCTTTTCGCTATAAGGTTTGCATACCTGAGAATAAGAAGAGAGAGAAGAACAAAATTAGTACCTGCTTTTGAAAAAGAATAGAAAAAAAGAATTACAAACCTCTCTTCCAATTCTTTTGGATTCCCTTTGTCAGGATAAACTGAAGAAACGGCTTCGAATATAATCGAAGGGATCGTAATTTTTTTACCTTCATCTTCGATCTTTCCAATATCTAAATTAGGAAGTAGAAAAGAATAAGTTAGAAAAAGAAGAAGATGAAGAAAATTGTTCAATAATCTCACCTGATGAAACATTGGAATCATCAGTTATGGTGGAAACTGTTTTAATCTCATTATCAGTTGATGAAAGTTTTCGACGATTTTTAGTCTCGGATTTAGCGAGAGCTTCAACTGCTTCAATGAAAATTTCATCTTCCATGATATCCTTGGTTCCATGAACTTTACCATCATAATTTTTCAATAATTCTTCAATGAATCCTCCTTCAACTACTTCATCACCCATATAGGGAATATTGTGAAGTTCAGTTTCATCTTCGACCAGAAAATTTTGCTGAATAGTAGCCCAAGTAGCCATGGATGGAATAGCGGAAACCGAGTAGAATGTTTTAATTAGACAACGTTGATTAACTTTGGCTGAATCAGATTTAAGATAAGCTCGTTTATGGGGCACATCGGTGGGTAAATAATCACCAAATTTATAATTAACGGTGATAACACTTTTATCCTCACCAGAATGCTGATGATTATCATTTTTTTCATCATTATCATCATTAACCATAATTGATTCTTTACCAGAAGTGGTTAACAATTGTCGTAAATAAGATCGATTATTTGCATAACATGCCTTAATTATATCTTTTCTACGGTAACGTTTTTTAGCTCGAATTTTACTAAATTCACATATAACCCGTTTCCTCCAATTTTGTGGTACCAAAAGGGAAGGTGAAGAAGAAGAAGAAACCAGTGAAGAAGATTGATTTGAAAGAATGGACGATGAAGATGAAGAAGATGATGAAGGTGGTGGTGAAGAAGATGCTGGTGATAAAGGTAATAAAATAGTCGGTGGTGAACAAGATACAGATGAAGAAGAAGATGAGGATAAAGTGATCGTCTGAATAGAAGGACTAGTAACCAAAATTCCAGAAACACTATTACAAATAATGGAAGGTAATTTGAAACCATTGATTCCATTATCAGCACCATTATCACCACCATCCGAATTATTAACGCCATTAGAAGTGACAGAATTATTTCTTACCACCTCTTCATCTAAATCTTCCTCTTCCTCATCTTCCTCTTCCTCTTCATCCTCATCATCAACTCCAATTCCACCATAAACACCAATTAATTGACCACCAATTCCATGATTACCATCACCATTATCACCATTCAAGCAGCTGCTGGTTCTCCTATTGTTAACAATTGTATTGATAGAATCACCATTTTCCATCATTGGTTCATCTTCCTGTTGTTCCCTTTCTCCGATAACCAAACCTTTCTCCATTCAGACTTACCTTAATTACCAACATTAATTATCACATAATCACAAAGAAATTTGGTTAATTTGATATAAAGAAAGAATAAAAAAAGAAACTAAACTTAAAAATAAAAGAACAACAAAAAGAAAATGAGAGAAGAAGAAAACAAGAGAGAGAAAAAAAAGAAAGAAGAGAAAAAGAGAATATGAAAGAAAGAAGAGAAACTCAGGCTTTGTGTTGATACGAATTCCCGGTCAGAGAGACTTTTCTTTTCTTCTCTTTCTCTCTTTTTCTCCCTTTCTTTATTCTCACTTTGATAATCATCTTTATCTTCACTTGTTACCTGTCATCTTGTTTCATCTTCTTCTCGGAACAAAAATGTGAATCAATTAAAATAATCATTAAAGTTGATTATTGGTCTTGGAACATCTTATTAGTCACTAATAGTTTATCATGTTAACCATTAAATTGTTTCTTCATCTAAAGAATTGCCAATGTTTAATATTGAGAAAGAGAAACAACAATTTTTGATTCTCTTTTCTCATTCTCATTCTCGTTTGTTGTTTTCTCCATTTACATTTTTCTATACAATTAATTCCATCAGGTATTGTATTTTTTTTCTCTCATTTAATCTCTTTTCTTTTTAATTCTTATTATCTCTCACCTTTGGTCTACTGTTATTCTAATCCTGTTCTCTTGTGTCACTTATCCCTTTTAATCAGAATTTCGGTTTTTTTTTCTATTCTTTTTTTTTCTATTGGGTTTGTTTACTTTGTTTATTTGGTCTTTATTTTCATCATTAAGGATGAATTTATTTCTTGCCACGAGTTAATTTTATCTCTCTCATCTCAGTCTTTTTCCTTCTCTATGTTTCTCTTTTTTTCGTTAACATCTTGGTTAATCATTTGATTTAATTCTTTTTGTGCTGATACCATTTCCATGATTCTCAAATTCTAATTCATTTTCTCTTGTTCTTTTTTTGGTTTTTTGTTTATTCCAGATTTTCTATTCTTTTCTTCATCTCTGGTAAATTATCCCTTTGATCGTAAATATTATCATTTGGTGGTGGTACACTTGTTATAAAATAAATACCATGGAAAAGAGTAAAAGTGATAAACATTTATTAATCCATGTTGGTACTAAGATTGAAAGTAACGATGTGAAAATATTACACTACGAAGGAAAAGATTCTTGGTTTGGTAATCGAGATGTACTTAAATATGGTTCTTTAATTACGTTAACAATACAAAATTGTACCCTTAATTTATTGATGAGAGCCTCGCGAACCCAGAAGGAATTATTTATCACATCAACGGCTGTTATCTTAGCTGAACTGGTCAAATTGATTACCTGTATTGGAATGGTCTATTCTAATGAAGGTTCATCTAAAGGAGCCATTAAAACAATCAACAATCAAATAATTAAACGTCCCCTGGATACATTAAAAGTTGCAGTTCCTTCCATCATCTATTACGTTCAAAATAATCTTCTCTATCTTGGTGCAACTCATTTGGATGCAGCTACTTGTCAAATAATTTATCAATTAAAAATTTTAACCACCGCCCTTTTCTCAGTGGCCATGTTGGGTAAACGACTTTACCCCCATCAATGGATTGCATTAGTATTATTATTCATTGGTGTAGCTCTTGTTCAACTACAACAAACAGTATCAATATCATCATCATCTCACCATCATCAACAACAACAACAACAAACACCAGAGGAAATAGTTAAATCAACTCACATTAATCAATCTCCTTTCATTGGATTCATGGCTATTCTTACAGCCTGTTGTCTCTCAGGTTTTGCTGGTGTTTATTTTGAGAAGATATTAAAAGGAGAAATATCTCTTTGGATTCGAAATGTACAATTAAGTGCCCTTACAATTCCTTTCGGTTTAATTGGGATACTTTTCACCGATTTTGGACCAATTTCTGAGAAAGGTTTCTTTTATGGTTACAGTCCTCTCGTTTGGACGGTCATCTTTTGTCAAGCTCTTGGTGGACTTCTCTGTGCCGTGGTGGTCAAATATTCTGATAATATTATGAAAGGTTTTGCCACCTCTTTGGCCATCGTATTATCATGTGTTGTCTCAATGTTTTTCCTCGATTTTCATCCTAGTTCACAATTTATTCTCGGTGCATTAATTGTCATGGCTTCAGTATTTCTCTATGGAAGGCAAGTTCCCTCATCAAACTCTTTCGCCAAAACCTCAAGTTAATTAACTCTAATCATCTTAACCAATCATCCAAAAGCAATCATCATGGTATATAAATTAATTTACTACACATATATATTTATTTATTTATTGTCGGTTTGTTGTAGTTCAACTTTTACCTTGAATCTTTATTGCAGTTGATTAAAAGGTTAATCTTTAATTGATGTTCTGTTCATTTTTTTTGTCAAATGAATGAGAATCTTCAATCAATTGTAATGTTTAAAATTTTGAAATTCAAGTTCACTTTCATAATAGAATATTTTTGTTAATTATAAAAACAATTTTAGAAGAGGAATTAAATTTTGTCAACAATTGCAAAGTGAAAATGTAAAAAATATTACACAATTTTGTTCTGACCGTAACAGTAAAGGTCAAATTCACAATAAAAAAGGTATAATTGCACGTCGATCAGCTGGATAAAGTTCAGCGAAAGCAACTTGATACCATCGATGAGTTAATATTGCTGAGATAATTTGATTCACTATAACCCAAATGTAAAGTGCCAACCAATTGTAATTGAAATCAGTTAAAAGGTATAAACTAGTGTAAGTAATTATTTCAGCGGCATAATTTGGACATGAGACATATTTAAATAACCTGCCATCGGGAAAATAATAAGTGCCTCGTCTTACAAATCGAACTGTGGAAAAATTTTCATCAGACTTAGAGGTTAATTTAAATGTTGGATAAACAAGAAGAATAAATTTACGAATGATATTATTACATCGAGAACTTCTAATGGAATTGGGATCATGTCGTAAACGGGCTAATTCATAATGAGCCCAGAGTTGAATGGTTTGGCCAATGAAAAAGATAATAAATCCAATTGATGTAATCAAAAGTCGTTCCCCTGTGAATAACAAATTTGCAAAACGAAAAATTAGTTTACATTTTGTATATCATATAAAGGAAAGTGTGAAATTAGGTGTTAGGGTATTGGCGAAATTGTTTTTTCTTCAGTTACATTTTATAAAGTGCACTGTCGCGTACAAATTATTCGCATTGAATAAGGCGATACTTAAATAGAAAACTATTCCAGTCATATAATGTATAATGTTAATCTCATTATCAGATGATACAGAAATGAAGACACATTCAAGATATCTTCGAGTAATATGCATCAGACAAATAACTGAGAAAGAATAGGGTTCAAGTCCAACTGAAAGAGAGAAAAAGAAAATGATTTAGTAATCGATTGAAAATCAATGTAATTGTTACAAACCATAATTTATGTCACCGAAAATAAATTTCAATGTTGGATAAACAAAATCTCTTATCTTAAGCTTATACAAGTAAGCGGACAAAATGACAATCAAATTAATTATACCAGCAATCGCATAGAAATGAGAGAAATATCTACAAAAGAGAAAGAGAGAACAAGTGTCATAATATAACAGTGAAGAGATAATCTATCCAATTAATTATTACTTTTTCTTGATCATCAGAAATTTCATACACCCAGCTGAATAAGCATTACGTTCACCATTACTTAAAGTTGCCAATGTTTTCCCATATTTATAAAGGACAACCAACCAAGTTGGTAACACTTTCTCACAGGTTAACATGAAAATTCCAATAACTCCAACAATTAGCGTAACACTTAACCAAAAAAGAATAAACCATGAAATTCCCAGTTTTTCTAAATTGCAAAAAAAAAGAAAAGAAAAATTAAATCAATTCATTTATGAACAAACAAACAATAAGAACAACAAAATAAACAAAAGTTACCTTTGGTATTTAACAGAGAAACGAAAAACTCCAACATTTTGATGAAAGACAAACGGTCAAAGGGTAAGGTGAAAATTAACTAAATTTATTTTCTATTAATCAACAACATTTTATACTCAAGACAATTGAATAAACAAAAATTAAACAGAAAATTAGGTTAATTGTGCAATCAAATGAAAAAAAGAAAATGAAAAAAAATGGAAAAAGAAGAAAAGTGGCTCCATCTGTCGGGATGATTTTCTTCTCCGAAGGGGAAGACAAAAAGGAGCGAAAAAGTCGAGGGAGGGAAGAAGATGAAAGATTGTTATTGTTTGTTGACCGCGAGTTTTATTCGCGCCTCTTTAAAGGTCTTCCTTGTCTTTTAATTGTCTTTTAACTTCTCGCTCATTCACTTGAGATGTTTATTTAATTTTCTCTTTTTTTAATTATCATTGATTTTATTTTATTTTCTATTTTAATTGTGTTACACTTTTAACTGTTTGATTTGAGAACATCTTTTTAATATTCTTTTGGTTGTGGTTTGCTTTATTTTTCAACTTCTAATCTCTTTGTGACCTCTTCACTTTTTTTTTTCATTTGTTCTTCTTGTGGTTTTTGTTTTTTTTTCCTTTACTTTCCTTCACTCAGATAAGAATCTTTGGTCTTTGAGATTTATCAGAGTGTTTGTGCTGTTCTCTGTTTATTCTTCTTCTTCTTCTTCTGTGATCTGCCTTTTGTGCTCTTGTTGGATAAATAAAAATGGTAGTCACCAGATCGGCTCAGAAACGGCAACGTGTTGAATGTGCATCACCGGTGAAAAATCGTAAAAATGTTATTGAGAGAAATGTTAAAACAAGGACAAATACCATGATGACAAGAACCACTTCCATTAAAACTCCTAGAAAATGTCACCGTAATTTAATGGACAGTTTTAATGATGCTGCTGTTACCGAGGAAAATAATGACAATCAGTTTACTGAGAGTAAATTTGAAGAAATCGACCATGGACTCACCATGACACCTCCGCCTACACCTGACCCTCAATCTGAATCCGAGGAGATGTTATCTTATGCCACCAGTTCCCCTGAATGTTCACCGGTCAAATGTAACCCGATTGTTGAGGCTAAACGACTTTTATCTATTGGTGCTGTTGACGGTATTATTGGTCGAGATACTGAGATCTCAGATTTATCCAATTTTCTAGAAAAATGTCTCGACACTAAAGAATCATCAACAATTTTCATCTCTGGTCCTCCTGGAACTGGTAAAACTCTGACCGTCCAGTCAATCATCACAAAATTAAAGCAAAGCTATAAGATCACTAAGCTTTTTTACAATTCAATGGATTTCAGAAGAGGTACAACAATTTATTCAAAGATCGCTGATGATCTTGGATTAAAAGACAAGACCAGGTAAGAAAAGATTTTACAAGGAGAACATTTTCCAATTCTCTTAAATCGAACAACAATCAAATCTAATCAATTTTCTATTCTTAAACTATTATAGATTTCGAGATAAATTGATCGAATCAATTGAGAAATTTATCACCAAAGCGAGACAAATGGTCATTTTAACAATCGACGAAATTGATAAATTAGACAAGGATCTGGTCGACGCGCTATTAGATTGGCCTAAAGTGAAAAAATCGAAATTAATTTTAATTGGTATCGCTAATACGATAACCTCATCAAGTCTTAACAAAATGACCTGTATCTTTGAACAAAACAGTGTCAAGAAAATTTCATTCCGCCCTTATTCAAGAGACCAGATTATCGACATTATCCAATCTCGATTACAATATCTAAATCCATCTTTTGAACTAATCTCAAGTAATGCCCTTCAACTCTGTGCACGAAAGGTTTCATCATACACCGGTGATGCTCGTAAAGCACTGGACATTGTCCGTCAAGCAATAGAAATGGCAGAGAGGGAGAAATGTTTATCTAATCCCTTAACTGGATTAAAACTGACCGCTGATGATGGTGATAATCAGGGTTCACCAAGGAAAATGGCTCGAATGTCACCTCGTAGATCACCCCGGAAACGACTTAACTTTGATCTTAATCCTGGTAAACCATTAGTTGAACCTCGACACATAAGTGCCATTTTAAATTCCGTTTTCGGAAACAAATTATTCTCCGAGGAAAATTTTACCGAACTCACAATTCACCAACAGATTATCTTATGCTGTATTCTTTACTATGGTAAAGAAAGGCAAAACAAAGAGATGAACATTCCCACCCTGTATAAATTATTCATCAAATGCTGTTCTAAAACTGGAATTTCATCTAATCAAATATCAAATTCTGATTTTCTGTGTATCTGTCAAATCTTGGAATCAACTGGATTAGTGAGGATTAAACAAGCAAAGGAAATGTTCCAAACCAAAATAACATTATCGGTGAACGAAGATGAAGTTTCCCAACGAATTTCCGAAAAGTCTCTCATTCAACATCTAATGAAATATATAAATACTCTTATATGATTATCATCAATTCCCCATCGAATATTATTTAAATCCAACAATCTATTTTATCCTCTTTTTTTTCAAAAAAAAAACTTCACTAATCCTTTTAATCAATGAAAACCAAACAGATTTGTACATATACATTGTATATTTATCAGCTTTTCTGTATGAAGGGATAAACTTTTATCTCTGGTAATAATTATATTTATCTTAATGAGACGAAAAGAAATTTAAAATAAATGATAATGATAATCTTTTAAACAATCACAATCAATAATCTTAGATTACTAATCTATGTAAAAATCTAATCACAATTTTAAAAAGATTAACTCAATTACTGTAATGGTGAGGAAAACGAAACAAAGTAAATAATAATAATAATGATTAATAAAAACTTTCCAATCACTTTTGTTGGTGACAAAATTTTTTGATGGTTAACACAATAGTATCGTTGTTAATTGTCGTCATCATTATTAAATTTAGCTTATAATGGGAGCGCATTCGCGCAATTTAGTTAATTGTTACGGTACAAAAAATCATGTGCAACTTTTTGTTGTCTGGATTTGATCACATGAAGTTTGTTGTTGTTGTTGTTGCTTTTCAATTTCCGTTTAACTTTTTGTTTTATACAAGAGGATGATCGAGATGTGTGATGATGATGATTGTGATTTGATTATAACGTTGATATATTTAGTATTTTTATGTGAAATTGGTGTTAATTTGTAGTGTGACAATCTTGATGATCATCTAAATGGGAGGAAATTATTTGGCCTCACGTTGATTATTGATATTTTTTATCGTCTTCTTCATCTTCCAGTTAAACCTTTAGGTTGTGGTCTCACTTTGATATCGTTTTCTGGTCCATCGGTAAGAAAGATCAACTCTGGTTGACAATTTCTCTCCGACTTTCAAACAATTTAATGTCAATAGTTTGCATTTGTCTTCCTCTTCCTTCCATGGCTTTTCTTTTCCAACAATTTAGCTCCCATTTATTTTTCCTTCTCATCAATTTTTCTCTCTCAATATAAATTAATTATACATGTTGATGGTGTGGTGGTGTTGGTGTTGAGAATGAGAGTATAATGGTAGGACTTGATCAAAAATAAAATCAATTAGGAGGAAGTAGACCATCAGCTCCGGATGTTCAGTTAGTCGGGTGTCTCTTTATATGGCTAATCATTAGCCGGGTATCTTTATTGCTTAAACAGGTTTGCCCAATTAATTAACTTTCATTGGGTTAATTTGTTAAGTTTTTTCTCATTCTATGTTTGTTTATGTGTATATAATTTAAGTGTTTTCTTATTGTGAGTGTGTGTGTGTTGTGTTGAATTGTGTTGTATATTCCTATGATTTTTGTTGTGTAATTTGTGTTTTTTTTTACTGTTGCGATGATGATGATGGTGTTGAATGGAAAGGGATTTTCAATTATACACAATTATTGTTGTTTCCTTTAGATTAAATTATTGGAACACAAGTCATGAATTGGTATCCTCTTCTTCAGGATTCTCGGTATCGATAAATTCAACATGATTAAATGGGAAATGTCCAATTTTCCCATTCAACTCTCCTTCCCATTGTCCATCCAATTTTGTTTTGATTACTTTAATTATGTCACCAACCTTTGTGATAGAAATAGAATGAAAAAAAAAGATATTCAATCAATAACAAGTAAAAAAAAATCTATTTCTGTTTACTTTGAATTACCTCTAATTTTAAAGCCGTTTTATCATATGCATTAGGTACTCTTGCTTGTGTTACTTTGGCCATGGCGGGTAATTGTCGTTGTATCTGAGGTGTATTATATTGCGGTTTAGCGGGTATTTGTTTGGTTTGACTAGGAATCGGACTGGAAGTTCTAGTTGTATTTTCATTTTGGGTATCATCATACTGGAAGATATTGATGAGATGATTTATTTTTCCATAATTTTCCCGAGGCAAATTGAGACAGAAAATAAAGGAAGAGAAATGCAGAAGATGAGATATTAATTTTTTTTTTGATGGAGAATAAGAAAAGTTCAAAGTTAATTAGTAACCTCTGTTAGCTACAATAATTAATTAATCTCTCTCTTTTTTCTTACCGGTTCAACATAATTAACAGGAATACAACCTGTTTTGCCCAACCTATTTCTCGCTGTCCACCAATGGTCTTCATCTTTAGAGACGATTGTTAAAATTTCATTCCGTCTGAACGGAAGATCTTCATCATCTCCACTTCCTACGAAATCATATTTAGCACGAACTTTTTCAGACCTTTTGGTGGCCTTTTTATAAGAAACAGAGTAAAGATAAAGAAAAAAGCAAACAAACAATTAATCGGGGAGAGAAAAATGCTTGAGTGATATCATAATAATAACAGTATCACAAACAAATGGTTAGAAAGATGATAAAGTGAGTAAATATATGTAAAGGTTAAATCATCGGTATTGGAAAGTGAGAGAGGGAATTAGCCACTCACTGGTCTTTTTAGTTTAGTTGTATCCAGGAGATGAATTTTGTAAAAGCTCAGTAATGAAGGGATATCGGGAAACATTTGATCGCCCATACGAAAACGAGTCTGGTCATATTGCTGAACTTTATTAATGATGTAATGGCTAACTTTCAAATCTTCTCTGTGGGAAAAGAAAGAAAGAAAAATGAGAACAAGTGAAAATTAATGGTAATTTAGATAAAGAGGATAGGAGAGAAAAGAAAACAATAGAATGTCAGTCAAAATTAAAACCATAGACAAGAGAAAATGGCAAAAATAGTTACCTAACACAGAGAACAAGATCACCAAGGATTGAGCTACTGTTTCGCACCAAAAACACTCCCACTTCATTTTCAGCATTCAATAAGTCAATGGCCTCTTGTCTTGTCATGGAACCAAAATACCAACTGTCCAACCAGAGGGAGAAGTAGGAAGAAGAAGATAAAATAAGATGGGAAAAAGAAAGACGAGAAGCCCAAGAGTTAACAATAATGAATGTGGAAGAGAAAAGAAATAAGAGAATATCAATTAAAAGGCCAAAACAACATCAACCACAGGCTACAAGTGAAAGAGGAAAAAAAATCCTGAGAAAAAGAAGCCAAGCAAATTTGAAAGAGAACTTGATACACAATCAAGACAAGCACAAAACAAATATTAGAGAAGAAAATTAACATTGGTTAACCATTAACAGTTCAATGGAAAAGAATAGAAGAAAAAAAAATCAGGACATGTTAGATTATCATTGGACTATAACATAAGCAATGGAAATAATAGAAATCAAAGGAAAACCATAAATATGAACAATCAAATTTTCACAGATAAATTGACATGAAATTAATCTATCATGACATAATTCTGACCTTTTTCATCTTTTTTTAAAGGCTAAAAATAATGAAAAAGATGAAAGAAAGAGAATAAAATAAATTCCATTGGATAAAAATATTAGAGAAAATCAAAACCAATGTTAAATTAAGAGAAGAAAAAAAATAGAAACAATCAATTACTCTACCTGTTTTTATCATAGGGATCGAAATTTGCTGCCATGATTAGATGGAAGCAGTTGTTAACAAGAACATATAAAACCACAATTAGCAGAAAAAAGAAATTAAAACACAATTAGTTAATTGTTAAAGAAAATGTTACACATAAAAAGTGAGGAAGAAAATGTTTACAAAAAATTGGAGAAAATGAGAAAAATAAATTGACCAAAATTCTTGCGAAAAAAGGTGACATCTAACGACGAGAAAAAGAACTAAAAGAGAAAATTTTAATTAGGTAACATCCCCTAGGGACTTTTCTTCCTCAACTTTTTCCAACAACAAGTTAAGTTGATTGTCATTGATTGTCTTGTCTTTTTTAATTTAATTCTTTTCATTTTAATCTAATTTAATTCTGATTTAACTGTTTGATTAAAATTTTTAAGTCTCTTTTTTATAGTTTTCACGTGAATTTTGTTTAAATTGAAATAGTTACACGATGGAGGAAGATCCGTTCACAATAGAAAATAGTCAATCTAAGGTAAGTTTTTTTTTCTATTCTCTTGTGTGTGTGTGTGAGTGTTAATCTTTTCTGTATCTCGCCTTTTTTTATTATTATTTTTCTCTTGTTGATGCTTTTTTTTCATCTTCTCTCTCTGACTCTCTGTCTAGTTGTCTCTCTATTTTATCCTTGTCGTTTTACACCTCTCTTCTTTGGAGTAACATTTTTCTTTTCTCCATCTTTAGGATAAATACAAATGTAATAATAATTTGTTTGTTTCTCTTGCTAGAGAACGGGCGAGATTTTATCTTTTCTTTCTCTCTTTCTCTTTCTCTTTCTCTCTCTTCATTCTCTTTATTTATTGGTTTCTTTTATTTTCTCTCTCTCTCTCCTTAATTATATCGGTGTGTCAATACTTGACATAAGAGTGAATTATTATTGTTCAGTTTTGAAGGAAAAATTAGATAGAGAGAAAGAGTCTACTGATTATTGGGTTGAGAAAAGTTTTATCTTCGTTTCTCTCTTTTATCTTCACCTTGGTGTTAATTGTATTTGTTGTATTTATATCAGAGAATGAAATGGTTGATTTACAATCAAAACTAATATAAACACAACCATATTATTGTCATGATGAAAAGGGTGAGAAAGAATAGATGAAAATTATTGAGCCTTTTGAATTTTCCTTTCTGGTTACTATCCTTTCACTGTTCGGCTTTTGACAATCAATCAATGAATTGGTTTTATTGTTAATGAATCTACTGATTTGTTGAGTTATTACTTTTCATTGATGAATTTAAGGCTTTTTTTCTCAATTCTATCCAGGCTGATTGTTGTTGATGTATTTATTTCTTTGCGTTTTGTTTTATTCCATTGATGTTTATTATATTTAATTTTTATTTTGTTTCTCTTTACTTGATTTTTCTTATAGGGTAATGGAAATGATGAAGACGATGACGAGGACGACGAGGAGGAAGATGGTGACATAGCCGAGATGCTTGATTACTATAAGGGTGAAATGGAGGAAGCGTTAACTTGGATACTTGAAGCGGAAGAGCATCTGATTGACATTGATTTGATGGAGAAAAATTTACCCGAAGTTAGAAAGATATTTAAAGAGCACGAAGATTTTATCAATTCACTGAAAGATATTCAAATAGAAGTTGCTAAGTTACTGGGTGAGGGTCAAGCTATTGTTGACTCAGAAGAATGTCCACCCGAAGAGAGAACTGAACTTGAACTACAGATGAACCTGTTAAATGAACGATTGGAACAATTAAGTTTAAAAACCCTAGAGTTTCGTAAAAATATTCATGAAACATTGATGATTTTACAACAGAAGCAAATTAATCATCTAAGAAATTGGCTTTTCACTGCTGAGGATAAATTAAGTCAGTTTACCGATTTTGGATCTGATCTTGTCGAGTTAAAGAAACAGTTGACAGATTATCAAGTAAGAGTTTTAGAGATGTCATCATTTACTTTCTTTTAGCAATTATTTGTTCCTCCTCTTTCATTGTTATCAATTTTTCTTTCTTTCTCTCTCTCTTTTGAAAATTATCGCTGACAGAATTTCCAACAGGATTTCAACGTACAAGAAGAAATTGTTGACTCATTACGTGACCTTGTCTGGATTTATGATGATTGTGAAGGATCCAGTCCAACAATGGATAAGCCACCGGATGAACTGCAAGATCAATTAGCCCCATTAGCTGAGAAATGGAATATGGTTCGTAAATTTATCCATGAACGTAAAGAAAATTTGGAAGATATTGTTCACTCATGGGAAAATTTCACCGACGAGGAAAATAAATTCAATTCATGGAGAGCTAAGTTAGATCGAAGGTTAAGGGAAATGGAAGAGGCGGCTGCTGACATGCATATTGGCTCTTCGTTTGTGGGAGAACTTGTTAAACGACTTGAGAGAATGGAGGCTGAAATGGATCGCCAGCGGTCTTTGTATTTGAAAATAGGTGAAGAATCATACGAGCTAATAAATAAGCTTGGCTCGAAATCAGCTGCTGGTTTGGTTATTACCAGAAAAATGGAGACCCTAAAAGAGGTTTGGGAGGCAACGGTTCAAAGGATGAACACCTTAAGCCATGTTGTTTCAAAAATTAATGAGGCCTCACTTGATGAGCTGTCCACCGATAATAATGGGGAGGAGTCCATGACAGAAGGTAATGAAATACTGAAACAGGTTGAAGGGGAATCATCTCACCACATTAACAAACAACAACAACAACAGAAGCAGCAACAAAAAGTAGCTACGCCTACGACTCCAAACCAACTGGTTGGTTCAAGCGCAAAGAAACGTCGGCTTGATAGTTGGCTGATTCAGGAGTGGCAAAAGGCTCTTGATGTGTTTACAACCTGGTTAACCGGTGTTGAAGAGGTAATTGGTGTGGAAGAAGCTACTAATGAAAATTGCACAACTTCATGGAATTCAATGTCTTTAGAGGAGCAGCAAATTTTCTTGGAAGATACTGAAAGTGATCTAGAGATGAGAAGACAAGAATTCGATTCACTTGTTACCAAAGGAAATGAATTTGTGGATGAATTAACCAAATGTGGTGAAAATGAGGAGAGCTCATCTATTAAACAAATTGTGGAAACAGTTAATGAAAGATGGTGTCGAGTTAATCGTACTCTTCGTGAGCGTCAATTAAGACGCCAAGGATTAGTTCAGTTGAATCGTATGGTTGTCGAAACTGGTGCAATGTCTCTTGTACTTGAATCAGCGAAAAAATTTTTACGCGAAAAAACAACAAGTAGTTTAAGTGATTTATCACCTGATATCCTGAAGAAAATTGATGAAAACTGTAAATTAAGGATAAAAGTGCTATCAGCTCAAGAAGATAAAATCTCTAAGCTTCGTAAAGAGTTGGAAGATCTGAAGCGGACATTAAGAACAGCGATCAAAGAACCATCTTATCAGAAAATTGTCTCTTTCTTCAATGAGAGAGAGCAAGTGAATGAACAATTGTGTAATTTGCTTAAGAAAGTTAGTGAATCATTAACTCAATCTAAACTCACCGATGGTTCAACCGAAAAACAAATTCAAGTCACACAACAACAACAACAACAACAACAGTCATCAACATCAAATGGTTGCCCAAGTGATTTAAATCAAAAAGTGGACTCTTCATATGAAAGATTAGTGAAATTGAAAGAAACCAAATTCTCCAAGAAACCAAAGGTTTACTTTGATTTGTTATTAAATGCTAATCAACTTGATGAGTATAATCAACTACTCAATGAGATTGACAACGAGGGAAAACATTTGAAAACATTACTCGCAGAAATATCATCGTCATCATCATTAACATCATCATTATCATCATCATGTAAAGAGAAAAATTTTATCAACCTTTCAAAGCAGCAACAACAAGGACAAAATGACAATACTTTGGTTAAAGAGATGAGAGATAAGTGTAACTCTTCACAAGAGATTTGGGAGTTTTGCCACAATGAGTGTCTCAATAGAATAGCTAATTACCGTAAATTGGAAACAAGCCTGACTACTTTTGACGATGAAACATCAATTCTTGAATCAGAAGTAGAACAATTAACTGATTTTCTCAATGAACTTCGTCCTGCCCTGGGTGATATACAAACACTGGAAAGTGATGTTGAACAATGTAACAAAGTTTTGGACGATATTAAAATAACATTAGAAAGCAATTGTGCACTAATTATATTAAAAAGTGAACAGTTGATTGCTGAATTTGATGAATTCGATGATGATAACAATGATGATTCCAATGGTGATAACAATCAAGGTGGATCAAAGTGTTTACAAGATCGGATGGATAAACTAAAGGAAAAGTGTTCAATGTTAAGGATGAAAGCATCAGATAAAATTCAACAATTGGAAACTGCTTTGAATCGTAGTAAAAATGTTTGCCAATCTTTTGAAAAGCTTGAACGAGACATTGAATCGTTAAGCTTTGAGACTGATGAAGTTAAACATTCGGTTGTTGATGATTATCAGAAGAGCTTTAAATCTGGGCGAACATTACAAGAGAGATTACGAAAAACCAACGATGAGGCAAACAAATTGTCAAAATTATTAAACAATTTATCACCTAGTCATCAACCCACCACCGAATCATTGGAAGAGATGAAAAGTAAAACAGAAACAATCAAAGAAACACTGAAAACATTGATTGAATCCATAGAAGAATATCTAACAACATTGAAACAAAATCATAGTAAATTTGGTGAATTTACCAGGTTAATTATGATGGAAAAAGATTGGTTGGATAAATTGGACAGAAAACTAAAGCGATCTCCACAAACGGCTGCCGATGCTGAAGAAATATCTGGTAATCATGATGATTTAGAAACTTATTTACGACATCGACCTGTTGAACGTAGTGATCGTATTCATAAATTGGCCAATGAATTGATTGCAATGAGTTTCTTTTCTGATTCCGTTGAAATTGAGATAAATAAGGTTGACCAACGTTGGAAAAGTTTACAACATCAAGCTCATCAACGATTACAAGATTTAGAGTCTTCAATCACTTATGCACAACAATGTGATTCTCAAATTTTAAAAGTGCAAAAATGGATTCAAGATGTTGATTGTTTACTTCAACAGCGTTTTGATGAAGATATTCTTGCGGAAGATATGCCGGATGAAGTTGATGTAATTAATTGCTTCTACTAATTACTTTTATTGTCAGATTATTGTCATTAATTATGTTATCATTTCTTTTTATTTTTCACAATTGACAGAAATTGGATCTAGAGTTTAAATCAAATAAACAAATTCTGGACACATTGACTGAAAGTATTGAGAATTATCGTTCTCAGGAAAGATTGGAAGCTGCATCCAGACTTGAGGAACAATTAGCAATCTTAAATGTAAGTGATGATTAATTGATTGATGATTTGGTTTATTTTTAATTGTTGATTCTTTTTTTCTTATTTTTAGTCTCAATATCAAGATCTTGTTATGAAGTTTAAAAAGTATCAGCATCCAACTGATTTTGCGATTCGTTTGAATAGTTTATCGAAAAAGTTAAATGAATTGATGGATAATCTTATTGATCTCAAGGTTAATTCTTATGAATATACTGTAATCCAGGAAGAGTTCAATGAGTGTCGTAAATTAGTTCAAGAGATTGATAATGTACGTGAAGAAATTGATAAAGTTAAAAAGCAAACATCACTTGCTGTGGATTTTGCTGATGATCCGGAAGATTTGGTTCGAGAAGTTGATGTGCTGGAAAAAATTTACGAAAATTTATCTCAAATGGCAAGTGAACGTAAACAAGAGATTGAAAAAGTAATGGAAATTAGTTCAACTGTAATGAATTTATTATACGAACTGAAAAATTGGTTAAATCAACAAGAAGATCCATCGAGTGTTGATCAAAGAGAATTTGGTCAAAAGAAAGATGAACTTCGACAATTAAATGAAAAAGTGCAATTATTATTCCATATTATTGGAAATAAAGACAATAATGATAAATTGAGACTGAATATCGAGACAATTGTTTCCGATTTTGAACTTTTGGAGGAGAAAATGTCTCGTAAATATAATTCCGAATTTACTACTAGAAGTAATAGTTCCGATTTGACACAATTAACGACAAAACAATCATCCTCATTGAAATCACTTAGTAAACAACGACAACTTGGACTTCAACGGTCAATCGATTTATCCGAAGGAATTGATTCCAATCAATCGTCTCCAAAGTCAACTACTAGTCGTAAAGGTTCATTATCAAGAACCATAACTGCAACCGCTGCTTCCGAAGGTCTTCCAATATTATCAACAACAAGAACAACAGAAAGTAACACAGTTAAATTGCTCAATTTTTTTACTCTTCCCGAATTGGAAGATATTGATTACGAATTACAAAACATTCAAATTTATTTGAATACATGTGAGATTTTGAACAAAGGTGATTTTATTGAACAAAAGCAACAATTAGGTGCCTTAAAGAAGATACAAAACACTATGGAATCCCATAAGCCTAAGATTCATAAAATGGTTGCTGAGAAAATGATGATCAACACTATTCATCCCCAAGGATCTGAATATATACCACTGATAGAATCCATTTGGACCCATTGGCAAGCACTTCGAGAATCATTTATGAAACGTCATCGACGTTGGTGGTTTGCTAAAGAGACACGAATTCAGAACGATACAACTTTCAATCAAATTAAATCATTCCTTGATATGGCCGAGAAAACATTAGCCGCTAGTCGATTGCCAACTGGTGAGTTGAACATCGAAGTAGCTAAAAAAGAGGACGAACCTTTGAGAACCGCTTTCAACGAGCATGTACCCGTTTTTGGCACTTTCAAAGTAATGACTAAAAAAATTATGGCCGATCTACCCGATGGTGGGGAGAAGCTTGTTGATCGTATTACTTTGATTGATGAAAAGTGGAAATCAGTAGTTCGTGATTTGGCCTGGCGTAAAGAGCGACTTCACAACGAGGACAAAAATATGGACGTTCTTGGATATTGGAATCAACTGGAAACTTGGATTGGAAAGGTTAACAAAACTTTAGCCAAATTAGAGGGTAAAATTGAAAGCTTCGAGATGGCGAATATCTTACAAAACGAAGTCAAGGTAACTAAATTTCCTTTAATCATCTAATTAAGAAAAAATTTCTTCAATTCATTAATTCATTTTCTCTCTGTAGTTTCTTGAACAAGAATTACAAACTCAATGGTTAAACATGATGACCATTCAATTAGCTCCAACAATGATCATTGAAAAAGATGTTGATACCATGGAAAAAGATTTTTTCAAAGTAGGTTTTCAATCAAATAATGTTCTAATTGCCAATATAATTAACAATTAATTTAACTCTTTTGTTTTAATTTTGTTCCCAGTTAATCATTGGTTTACCTGAAGCTCGTATTTCTATTGACAAATACTTGACCAGTTTCAAAGTGGTCTCACGAATGTTGGACGATGAAATTGATTGGACATCTACTCATTTAGAGGAAGAAACTAAACCTATCGAAGATGCAAGTGTATGTATAACCAGAACAATTTTCTTAATTGTTATCATTTATTTACATAGTTGATAGATAAACACTCTCATGAAAAGAAAAATTGTCCATCTAAATGAACCAATAATCAATTGTAATCGAAAACATTGGAATCTGTATATTGTATCTTCTCATACTAAATAATTTATTTTTATTTATTTTCAGGTACATGAAACCAATTACGAGAAATTAATTGTTATGTTACAAGAAATTGAAAACGATGCAAATAAATTCGGACACAAACCTCCAAGTTTCTTGAAAGAAAAGATGGATTGCCTTAAGGGCAAACGTGAATTACTCCATAAAAAGATGAGATTAAACGCTGATCCAAGTTCAACTGAATGGTACAATTGGCTTAATTCTCAAGTTGATTATATCGCAATTACATTTAAAGATTGTTCTGATGAGAGAGTATTAGAACAATTGAAAAATATTGTCAATCAAATTGAGGTAAGATTAAAATTTAACTCTCTCGCTCTAATCGTTATAATTTCTCCATAAAAATTGTGTTGTATTATTTCATGGAAATGATATATTTATATTATCTAATATTCACCATAAGAAGCATGATCAGAGGATTTAATCTAACGATCTTCACTTTTCATCCTCATATCTTAATCCTATTGTGTTCACTTGATAATCTGAATACATTGACTTTCATTAGAGAGATAATGGTTTGTCATTCCTTTTGTTATTGATGCGGGATTTTTGATGATTATCTTCATCATCAATTCATATCCTACTTGGTTCATAAATGGTTCATGATTTAGATTCAGAGAGTAAAATCTTTGATAATTTAGGTTGATGACTTTCAGCTTATTTGATCAAATGAATACAATTTGATTATTTTAGTTTAATCATTATTGTTCAATCTGATTCCAATTTGATTGCTTGTAAATTTTGTCTCCTCTTTGCAACTTCTTGAGTGAATTCAATTAACTTAATTTTTTGCATCCATCTTTCTGATTCTTAACAATTTAAATATTTTATTCACACAATTGGTTTATTTGTATCAGCTTTTAGTAATATAATGTGTCAGTTGTATCTTTAATAATGAGATGTCGTTATTTTCATCATCACTTTAATACATTTTTATTAGACTATTAGAGTTAATCTGATTTTGTTTCTTCACTGATAACATTGAATATCAACTGTCCATTCAGTTTTCCTGCTCACTAAATGACCTTTAATTCAGTTTATGATATACTATCAATGGATGATAAAAAAAGGTATTAGCCAGTCATTTTTATGTTACACTAAATACAATCAGTAAATCATTGATGATAACTTTCATTATTAACAATCAAACCTTTTTCACACTTTTGTCATTTACAATTACATTAGTAATGATCTTCCATTTGTTTGATCAAACAGAAAACCCATTAGTTAAATTATCAATTACCTTGGAAAATTTAATCTTGATTTCGATATTTTTTTATTATCTTAATCATCTGATTTTGTTAATCAAGTGGAAAAAAGTTGATTTATTATATAATCTCTTGCTTTGTACACTTGATTGTATTAATATTTTCCCTTTTTTTCAATCAAGTGATTCTCAAATTGAATAATTAAAGGGGTAAAATTGATAGAAAAGTTAATTATGGTGATTTAATTCGCGTTTCGATTGGTTCAGATTCTTTAATTTAAATTTGGATTTTTAAATTCTCTTGCTTCTTCTTGATCGATTTCGCGATTTCCGAAATTTACTATGACTTTTATAAGGGACACTTGTCGTTGAATCAAGTGAAGATTGACTTGAACTTAGACTTCGGCTTCGGCTTCGACTTCTACTTCGACTGTGACTTGAACTTCGACTTCGACTTTGACTTTGACTTGGATTTTTGCTTCGACTTCGACTTTGATTTTTGCTTCGACTTCGACTTCTGCTTCTACTTCGACTTTGCATTGATGATAAACCACCAGATCCTCTTTTCGATCGTGTTCTAGATCTTGCTGAAGATCTCGAGCTAAGCCGAGCGCGTGATTGAGGTTTTCTTTTACTTCCCCTTTGACTGTTTGTTGATTTTCTACCTCTACTCTGAGTACTTCGACCTCGTTTACTGCTCCGTAGACTTTGTCTGCTACTCGAGTGTTTCTCTTGAAAATTATTCAAATCTAATTTAGAATCAGAATTCGAGCTTGTTTTGCTTCTAGATGGTTTAAAAAGATCTCTTGAATTAACACCAGATGAAGTGTCTATCGTTTTTCCATCACTTGGTACCAAAATTGTTACTTTTTTCTTATCTTCATCGGATACCCGTTGATCTGAAGATGAATTTGACTGAGATCTTGACCGAGATCTTGACCGAGATTTTGATCGAGATGATGACACTTTTCTTAATATCGGTGATAACAAAGGTGTAATCGACCTCGCAACATTGTGAAAAATTTCTGAAATACCACCGCCCTCCAGGTCATCCTTTTCTTCAACATTTCGTTTACCTTTTAATTAATTCGAAATGATTAAATTGTCTCATATAATATCAGAAAAATGACTTACTTTTATTAGCTTCATCATCTAAATGCTCAATTGAAATCGGACCAGATTTTAAAGTTTCAAGATCTAACGGAGATAAAGATGACAATGAAGACAACGATGAACTAGATGATGGTGATGATGACGATGAAGATGATGACTTTTTCGTCCTCTTTGAACTTTTCGTCTTTTTCCTTGGCATCGATATCGATACAAATTAACTCCAATCAAACCAAAGAAATAGTAACACTCTCATAATCCAACCAATTGCTAATGATTTAAATTATCAATTGTTTAGTATTCTTCCAATTTTGTCGTATCTGTTGATTAACTAATTGCCTTCGATTGTCTTCTTATGTCAAATGATTCTTTTCGACGTTTTTTTTTAATATCTTATTCTATTACACGAGTTTGCTCGATGTCGATTACATAATATGTTCAGAGATCTGAAAACCTTTTCTTTTTCCTCTTTCTCATTCATCTTTCATCTCCATCAACTCTTTTCCCATCACTACGAGTCTCTAATTTTTTACCATTTCAATGTTATCTTAAGTTGTCTACAATTTAAAGCTAACAATTAATTAATCATTTATGTTTTCATATAATTATGTTAACAATACATTAATCATCAGATTAGAAAGAGTTAATCATTTGTTTACTTATTGTGTTAACATTTCATCTAACATTAAAGTTTACAATTTAATTTTCCATTAGAAACAAATTGCAATTCATGAGGATTTAAATTCCATCTCTAGTAACGATAATAACAAGGACCATGATGTTTTGGAAGATGATCAGAGTGCAGAATTAGAAACAATGAATAAAAGTAAGTATTTAATTGTTTTCTACGAAAATTGATTAGATGAATTGTAATTCATGTTTATTTTGAAAGTTATTCGTTTTGCTGAACTTTTGGAAAGGTTTTTTTTTTATTGTTTTTCTGTTTGATTATTTGATTTAATTGTATTTCTTTGTATTGTGATTAATTAGATATATCAAGTTATCGTTGGAATAGTTTGAAGGAGAAAATGCTTGCTTTACAAATTCGCCTCGAGGCAAATTCTGGCGATGAATTGAATCAACTGCTACTTTCATTGCGTGAATTAAATGAATGGGTAATTAAAAAGCGAAGTGATTACAGCTCATTGGGTGATATTATTGGTGATGTTTCCTCACTGACCAAGCAACAAGATGATCTGACCAACCTGAGTCTTTCACTGGATGAAGAGAGGCCAATCATTGAGACAACTCTAATGTCCGGTCGATCACACCTTTCAAAAGGTGATTCTCAAGGTAAATAAATATCTTTATATTCATATTTTTCATGATATTATTTACCTAATCAAAAACTCCTTCAACAATATATATAATCTTCCCAAAAGCAATAACTTATATTTGGTCAAACATTTGATGAAAAAAATGATCTTGTCATCAAGATGATGATGATGATGACCAGCAAATCTTAACCTATACGGTTAATCATATTTTTTTTCATGATGATTACGATGATCAACTTGAATAATATGATTTGGTTTCTATGGTCATTCCATAACAATTTATTTTTTCTACTTATGGATTTCTCTTTCATCACCATCTCTATTGTGTATTTTTTATATTAAGATCATAATGATAATGGTAATAAATATCAATACAAATTCCGTGGCAAATGAAAATGTCCTTTGGTGTATTTGAATGTTTATCTATTGATTGATAGAAATGTCAGAATTTTTTTTCCTGATCTTAAAAAGTTTTTCTTTATTATAAATTGTTGATGGTGAATTTTCAACTTAAAAATTATTGATTAATCTTGCAATTGTCTAATTTGTTTTTCTGTTTAATTTTCCAGGTTACGATGAGATTAGTGGGTCCAGAAATCGTGATAAAGGTGAAATTAACAAGATAACTCAAAGTATCCAATGGGAAGTTGAAAGATTATCCGAAAAATGGTCAGAATTATTAAAAGTAATTGACCATAGGAAAAGACGATTAGATGATATAATGAGAGTAAGTTTCTAGTTGTCATTGCTCATTTATTATCATTGAAATTGTTAATTGTTACTAATTTGACTCTTTTTTACTTGTTTTCTAAAACTTTTTTCCAGAAAATGGTTAAATTACAATTCCAAATGGATGAATTATCATCTAAACTTTGCATAGCCGATATGACCAGAAATAAATGGATACCGATCTCTGAGATTGCTGTTGATCAACTTCCTGAAGTTCTGAACGAGCTTCAAACATTCAGAGATAATATTTATCCACTTCAAAGGTTTGTTGATCAAATGAATGGATCAGCAACCCGAATCAGTGGATCTCAAGTGTTACTTTCTGATGGAGTTCTTAATTGTTTGGAGGAACTAAATACTCGTTGGAAGTTAATTCAAGTCTCTATCGAAGAGAGAAGGAAAAACTTGGAACAAGCAGTAATCGATCACAATACAGCTCAACAGCGTTTCCTAAATGACGCAGTTGAAAATCCATGGGAAAGAGCAGTCGCTTTCAATAAGGTTCCATATTATATAAAGTGAGCATTTTACCCAAGTCAATCTGATTAATTATCAAAATTTCATCCAATTGTTATTGACTTTTTCGTCTTTCTTATTATAGTCATGAAACTGAGACAACCCATTGGGATCATCCTAAAATGACTGAACTCATTAACACCCTAAATGAGTTTAACGAAGTTAGATATTCAGCTTATCGAACTGCGATGAAATTAAGATCAGTCCAACGTCACTTATGCCTTGATTTGGTTAAATTTGATGGATTAATCGAAATCTTCTACAATTGTGGATTAGCGGGACAAAATGAGAAACACCTCAATGTACCGGAAATAATAACAGTCCTTCAAACAATTTACACAGCAACGGCTTCAGGTGATCAAGCGATTGTAATTAATGTACCTTTATCAATCGATTTATGTCTTAATTGGTTACTTAATTTGTACGATACGTAAGTAGTTTGTTATACTAATTTAATTGAATAATAAGTGATGAATTTTTTCTATTCTTTTTCCAATTTGATTTCAGTGCTAATCGAACTGGTTTTATTCGAGCTCTCTCTTTGAAAATTGGCCTGGTTACTTTATGCAAAGGAACTTTAGAGGAAAAATATCGATGTGAGAACTGTTATTTTCTATCCATTTTGTTTCCTAGTTTATTAATTTGGAATATAATTTTCTCGATTGACAGATATGTTCAATGTAGTCGCTGATAACGGACTAGTTGATGAACGAGCTTTGGGAATATTGTTACACGATTTTATTCAAGTGCCTCGTCTCTTGGGAGAGATTGCTTTTGGTGGAAACAATGTTGAACCAAGTGTCCGATCGTGTTTTGACCTTGCCGCACGTAAATCTGAAATTGAATTGATCGATTTTCTTGCCTGGTTACAACGAGAACCTCAATCAACCGTTTGGCTTCCTGTTCTTCATCGTTTAGCAGCCGCTGAAAAGGCTAAACACCAATCAAAGTGTAACGTTTGTAAACAATTTCCAATCATTGGATTCAGATATAAGTGTTTACTTTGTTTTAACTTTGATATGTGTCAAATTTGTTTCTTTTCTGGTCGAACTTTGAAAAATCATAAAAACATCCATCCAATGCAAGAATATTGTCTGACCACTTCCTCAGGTCAAGATATAAAAGATTTTACTCGAATCATACGGAACAAATTTAAATCCAAACGATACTTTAAACGGCATCCAAAATTTGGTTATCTTCCCGTTCAAACGGTTGAAAGTGATGCCGATGTAAACACAAATGAAGGTCACCTCAACTCTCCGACACATACACTCCAACATCCGGACTCTCTTGATATGCATTCAAAACTTGAAATATATGCTAGTCGATTAGCGGAAGTGGAACTGGACGATGGACAAGATCGCAACTTTGACAATTACGAAGAACTGTGAGTTAATATCAATATTTTCTTATATCATTTTGAGTTAATTGTTATTCTAATTATGTTTCGTTTCTAACTCTTTTTTTTGCTCAATAGTGATGATGACCGTCAATCTAATGCTCAATATCATCCAGAGTATGATATCAGTTCACTCACCATTCCTCGTGATCGATTGATTACCACAATTGCCCCAGATCAACGTAATGAACTAGAATCCATTATTAATGGATTAGAACAAGAAAATAGGTTAGTAATAGTTGCTACCAATTTTCACTTTAGGTTGATCAGGTTAATCAGTTGATTAAATTGATAACAATAGCTGTTTTAATCATCGATTTTTTCATCTACTCAGTCTCATTTTCAATTGCTATTAACATCATTTCAATCCAATATTAAATCAATACATTTGATTAGAAATAAAGTTAATCATTGGACTTGTTTGTTTCCATTTTGAATTTCAATATTTTCTTTGACTAATTATTAATTTGGTTGATTTTTCACTATTTTCAGGCAATTACAGGCTGAATATGAACGATTAAAGATCAAAAAGAGCCAACAAGTTAACGGAAAGAGCTCAACTAATGTCCAAAGTGATTCTCACCATTATTCAACCATTGGCTCACTGACCAGGGGAGGAGGTGATATACTTACAGTTAAAGCGGAAGTGGATCCATATGCATCTTTAATCTCATCCAGGGAGGAAATTCTATCCGCTGAAAAGAAAGCCTTACGATCTAAAGAAGACGAACTTGAAGTGAAACGTATCCTTCTTGAAGAGCAAAACAAACGCCTGGAAGCCACTTTGAAACGATTGCGACAATTTTTGTCCAAATTTCCCGATGCAACGAGTTTATCCAACACCCTGCGATCGACACACAGCGATTACGCTACTCCGGCCAAACTATTATCCTCGGCTGGGCGATTACACTATTCAACTAACAACAGTATGGCCTCGCTACGGGTTAATGGATCTTCCGATTCTCATCATCATCTTAATCATCATCAATCATCCAACATTGCTAATCACTCTGACGAAACTGCTAACAGATAGCTGAAGATTAATTGTTTTTAAATTGATTTTTTACTAATTTTAATTCCTATGATTGTTGATTATTTTAAGACAATTTTCTCAATCATCTTAGTCACAAAAGTAGAAGGTGAAAAAAATAGTCAATATTAACATGATTAGTTTTGTTTCACATTGATTAACTTTCCGTTTCTCTAATTCCCTGGCTTTTAATTTTGATTAAGCATTTTAACTAATTAATTAATCATCATTATCATTCATTTTTGATCATCATCTCAATTAACTATCTATCTATTTTAAGCTTTTATTTTCCCTCTCACCGATTGTATTTTCAATCAATTTTAATTACACTTGTGATTTAGTTGATTTGGAATTTTTACAATCAACTAATTAACCTTTAAGTCCTTGAGTTATTTTCACCTTTTTCTAATTATATTTCACCAAAGTTTTCAATTTACAATTTGTTAGCATTTAAACATTATAGCAATTTACAGGAAAACAAACAATCAATAGATTTGATTAATCTTATCATCGATACGAGTTGACTAATTACAACAATTAAGTTAACATAATTTGCATTTTCCTCCCCTTTATTATTTCCAACAGATCTTCAATCAAAATTATCAACAATTGTATTTATTTTATTATAATTTAATCATCTTAATTGTAATTGGTCAAAATGGTAGCAATTAACTAAATCAATAATCCATTTTGATCAAACTGACAGAAGAAGCAAAAAAATCCAATTCACTAAATTTGAATACATTAATTGTTATATGACACATCGAAAGGTTGACAACGAAAAAAAAAATCTTAATTGTAATAATTTATATCTTAATCAATTTGGTTCCATTTAAACAAAAGCAGCTTTAATTTTCTTTAAATCATTTATATAATTAATAGAATCATCTCTTTATAATTAAATCTCACAATTAAACTAATGGAGAGAAATCATTTCTCTCTCTCTCTCTCTTTTTACAACAATCAATGTCTCTTAATTATTCAACGATATTAATAACCAAATTAACCTTTTTCCTTTCACAATTAAATATCAACATAGATGAACCTATGGACCTTTTTTTGGGTTTTCTGGTTTTCTGGTCACGAAAAACTGGTAATTGTTTGGGTTTCGTTTGTTTTGATTAGTAAATTGATCTTCACCATGGAGATAACATCAAGTAAACTTGTTAACAAAATCGACGCAATTTCATCAAGTGAATACGAGCCTTTCCAATAGCCTAGTTAATTGTGTGATTTATTAGATGGCCATGTTGTTAATTATGATTTAATTGTTTGGATTGGAATCATAATTATCTAAAATAATTGGGGTTTCACTTTTTTCCTTGTGTCAATGCAATCATCAGGTAAGAAAATTGTTTCCACTTTTTATCAATGAAATTTGGATGATACATTTTGTATTATTAATCGACAGCTAATCAATTAATTGTTTTCTTTTTTATCTCACAATAACAATCAATCAATCATCTTCCATCCAATTAAATGGCGATTTAACTGTTTCAATTTTCAAAGAACAATTAGAAAATAATAATTCACCTTCCGAGGTTATACCAAGTGAACTAGTTGCTTGCTCCATTTGCAGTAGGAAATTTTTACCCGATAGATTGGTAAGTAGAAATATAGATTTTATATGCTTGTAATTAGTTAATTGTCAGATTTTTTGATTGATAATTAAGTTCATTTCAAAGGTTGATTGGTTTTAATGAGAGAAATTGATCAATCAAACCAATGGAAAAAGAGAATCAAATTTACCGTTACCTTGTTGTTTTGTAGTTGATCTTTGATCGTTTGATGTTTTAATTGTTACAATTGAGTTGATTGTGATTCTTAATTGTTATTAATTAGGTGAAACACGTTGAAATATGTGAGAAGCAGAAACGTAGGAAAAGAAATATTTTCGATTCTTCCAAACAACGAGCTCCGGTCGACGAAAAAGGTGATCTACTTGTTCCAAGTTTATCGAGTTCGATTAAAAATTCAAGTCCATCTAAATCGAAAGGAGGAAAAGGAAATGGTTCAAAGAAGATGATTGAAAGTGACCCAGGTATAGACGATAAGTCAACTTCTAGATCATCGAATTGGCGAGATCAACATGAACAGTTTATCAGGACAATTCGTGAAGCGAGAGGAGTTAAAATGGAACCCGAACCATTAGAAGAAGATGGAAAGAAGAAAATTCCCCCAGGCTATGTGGAGTGTCCATGTTGTTCCCGACGATTTAGTAAAGCGGCCGGTGATCGGCATATTCCATGGTGTAAGGAACAAAAATCTCGAAGCATAAGATCACCAAAGGTTAACAATTTAAATCATCAAAATGGTTCCAAGGGAACAGTTAATAAGGTTAAAGGGATTCGAAAATATCATCCAGAAGGATTGAGTAAAACGGATATTGAGAGTGATTCAAATGGTGGAGATTTAATCATCCAAGGGGTCGGATCATCTCCATCATCATCATCATCAACCACCGGCGAGATTAATAGTAATGGTAAATTGTTTTCTCCGCGAGTCAAGAAAAAAACGATCGCCGGTGGGTCAAGGTATCGATCACCTCCTCGTAAAGATAATCAGAGTAACAGTAGTTTAGTGAACGGTGGTGGAGCCAATGGAATTAATTCTAATTCTAATCATGTTAATCACAATTATTCGAACAGTAATAATACACCAAGTAGAGTGAAGACCCGGTGGAAAGCGGAAGATGGTCAGAGTAAACAACATCCGAAAACGCCGGTGATGAAGTTTAAGGAGAAATTTCCAAATCATGTTCGATCGTCTCTCGATTCGATAACGACCAAATTTCTGGCCAACACTGAAAATCCAGCGGAAATATTGAGAAAACCGGAAAACTTTACTGGCCCAATGATACCGAAAACCGTTCCCGGTGTACGAACCAGAGGTTTATCTCCCATGAGAGGGGAAAATGGTCAGTTATCAATGGAATCTCAGGATTTAATTAGGATGAAAGGAAAAGGAGATTCTGGTGGTTCGTTTGCTGATGAAAGACTTAAATTGTTTGACCGATTAATCTTAAACAATGGTAACGGTGCTGTCGATGAAAATAATCGTAATAGCACCTCAGGTAGCTCAGAATCGGGCTCATCTCGTCCATCCCATGAATCAATTGATTCCTCGTCGGAATTGATTCTTCCTCGTTTCTGTCACCAATGTGGAACCAAATACTCAACACAATCAGCTAAATATTGTCATGAATGTGGATCAAGGAGGTTGGGAAGTGGTGGTCCCTTTTTGGTTAGTTAATTGTTCCTATTTAATTTTCATTGCCACAATTAAAATCTTTCATTTTTCCATCTCTCTCTCTCCATAGTTGCAACATTAGTTACATTGATGATTTCCCTTTCCTTTTTTATTTTCAATTCTTATGTGAATGATTAGTTAATTGTATCAAACCTTTAGAACAATTAGAATAGAAACTAATTCTTAATATCTAAGTTTCTCCTTTCAATCAATCAATCAATTTTTGATTATGTTTGCCCCTTGTTTATTAATTGATTTCTTAATCAAGTCCAATATAAATTTGAAATTGATTCAATGTGGACAATCAAATTATCACCTTTGTAATTGGGTTTTTAGGATCAATTCACTAATTGGCTTAATGGTCAACCAAAGGATGGTTTCTTAAGTACTGGATGACCTTTTGTCTTTGTCTAAATCAGTTGAATTTCAATTTTACTTTAATTGTAATGATTAAACAAAATATTGATCCAATTTACTATTAATAAAAACGTAAAACTGTTAATCAGATTTACACTTTTGTTTTCAACTAAAGTCGTCACGTAGAAATCTAATTCAATAACAGATAAATACGTAGTTAAATCAATCCTGAAATAACAAATTAATTCAGTTTAAATTTCGTTGATTAAACTGACAGGTGAATCTATTATTTAATATCAACGAATTGTCAACATCTTGACGAGGTTATAACTCAATATTGTTGATTTAAAGACTCGAACGTCGATTGTTGAACATATGTCGTTGAGAATGTTGTCCAGCCAGTGGTCAGTGAGACTCTGGTGGGAAGTTAAATGCCTCAGGCTGTTCAAGAGTTTCGTTGAACAGAATTTCTTGTCGGGTTCCATTCCGATCGAGTGAATGAATTTGTCACAGAATCGAGCGAAAAGAGCAAACCAGTTTTCTCTCATCGCAACTCGATGTTGGTCTTGTTAACGCCGGTCAACATTCTGACACCCAAGGTATTGTTTGGGGAAAATTATTGCCAATCATTTCATGAGACACGATTCATTTTGGTCATTTCCGTTTCCATCTTTTACTTTGCACCTTCTAATCAAATCATTTAAACTCTCATCAATTCCACTTCCTGTTTCCCTTTCAAAGACCACCAACCCTTCCGGTTTCATTGAACTATCATATATCAACTAATCATAATTGTTTCGATGATATTTCATAATATCATCGAAAATAAAATGTTCAAAGTTTTAACTTGAAACAAATCTCGAGTTACTTTCGATATATCGAAAAGAGAAATTCTCTTAATCGATAATCGTTTCAATGTTTTCTTTTTTTCTCTAACCTTGTCTTTAGATTTTGAATGTTTATTTTTTTTCTCTTTATTTAATTGTAACAATTAATTAATTTGGTCGAAATTCTTTTTATTTTTTGTGTATTCTATTCTCCAGTTTAACCAATTATCATCATAATGCCTCTTAAAGCGGAGACCAGAAAATTCTCTGATGGATGTGGACGAGTTTCTGGTCGATTAACTCGCTGTATGGAGGCTTTTGCTAAAGATCCCGAATCGGAGGCAAGATGTTTCGATTTCCTGGAAGATATGAGAAAATGTTGTGCCGATTATGGTGCTGTTTCCACCGCGTGTAGGGGATGGTTGGCAGAAAGACGTAAAATTGAAGCTCCACAACTTAATTTAGAAACGGTAGTCAAATCAACTATGATCGACAAATATCAAGATCGTCTCAATTTCTCTCCAGCAGAAGCTTTTGCTGATTCTCCATTTTAAATTGTCTTAATTGTTCAATTACAATCGTTAGTTACATACATTAATTATATCGTTAAACCTCAGAAAACCAATATAATTAAATGCCCGGAATGAAACCTCTTAGGGTTTGATTATATTCCCGGTAAGAAACGCTTTTAATAAAAGTGTAAGAATTAATTTCTTGGAATTGATGTGAGATTAAAACTTATTGAATCAATATAATTAACGCGAAAGTATCATCTCAAAAGGGTTAATCGATGTTTAGATTAATCATTTTATTTTCATCAGTGAATTAGTGTTATGGTAAGACAAACATAATTTTGTTGATACAACTTTTCAATAGAATCGTTTGTTGTAACCTTGACAGTTTTCAATCAATTAGAATTAGTCTAATGATGATAATGATGATGCTTCGGCTGTAGTTAAAGGTACTGGGGAATATTTTCTGATCTTGGTGAGTATTGATGAGATTGAATTTGAAAATTGAGCAATTTTCTTTTTTATTTTATCAACTTCGGGAATTTCCATGTCCACAAACTCGGAGTTAATATAATCATTAACGGTATCCAAGATTCTTTCCAATCTTTCAGCTTCCGGATCCTCGACTGGTGTAATAGTCAAAACAGATTCAATTGCTTGACATAATTCTTGCCAATCAGGAATCGATGATGGTCGTTGGTTGGATTCAATTGAAGCTTCTCCATCGGCAAATTGTTCACTCAATGTTTCATTATTTTCGTCATTTTCCTCCATTATTATCTGGCTCTCCATAGATTTTCACTCGGGATACAAAATTAAGTCACTGGATAAATTTGATGATGAGTTGGAGCCAACTTAAATCCACAATTAAAACATAAAAATTGATTCACAATTGAGTCAATAATCAAATTTAATTGAGTGGTTGATCAACAATGATAATCATTGTTGGTAAGCTACTCATTTAAAGTTAATTTAAAGTAAAGAAAATCTTATTAAGTGGATACAGTAGAGAAAGAGACATGCAATTAGAAGCAGATAGTTGAAAAAAGTGTTAATTGTTGTTGTCTTTGAAGACTCCTAACAAAGGATATCATATTATTGGCGAGTTAATTAGGAGGATATATTGTTGGATTGATGGTTTAGAAAAATAGATTAAATATAAAATGATTATAGTTAAAAAAGAGAATTAGAAGAGAAAGTTAATGAGAGCGTAAGCATTATAAATGGTCGTTAATGTGATTGGAGTCATTCCGCTGAAGAAGCCACAAGTTCGATATTTAGGATAACCAAGCCAGAAAAGAACTCGAGAAATGGCAAAGAGAATATTGAGAAGTGGAATTACTCGGATGAAAATGTCTGGAGCTAAATTGGTGGCAAGAATAAGCTGATTGACAAAGATGAGTAAAAATTGTTCCATCGAATTGGTATGAACTTGTTTCGCTGAAATGACCAAGTTCTCAAATCCCTCAAGTGGATTAACAGCACCGGTTGAAAGTCGACTAAAGACAACCAAAGCTGTCGTAATGACCAACCAGACAACATGAATTGCTTGAAATCGCAGGATGTATTCAAGCCGATTACCCAAAGTCATAAGCGATTGGACGGTTGTTTTTCCATTAAGTTTGATCTTATCGTTCATCACCAGGTAAGCAAGAGAAACTTGTAAGATTATGGAGGCAACTATGCCGATTGTGACAATCGATCCAAAGGTTAAATTTGTGGTTGGATCGATTCGAGATCGAACTGATTTTCGTCCTGAATAGCTTGATGAGGGTGAAGGACTTTTCATCGGAGTAGAAGTAACTGAATCACCTTTACTTTGGTTTCGTGTAACAGCCATGGTTTTAGTTCTTGATATAACTTTGTTTAAGTTTTATAAATATAAGTAGTATATTTGTACTTTCCAACCAAGTGCAATCAAGTCTGGAGAAAATGAAGTTGATGATTAAAGAGACAGAGAAAAGGAAAAGAGGGAGAAAAAACCAGAAACCATCAAGGTAACCAGAAAAAGATTAAATTAGTTATCTTAATTGAGAGAGAGGGACAGACACAAGGAGTGAAAGAGGAAAAAATTACTAATAAAATCTAAAGGAAGATAAGAGGCAAATCAATGGAGTAAAATCTCTTTCAAATGTTTACATGTAATCAACATGAAATATTGTCATCAAATTGAACAATCAGAATCAAAGTTCAATAGACAATAATCTTTAGGGGAAGAAGAGAAAAAGCTGATAAGTCAGCAGAAAATGATATCAATTCTATGAAGGATATTGAACAACAATTAACCTGAAACTGGAAACGTGTAAATTAGAATAACATGCGAATTACCTGAAGAGAAACAAAGTAAATACCAATGAATAAATCAAATGAGACACTAAAATAGTAAATAAAGTGAATTAAATTAAAATGATCACAAGTTTGAAGAGGGAAAGAAAGAAAGTCAAGGCAAAATGGGATAAAGATAGGATAAGGAAAGAGTTTCTGATGATTAACGAAAAAGAATAAAATAAACTCAAAGAGAATTAAAATCTTTCACATAGACAGATGAAAGAGAGGAGAAACTTGTTTAATCAAGTTTCAAATTAACAGAGGAATTCAAATTGAAAGAGTCATCATGATAGAGCAACAAAAATATAAAATCGAAAAGAAACAAAAAAAATAGAATAGAATGAAAGGTAAAAAATGGAGAATAGAAAACAAAATGAAAACACTTACCCAAAGTATTACCTTTCGATAATAATGTGAATCAATGATCACTTGAGAATCAATTGGTGATAAAATAATTACGAAAAAGAAAAAAAAACAAAACTGAATCAACTAATTGTCAAAGTGAAGAGAAAACAAATTGTCAAAAGATTTAACTGTTCACTGTTGCAATGGAGAAAAAGTCGTTAACTTAAATGAAGAGAATTCAAACCCAAGAGAAAATGGCGGTTTGATCTCCGTTGTCATGGTTACAAAATCGAAGACAAGAAGAAGTGAGAAGATTTTTTCTTCTCTCACATTTTATCTTCTCTTTCTCTTCTCTCTTACTCATCTCATTTACTATCTTCTAATTTTCTGTCTACCTTTCAGTCTTCTCGTATCTTCAGATCATCATCATCATCTTTTAGACGCTCCGCCTGTCCCTAAGTCTGGCTCTTTCTCTTCTCTCTCATTTTCTCTCTTCTCTCTCTCTCTTTTCTCTTCTTCTTCTTCTCTGTCTCTCTTTTTCCCTTCTTTACTTGTTTATGTTTTTTTCTCTCTCTTTTTCTCCTTCTCCTTCTCCTTCTTCTCTTTCTTATTCTCTTTCTCTTTCTATCATCTTATTCTTCTCTCCCTTCATCATCATCATCATCTTATCTCTTTCTCCCTTACTCTCCTGTCTGTCTGTAGTTATTATTTTTATCAGACTCACAAGCGTTGGATGAACACAAGTATTTTTTTTTAATTGTCTTGACTATGTTGTTATTTTAATTGTTCTTGTTTATTTAACTGTGTTTTCTTTTTTCTCACTGGATTATCCAGAGGATTTACCTGTGTTCGAATTTGTTTGTATTACCATTGATGTGAAAAAAAAGTGATTAAGGTTTTTACTTCTCTCTCTTTCATTTACTCACTTTTTCTCTATTCTATCTCTATAAGACTATTACTACTCTCTCTCTCTCTTCTCTCTCTCTCTCTATCTGTCTTCTACTCTTTTTCCATTCTGTCTTTATTTTTTCTCTTTCTCCCCATTCTCTATTCTTGTAATTTGTTTCTTTATTCTCTCTTCTCTCTTTCTCTTCATTCAGAGAAAAATGTTTTTTAATTTTTCTCTTATGTGTATTTATTTTTTCTTGTTTCTCTCTTTTCAGGAAAGTGAAGATGAACATCAACAGAAATAGCAACTTTATCAAATTCATCGACAACTTCAACAAAAACCTCATCATCATCACCAACCCATTACTCAGTAACATTGTAGCACATTGAAGTGAACAGAAAACAACAACAACACCAACAATTCACTACTAAATCTGGATTATGATGTTTTCTACTTTTCAGTTTAATTCTTTTCCTCTTTTAATTCTGACCAAGTGATTAACGTTCCATTGAAGCAGGTCAACGGAATGAGAGTTGTGGGCCCATCATTACTCTTATTATTATTGTTATTATCATCAACAACAGCAACAACAACAACAACAACCAGCACCACAACCACTAAATCATCTACCTCATCTCCATCAATTTCACAATTTTTTTCATCAACTACTTCACCATCATCATCACCATCAACTTTTTCATCATCCATGGTTTGGAAACAAATAAATAGGTTACTTTTTAAACAATAGTAACTTGAAATCACAAACTCACACCAACCAGGGGCAACACTTAAGGTAACCCAAGAAAAAAAAACACAACTTGCTGTTGAAAAAAAAGATATTAATCAACACATACAACACACACACACATACAAATCATTAAACCTCTACATTTTCAACATCACTCACTCTACCTCACCTTCATCATCATTATCATCATCTTATGGATCCCAAATCATCGCGCCCAAATCAAAATAATCTCTCACCCAACTCTGCATCAAAGCTTCGTTTGAATAAAGTTCTTAAAAGCTATCGACAATGTGCTCCTGACAGTTTAAATGGACCCAATTTTTACCATCCTATCTGGATAAATGATGATCATCACGATCATGATAAAATTAAATATCCAGCCGAAAAATATTCCAACAATAGTTCATCTATTGTTGCATCACCATATTCAACCTCCTCAAGTCATAATATAAGAGCGCATAGTATTAATTTAACTAACAATAATTATCATAGTAAGGTTATTTATAATAACACCACCACCAAAACTACCACCGCCAACAAAGCCAATAATAATATTAACCTTAGTAATAATAATAATCATCAAAATAATAGTTCAAATCACAGTAATCATACCAAGAATACCTCATTGGAATTGTCAGTGTCGTCGTCATCATCATCATCATTATCATCTAATTTAGTTTCTAAAAATGATTTACATCCTCCCGGTATTCTATCACCAAATAGTGATGATACAATTTCGGATAATGGTAATAAAATCATTGGTGAAAAAGAAAAAGGAGTTAAAGGTGGATCTTATAGCGAATCATCATCATCATCATCATCATCAACATCATCGTCATTAACAACAACACCAACAACTAAAGTAACAACACCAGTCACGAAAACATCAGGTTCATCTTCTTCTTCACCAGGTACATTATCACCAACATCTACACCAACAACTAACACCACCATTTTATCAAATGAAGTTGTACCACCAAATTCAAGGATTCCACAGCCCATTATAGTACCAGCCGATCCAGATAGTTGCCAAAGATCAGAGACAAAATTAGAGGATTTTGAAATTTCGTGTTTTATTGTTGGTGGTGAGGAGCGTCTTTGTTTACCTCAAATTTTAAATACTGTTCTAAAGGGTTTTAGTTACGATCAAGTCAACTCGGTCTGTGATGAGTTAAAAATATTTTGCTCCCGATGTACACCTGAGCAGTTAGAGGTTCTTAAAAAGACAGAGATCATACCTATTACTGCTCCAAGCTGTGGTCTTATAACCAAAACGGATGCGGAAAGACTTTGTGCTGCTTTACTATTTTACGCTAATCGTATTAAAATGTTAATGTTAACCGGATCACCAGTGAACTTGACACCTTTTCCTGGTCCACCGCCCATGATGGGCATGGATTATGATGACCTTTTATTTGATTTGAAAGGTTTACCCATTGGTGGGGGTGATAGTTTGTTAACACTTAAAACCGAGAAACTTGGTACCGGTTTACCTGTTTCTCATAAATGTTTTGGCCAATGTTCAGGTATCCTGTATACAGAATTATATACTGAGCCTACCTCGCGGTGTATTAGATGTTCATCTTGTGGCTTATGGTTAACACCTAAAAGATTTGTTACCCATATTCATGCATCTACAGAAAATCATACCTGCCATTGGGGCTTTGATTCTTATAATTGGAGGTCTTACATTCATTTAGATGATGAATCAAAAGATTATCAGTGTGCAATTAATGTTGATCAACTTGAAGCGGAATTAGAATCATTCAAAGCACGTTTTGATCCAACTGTCAACAACCATAACAAAAATTCTGGTTTTGGCTTATGCAATAGTAACATTAACTCGTCCGCTGCCAATAAAAGGAAACTCAATCAGTCCAATAAAATGCAGACTGAGAAAAAAGATGATTACGATAAACAGGTTAGTTTCATTTTCATCATTACCTTTAAAATCACCTCTAAAATTCATCATTTACTTTCTCTCTCTCTCTCTCGCTCTATTACTTATTTTTTGTCTTCTTTTGTTGTTTTTCATGATGAAGATAATGAATTTGAGTCTCATAAATAAGGGGAAAAATGAGAGAGAATGATGAGTATGACGAAAAAAGAAATCATTACATTAACGAAATAAGTGACACACACACACCACCGCCACCGCCAGCCTTAAGTAACTTGTTGTGCATACACTTATTTATTTTCTTCATACATTGTAGCAATTTCAAGGTCATTATATTATCCCGTTATATTTTAAGCTCACAACTTTCCTCTCTCTCTCTCTCTCCTCCCTCCCTCTCTCTCTCACACACATCCATTCTAATCCATCTTTTCTCATCATCTTGTACTCATTCATTCAACATACATTCTACATTCACGATCAACCAAACAACTGTAGAAATTTTTGTCTTTCACTTTTGTTGTTCCTCTTTTTGTTTCTCATTCAATTCCTTCATTCAATTGTGAATAACAATCGTTAAAAATCAGACTTGATTCTTTATTTTTGTCAATCAAAAGATGAAAAGATAGATAGATAGTTTTTGAAGAGAAAAGATCAATTTTGTTAATCGAAGTGTAAAATAAAGACTCGATCCAAAAATTGATTGTGAAAGAATGGAAATAACAAAAGGCTAAAATCACCTGAGAATCAGAAACTGATTAACTTTGTTTCTTTATTTCTCTCTCTCTCTCTCTCTCTCTCTCTCTCTCTCTCTCTCTCTCTCTCTCTTTGTTTTGCCAATATTTAATTTTCCAAACCGTTAAGCCTTCAAATGGCAATATTATTTATCATTCTAATATATTGCAATTATTAATAACTTTCAACTCTTTTTTTCCTCCGATAGTAATCATTGACTCATCATCATTTGTTGATTAATTTATGAATGTACTTTTATTGAAAAACAAGAGAAACATAAATCAGCAACTGTAGACATACAATGTCAATGTTTTCCCTTGCACACATTGGCATACAATTAAGGTAGACTGATAATTAAATTATCATTATTATTACTATTATTTGTATTATCAAGATTATTATTTACATGGTGATTGTTATTATCATCTTTTTCTTGTTGTTATAAACCCCATGCTATCAGTATACAAGTTGTTTATATCATCATTGATTACCAACAAAAGCTCAGGTTACCTACTCCCTCTTTCTCTCCCTCTCCCTCTCTCTCAGTCGTTTTGTTTTCCTCAATCTTTCTCTTTCTCTTCAATATAATAGCAAGATGATAATATTATCACGAATAAACCATGTGACTGTTGTTGTCGGTATTTGTTATTAGTTATGATCTTGAAAATGCTGATCACACTTAGCATGTTAGAAATGGTCTGTTGATAATAATGATACATAATATAATAATAAATGTAATAATTACTATTCCCTATTTCAACCATTAACTAAATCATATACATGTATACACTTGATAATTTATATTACTTTACGTATTTGCATAATCACAATGACAATTATCATTAACCAATGGTTAACAAACTATATATAAATTTATGATTGTACTGAAAATCAACTAAATTTTATCCTGATCATGAATCTTCTTATCAATGAACTGATAAAGTCTGTATATATATATATATACTCCTTAATGAATGTTGGAATAGGTGTAGATTAGATGATTTTTTCTTAATGTTATTGGTATTATTAGCATTAATTGTTGATGATTTAGATTGTTGTGTGTGTTCAAAATGCTCGTTATACCTCCATGTTGTTGACAGATGTAATAGTCTATTCGTTTTTTTCATGGTGTTGCTTTTACCTAATCAAACTTAGTCTAATTACTTTACGGCTCACTCGTTACACACACACACACATCACAATTAAGGCCTAAGGTAATCATCACTATTCCCAGCATTAGGTGTATTAATTGTAAACTTAATTGTAATACTAGTTGTTACTTGTAAATCTTTTTTTCTTTCCTTCTCTCATCAGAATGAAAAAAAAAACTATTAATAATATTTGCTTGTCAATACTCATCTCCATCTCTCTGTATGTTTAATTTCATCCTGTGTTTTTTTTTACTAGAATTTAAAAATGATTAAATTTTTAAATTAACTCTCATGATAATATTTCCAAGATGTGGGTAAAGTGATATAGCCAATTGAGTTGATGATGTCTCTCTCTCTTTTCTTGCTCTTTTATTTATATACATGATATAATCTACTGAGTCTTCATGATGATATTGATTGAAATTCAGATCGATAAATCCTTGACTATATTACTATAGTTATTAGTAACTTTAATATATTTTTTGATGTTTTCTTTTCCATATAATAACACTGATATTATTATTCAAATTTGTCAATTAGTATCACTCTTGATGATGTATGATTTTTTTTTCACTTCTCCCCCTGTTATTTTGTCTTTTTTCATGGTGCACAGGGTGGTTACTTTGTAGCTCTCTATTATTGCTTATGATATTTATATCTGTCTTTTTACACCCTTCCCCCTGATAGCTTGCTAACCTAACTCTTTGTCTGCATTGCTGCTTTTATTTTGGGCTGTGTGGTTGTGGTGTGTTTGTATGACGTTGCAAAAATAATATATGAAGAGAGAGAGAGAGAGAGATCATGACGACTCTCCTTTTCTTTTCTTAAGAAAATAACTCACTGTGAGTATTACATGTTGATGATGATGTAAAGAAGCACTTCGTGAGTTAGGGTGTGTTGCTCTTCTTTGGCCCTCTTGGAAATTTTTGGCATGTTTCTCTAATTCTTGTTGATTGAAACACGATACTTGATGGCTGGCTCTCTCTCTCTCTCATCATCATTTTTGCACTCTACTTTGTCTTCATTGTGTATTCATCTTCATCTTGATTCTCTTTCCTTTTCCCTTTCATTTTGATTTCTACTTACCTTGCATTTACCTTAATGATGATACTTATATTTTACAAGTAGTATATTTAATATCATTGATACTCATTGAAAAAAAAAATCATATTCAATTATTAATCAAATTATTATCATTAAATCTTACAATTATAAATTGTAATTGTTGTTACAATTTTTTTTAAAAAAAACTTGTTATCAACTTTTTGAATTGCATATTAATCATGATATAATTTTAACGATAATGATTAAAGTTGTTGTTGTTGATGAAAAATAATATATCCTTGGCCTTAATAATAGTAATAGTAAATTAATCAGTTATCATTCATTATGACTGTTTATTATCCTTGTTTGGGATCGATTTTTTTTCTAATTCTAATCAATTCGTCGTTAGCTAATTACTTTGATATATTTTCTGTCTCAATATCTTTCTGTCTGTCTTTTTTTCTTTGATTGTTGGCTGTTTTCGTACGCTGATAACGATTTAATCAATAAATATTACATCAAATTATCATTAACTTGCATTATTATTAACTTTTTTTCTCTTTATTCTCATTTTATCAGCAGACAAGTAATTCAAATGATGACCTGTTACTGGAGCCCTTGAAGAAGATAAAAACTGAAGACATGGCCACTCTGAAACCTTCTCCTCCCTCTGCTGCTTTTTTAACATCACCTTATCCTCCACCTTATCATTTGCCGCCACCACCACCACCACCACCTCCTCCTCCTCCTCCTCCTCCAACTTCTGCTTCTTCTCATTCTCTTCATCATTCTTATCATCATTTTCCTGTTTCCACCAATTGGACTCCGGATCCTTCTGTGTTCAGCTACATGTATCATCATCCCAATTTATTATCCACTGTTGCTACCCCATCATCTTCATCATCAACCTTGTCCGCGTGTACGACTTCAACGACAACAGTAGCAACAGCCAATCACCATAATAACAATAATAACAATAATAATAATCATAATCATCCCTCGCCCAATTTATCATCGCCAGAGAAAAATCGTCAGGGTAAAAATCACCAACACCTCTTTTCTGATTTGGACAAACTTTTAAGGAGAAACAAAGTACACAGTGATCTTAGAGTACAAATTTTCAAAGAAATTGAAAACATAATTGAAGAAGTCCGTTCAACTGGTAATGATGATAATGTTGTTGTTGATACCACGCCAAGTTAATCATCAGCAATCTATCAACAATTTACAACCTCTCTTTCTCTCTCTATCTCTCATACACATTGGAAGCAATTAAATTAACATGCATACACGAAAATTCACAAAGAGAAAAAAAAGATTCCAAGAGTTGATCAGGCTCGCCATATATTCTACCTCCTTATTCTTTTTTTGTTGTTTTCTCTTCTATTAATACATCATCATTTTCTTTTCTTCTTCTTCTTCTTCTTCTTCCTCTTCTCTCGTGATCTTGAACCTTCTTCTTCTCTTATTTTCTTCTTCAAAGATTAAAGTGGCAATCGAACGCATCTCACCTTGTTCATCATCTTCATTTCTCTTCATTATCAACCATTGAACTGTATCTTCATCTTTCTCTCTCTCTCTCTCTTTCTCTTCTCATAAAAAGCATCTTCATCTTCATCTCCAATGCGATTTAACTGTTTCATTTGGATTTTCAAGATAATCTTAACATCTTCTCACCATGGATGATTTTAAATCAATGATTTCCACCTACAAATTTGGAAGATAACAAAAAACAAATCATCTCTACCTCTCTCTCTTTTCTTTCTTTCTCTCTTTTACTGACTCCTTATTTCTTTTTTCTTCTTTCAATATCTTTCTCATACTGTCAACCGATTTCTGAGATTGATGTAAATATTTGGACGACGAAAGATGAATTAAGAAATGAGGAGAAAAGATTATTACTATTACTATTATTATAATTATTGTTATTGTTAATATGTCACTATAAATTACATCCAATTTTTTGTTCTCGAAAAAAAAATGTCTCCTTTTTTCTTTCTTAAATGAGGTTAAAATTTTCTCGCAACTCCAATACTATAATCAAATAAAGATGGATCGGGAAAATATCCATCTTTATCAATATAATAATTACCAAGTTTACCTTTTATCTTGAACAAAACGTAAGGTGATTTAGTGTCTCGACGACTTTGTACACAAGAGACATGACTTAATGGAACTCGGAAAGAGTATTCAGTTCTTGAAAGTGGTACACGACTAAGAGCTTTAAATGCCACCTCTTTACCTCCCTCTCTTAATTCAATCATAGAAATTGTTCTCCAGAGAAAAAATTTATTCGTTGAATAAGCGACCATTCCAAATAGAACCAAAGAAATAGAAAATGGATACCGGTAGTTCAATAGAAACTGAATCGGTTCAATCTGTTTACTTGCTGCTGGTAATGAGTCAAGAGTATAGATAAAACCACCGCCATAGACACAAATTAACGAACCAAAACCGGCCAAAAATGTCCGACGAAAATAAACACCAAAATCTTTCAAAGCATAAATAATTTTATTCTTTTCCTGTTGAACTCCACCAGCGACCAATTGATTAAATAACTTGGACGAAGACATTTCACATAACCTAAACCAGAGAAGGGAAGTAAAACCATCAATTAACAACAATCAGCATTTAGAAAATCAAAAAACAACACAAAGAAAACAAAGAAAAAAACATTAATCAGTCAATTGGATTAAAGATTAAAGAAACAACAAAAAAAAGAGAAACACTAATTTAAATTAAAGAAGAAAACACATGACATCGATAGTATCGAACATCGAAATTTTTTATTCTTTTCTATTGTAACATAAATTCCATGTTCATTCAATCGGTTTGGAATTAAAAACAATTCAGATGATGGAGATTCTATAAATCTAATTAGTTGTTAATTTCTCTTAATTTGAATCGAATAAATTTCCAAATTAAATGCTCCTGATAAAAGCGGTTCGACTTACAAATGTGCCGCTCAAATTTTCGGTTCCAATAACTAGTGACATCTGGAGGATTCGTGAAAGTTACTTGTATATGATGAACATCAAGTCGCCATTTTTGTTGATGGGGTTGAATTTTTTTTCTTGTCTGTTTTTTGTGGTATTAAATTAAATTGGATCATTTTTTTTCATGTTTATATAAATATCTCATCATTAATTAGTAAAGTACTTTTGTTTCTAAATTTAGAATTATTTTCCTTCTCTCTATCTCTTATCATTGTTTCTTCCAGTCTTTTTTTTTCTGTTTCTTTCTCTCTGTTTTTAAATAAGAAGAACCATGTCATCCACACCTGTGGAAGATGCTTTTCAAAAAGCTGTTGAAAGAGCTAAAGCGGTTGCCACTAAACTCTCAGGTAATATTTCCGGTAAAAGATCGGCTGAAGATGATGGTGGTGCTACCGATGCTAAAAGACCTCAATTAAGTGACCCTTTTGGTGCTCAATTGGCTGCTAACAAGTTGCAGGGTCAACAACAACAGGGACAAGGGCAACAACAGTCCCAACATTCACCACAGCAACAATATCAACATCAACCTCCGGTATCACATTCAATGTCTAATTCACAATCTTCTTTACACTCACCTCAACAACAATTTGGACAAAATATGGGAGGTGGTAATGATGGCGGTGGTGGAGGAGGTGGTATTAGTAAAGGTGGCTTGGGTTTAGGGGGACAGCAATTAGACTCAAGACCTCCACCTCTTACTAATGAATATGGTACCTCTAGACATATTCACAGAGAAGTTCCTGTTCCTCCTCAATTCATAGGTTTAGTTATTGGTAAACGCGGTGAAAGTATAAAATCTATTCAATCAACTACCAATACTAAAGTTCAATTTGATTCAAATCGGGTAGATGATAATGGTTGTAAGATCTGTAAAATCTCTGGAGATTTAGAGAATGTAAATCGAGCTGAAAAAATGATTCAAGAAATTATTGAAAATTCTCGTAACATTCAGGTATGTTGTCCTTTTTTCACTTTGTCTTTAACCACGTTGTTTTTGAGAGGTGATAATCATGCTTGCTAATTGTTTCATTTTTTTGCTATCTTCGTATATTATTTATTTATTTTTTCTATCTAACAATTTAGGCGCAACAACAGCAACAGCATTCCGAGGGCCATGTGCGTGAACATCATGGTTATGATCGCGATATGAATCGTGATAATAGAGACCGGGATCGTGGTGGAGAAAGAGGAGGTCGAGGTGGTGGAAGAGTGGGTGGGGGTGATAGGAGGCGATTTGAAGGAGAAGAGGTCGTCATGAATGTACCAGTTAATCGGGTTGGAGTTATCATTGGTAGAGGTGGTGAAACCATTAGGTCAATTAAACAACAATCAGGTTGTCATATTGAAACAGATAAAAATTCCAAAGGAGTTATTATTATAAGAGGTCCACCTGATCGTATTGGTATTGCCCAACAATTAATTAATGAAAAAATAAAAGATACTCGTCACAATGATGGAGGTCCTGGTGGAGGAGGAGGTAGAGGAGGCTATGGGTATGTTATCATTTCTATTATTTATCATTCAAAAACAAAATCTCTCTTCATATCATTAATTTTATCCTTAAAAAATACAAAAATCATTCATTGCTTGTTGAATTGTATTTTCAGAAGGCAAAGTGGTGATGATACTAGAAACAACCAATATCAACACTATAACCAATCTCAAATGTACAGGTACTGGCACAAATCTTATTTTTATTTATCCAGTTCACCTTTTTATTTTTCCATCTTCTCATTTTTTTCTCAATCTACTCTATCTCTCTGTCTTCCTCTATCATAATCATTTCATCCTCCACGTTAAATTATCTTTGATTTTAATTTATTTAAATCATCGATTAGAAAACAGTGGAAAGAGAAAAGACTGTACTTTGTGTATAATGTCGATTATTAATCCGATCGTCATTAAAGGGTTTCTGTACAGTAACAAGCTTTATTTCTACAAGACAGAATCATCTCTTCCAATCGATGCAAACAAAACAATTTATCTTTGATTATTAATATTTTTTTTTCTCTCGCTTCTTTTTGATCTCTTTGTAAACAGTAACAGGCACTATAACCCTACTCATCAACAAACACCTCAGCATCATCCACAACAACCAAGCCAACCCGCTCAACAGCAACAATATTGGCCCAATTACTATTACCAAGATCCATCTCAAAATTCCACCGATTGTAAGTTTGAAATTTGTCTGCAAATTAGAAGGAAAAATTTCAGCATTTCTTTAGAGCTTATTCCATTTTTATTCGTCGTGGAATAGGTGTCAATCTGTGCTAGATTAAAATATCTTGTTTAAGTAAATCTTTTTCATCTCTATCTTGTAGATAATGTTAATTTATCTTATTGATATTGATGATTATTACCTAACAAGAAACACATGTTAATTAGATTTTTACTCATTTCCTTTTCTTATTTTTTATTTTCCTTTCTTTCAGCTTCAAGCCAACATCCAAACTCTGCGGCGTGGGCTGCTTACTATGCGCAAACTCAAGCTCAGCAAATGGCCTCAACAGTACCAGTAAGTGTTACTAAAAGAATTGGATTAATTAAATTAACAAGTTTTACTATCATGTCTACCCTCTTTGGTTGATCTCCACCTCTCTTTCTCTCTCTCTCTTTCTCCCTCTTTTTCACTCTTTTGGCACATGCTAGAGCTTATTACTCTTTTTTCCATGAGATTTAAGTGTATATTCTGTTGCCAGAGTAACTCCTTGAAGTTACTTTTTGTCCTTATTTTCAAATTTTTTCTCTATTTGTCTCAAGGACTTGTAATTGATAGGGACAAATGAAACTAATTATTGGTAAATTGTAATTTGTTTGCGTTTTCAGACAACCGCTGGCACCCAAAATGGTAGTGAACAACCTCAACCAGATTATACTGCTCAGTGGATTCAGTATTATCGTATGTATGGTATGGTAAAGGAAGCCGAGATGATTGAGCAAATGGCTGAGCAAATGAAACAATCTGCCCAACAAGGCCAACCACCACAATCGCAGCCACCAACATCAGCGGGACAACCAAAGCAACCGCCAGCACCTCAGCAACAATGGAGTGCACCCCAAGAACAGAGTAGTGAATCTTATAAATATAAGCAGTGACTTTTTTTTTAAAGAAATAACAAAAAAGTAAAAAAGAGAAAGAGAAGATTCCTTTTTCTGGTCCAGAATTTTTGTTTTTTGAATGTGAATTAAGACACTGGTCTAAAAATGTATAAAAAGAAATGAAAGAGGTGCCATTTGCTCTGGTCGTGATTTAATTTACCATCGTTTTGGACGTGACCGACACCCACTAAACACATACACACACATACATACACACATACCTACATACATACTACACACCTACAAAAAAACACACACAACCACCACCCATCTTTAACCTTTACTGGTATGAACTCTACATATAAAAAAAAAAAATACCAATGTTTTAAAGAGTAATAATAAGCAAGTCTCTTTCTCATCTTCGATGATCGATTATATTTCTAAATCGATTTTGAACGAAAAAATTTTTTTGTAAAAAATTGGAATCACAACCAAAAACACACCAGCCCCTTAATATTTCTTACCCTTACTCCCTCTCTCCCTCTTTCTCTCTCTCCTCATCCTCTCTTTCTCTCTCTCTCTTTCTCTCATCCCGTACGAATAAATTGGACGATCCTTTTGTGATAATCCTAAATCACTAATCATATACACATACCCCATATATGAACCTTAAAATCATATCAAATTATCACAAAAATTTAAATTATTTGATTGATTGTTGTTGGTGATCAAAACAATTTCTCTTAATTTTTAGAGAAGAAATTAATTCACTTTCAATGTTTTTTCTTCTTTCGTTTTGTTCTCTCTCTCTCTCTTCTCTCTTTCTTTTTGTATTTTTCATCAAAAAATGAGATGATAAGAGTCTAATTGTTGACATACAATTTAACCTTTCACAATTTAAAATGAAATTAATCCAATTGTCGCCGTTGCACAGAAAAAAAAACAATCAAAAGGTTCAAAGACATAAATTTATCTCAACCATTGAATCCAATTCAATCAACTTAAATTCAATGAGAGAGATTTAGTAGTTTCTATCATTATTATTAATCCTCTTATTTAGAAAATTTAATTTTCTTATTAACTAATTAGCTTATCTAATCTCGTGTATCAATTTAATTCAAGTTGATTGAGTTTTAATGAATTTTTGACACTTAATTGACACCAAAAGCGACCATTTATCCTTAATGTTTATCTCTTATTCAAGGTGATTTTATATTAATCATTTAGTTAATTTGTTTACTTTTATTAATGTTTATTATTATTCTGATACAATTTAATGATTATGATTAGTTTATGATGAGATTATCTAATTAGCATCTCTTTCCGTGTCTCCGCAGAAACTTATGTTTGTGACCTTCGAGTGGATCTTAGTTGTCATCAAATTTGGTACAAACTGGAATCGGCTTTTAATTGTATTGGTGATCAATTATCTCTACGGTATGTTAGTTATTATGATTAACGAGCAATCAAATTTCAATCAATTGAGACAAATTGTAAATTCGTACGAAACTTTTGGTCCTAATAATCTTTGGTCTTTAACATTGTATATTTGTCTTAAAACTTTACCTGGAGATTTCCAACAATTTAATAATGATTATTGAGAAGATTAATTGTTGATCATTGTTGATTATCTTTTCTGATTGGTTACAATTTGTTAGAAGTTCAATTTATTATGATGACTCGTCTCACCTTTTTTTTCTCTTTCTTTTCTTTCTTTTGTGTCTCTTTTTTTCACTTAGATTTATCAGCGGCACTTTTAAATTGTTCGGTGTCTCAACAATCAACTAATCTAATTGCTACCAACACTTGAGGCACAATCACACCATGATGGTTAATTACTGTTCATCTAGAAACACTTATCTTCATCTGATCTTCCTCATTTGTTAATAATAATTGAAAATCTCTGGTCATCTCAGTTCAATTTTACCTACTAAATTATAATGTAATTGCGATGGTTTAATTAAGCCGATCAAATTTGATTGTGATTCTTTTATTGATGATAATCATCAGTAAATTATTCTAGTCTGACAATCTGAGTTAATCTTCCTCTCTCTCTCTCTACCTGATTGTAGATTCAGTTTTTTAATTCTCAATTTAGATCTTAATTGTTCCCTTTAATTGCCTTTAACTACTTCTTTTTAATTGTCATTCTCATCTCTTTTTATATTATAACTCCTTTCTCTCTCTCACTCATTTTTCATCAATCATCATTGGCGATCCTCTTAATTAATCTAATTAATGTAAAATATTATTTGCACCAAAAATTATTCTATTAATTTATAGATAACAATTTACAATTAATATTGATTTTGTTAACCAAAGTGAAATCGATCATTGAAAATGTGTATTGTAAATATCTCATGATTTATACATAAATTGTCGTGATTTTTTTAATTGTTACTCTTGTGACTTTAATCCAAACCTTTTGTATATGAAATAATAGTAATTAACAAATAACTTATTCAAATTGCTTTCGATCAATATAATTATTTTCTCATTAATCAATAACAATCAGTTAATTTATTAGTTAATCGTTTATTTGTGATCATTATTGATTTTAAATCTTTAAATTAATTATTTTCCTTAATTTTTTTCTCACTTATTTTTAATATCATTTAATAGATTCAATCAATTTTAAAAATCGGTCAAATAATTGGACTCATATGAATTAATCAACTACAATGGGAATGAAATAAATAAATTATGAATAAACTGACAATGAACGGTTAATCGTAACAATTAAATGATCCTCATTGAATGAGTAACTTATGATTGAGTTGATGATTTATTAATTGATTGACAGGCTTTTATTTATCTCTTCACGTTAATTGTTACTTAATTAATCAGATGGTTAAAAGCTGTAACTGATTAACACAAAGGTAAAGGTGATTGTTTTCAAATTAATTGATTTTCATATTGAAGTTATTGGTTAATTAACCAAGGAAGTCTCAATGTTTAACTAACTACCATGCTGATTAAATTGATGCTAATGTAAACTTGAACAACCATTGATTAAATGAATTAATTGTTTACAAAGTTTTCCCTTTGATTATGTTTAGTAAAAAAAATTATGTCTATTTGAAAGATAAACGATTTCCAAGGTTAATTGTTGTGAAAACGAAGCAATTTAACAAATCAACTCGATTGACGACGGAAACATGGCCAATGAGAAACAATTACCATTCGGACAATTTATTATATGTCAAGATAATGTTGATGCTTTTTGGACTCAACATGTTTCCGGTCAGTGGTTGTTGGCGATTGTTAAATTATCTGTTGGTCTTTTCGTCAATTGTTTCCCAATTGTATCAATTTTTCTGGTCAATCGTTTTGTTTGCTTATTCCGATGATCCAATTAATTCGGTTCTCTGGACATTTCAAGCAATTTACGCATTTGCGATTCGATTCATTTTGATCCATCGAGCCAAACGAATCCATTCAGCTTTGGTCATCATGACGAACATGGTTCCTTTCGGTGAGAATAAGTTTCGATTGTGGTCAATCATTTGTCTTCTATTAACATTATCGACAATGTTGTTTGATTTTCTTCGTCTTGTAATTTGGTTCATTTGGGGACCGAACGAGGAATTGATTGATTTGTACACTTCCATTTTAACCGATTTCGATGTTAATCTTCCTCTGCCCGTTGCCGCTTTTACCGATTTTTGGACTTATTGTTATGCGACAATCGGTTGTTTAATTGTTTCCAAATCGTTTTATTTGTTCACCTTTCATCTCGCTTCTGAATGTTATCAATCACTTTACTCGTTTTGCCAAGAAACGGCCTCCGATCCAAAGAGAATCCGTTATATCAGTTTAATGTACCACAAAGTGTACAATTTAAAGGACGAATTGAATGAGGCTTTGAGTTCACTTCCGTTTTTCTGGTATTCGCAAATTTTTTTCGAAACAACTTCACAAATTGTTCGAAACACCAAAGATATTCCTTCACTTGATTGGTCTAAAGTGTTTTTCCGTTGGGGCTCTTATCTTAATTTACTAATCATTACCATTTATATAACTTATCAGGTTGATAGATTTACCATCAAGGAGATGTCACTTGTTGGTAAAATGATTCAATTGTTAACTGATACTCGACCTGTGAACGAGTTTAAATCTCGCACTTATGCGGTTGACAAATCGATTCTAGTTAATCAGCTGATACAAACACCGACAATTATTCCCAGTGCATGGAGTTCATTTAATATCGATCGAACGTTAATTGTTTCCTTCTTTGGAGCGGTGGTTCCTTTTTCTGTTATGTGTTTAGAGTTCCAACAGATAATTAACAGATGATTTAGTTTACTTTCTAAGCGAAATACAATTAAATTATATCCGATAATTTATTGTCATGTTAACGATGGAAAGATGCACAATTAAACCCGATAATTTAAACTTCTTTGGATCAACACGGGAACAAAGAGACAAACATCGACAATAAAAGATGAATCAATTGATTTCAATTTCAATTTTTATCAAAAGAAAATGAGAAATTAATTGAAATTAAGTAAATTGTATAATATGAATGAAAAAATTTCTGCAAAAAAAAAGATGGAAAATCGTTTAGATTTTCTCGATTATCTCTCTCTCTCTGGCGATTTATCGAGCTGCTCCTTGTTCCTCAGGATTCGCCAAGTTTGAGATGAGAACGAAAATGACCACAGGTACAATGTACATCCACTAGTAATTAAAGAAAAAGAATAAAATTAATTAACAATCGAAATCTAATTGTGTGTGTGTCTCTTGATTTCTTACATATTTTGCAAAGAAAGATCTATTATCTGATTTGTCTCCTCTAATTTTCTCATTCTTTTCCTGTTCCATCCTTTTAATGTAAGACATTGTATCGGGTCTGTAAAGGAATATAATTAGTTGATTGTTGTCCAATTAATTTGATTCAATTACATACAATGGTCCTAAATTTGTAGTAACCAGTGAAACCGTAGTATTGAAAGTATCTAATGTAAGAGGAGAGGTTGATGGTTGCCCACAGGTTGGATTGGTTGAAGTTGAACTAATACCAATTAGATTTCCTGAATAATCCAATGAAATCATGAGAATATCCGATAAACTGGACTGAATTAATGAACACTGTAGATTAATATCCATGAGAGAATAGAAAATGAAAAAGATTTCAATTAGAAAGGTAAGTTCAGTTGATCAATTGTTCTGATGGTCAAACTCACTGTTTCCATGAATGAAGTGGCCATTTTGGTTTGCTCTTCATTGTTACTCTTGTAAGCGATAGCTTTTAAATAATATAATCCATTATTACGTGAAGATTTCTGCGATTAATGATTAAAAAAAAGAAGACTCTGAGTATCACAATTAAAAGAAATCTAATCGATTCCTACCTCAAGTGAAGCTATTTCACTTTCGGTTAAAGGTTGTTCTTGTTTAATGATAATGTCCTTCTCCCTGGAAGATGGTATTGTTATGGTTCCTCTTAATTTATAATTGTCATCTAAGAACAGGGAAGAAAACAAATTACAACAATTAATTGATAGAAATCAATACAATTTTATATAAATGAAAACAATCAAAGAAAAACATATATTCACTTACATGAATCAATCGAATGGTACAGTTTAATGGTTAATACTTTATCGAAATTAGTTTGATGGGAAATCTCTTGAGCCTGTAAATTGAACAGTAATTAAGAAAATTAATCAATTATAACCATAAGAAACTGATAGAGACAAAAAACAATTCAAATAGTGTTTTTAACACATGAGAAAATTTTGTATTCTTACCTGGATAAGAGTGAAGAGAATCAAGCAACAAATAGATTTTATCTCCATAATGATACACAAGATGACTGATTAATTCTAGAGGACAATTTAAAGTAATTAAAAAAGGACTAAATTAAATTAAATAGAAAAACAATTAACTAATTGGTAAGAATTAATTTGAAAATAAAATTGATCAACAAAAAAAAACGAGTGACTTGAAATCAGCTGATCGGTCACATGACTCAGTCCATCAAGTGAACAATTTAAATTTTTAGTAAACAAATCAACTGATTGTTTCACCCATGGAAGTTATCAGATTAGAATTAAATTATTTAGAACTAGTTTTAATTAGATTAAATTGTGAGGGTCAACTTTACTTAAATCAATTAATTTACCGATTTTCTTCCAATCCTCCTTCGGTTTAATTGTTACAATCGACTAATAATTAACCAATTGAAACAATCAACAGATAAATTTACTCACAATAATGAACCGAACTGAACTTTTTATTCAAATGTTTCAATTTTTACGATGAAAACATTAATTTAATCAACTTAATCGTCACTTAAATTATTACCTTGATCATCATAGTCTTTCAACTAATTCAATAGCAACAATTTATTTTTTTTACAATGAACTAACTGTTAATTAAATTTACCTAATAAAATATTAATGCAACGTATTTAATTGTTAACCGATTAACGCTAAAATACTTATGGAGATGATAAATCAATTCTAATTACTCAGTTGACAAAAATATCGAAAATTATTCCCAAAGTTTGAAAGTTTTACTATTGGAAAATGAATCGATTTTAATTCAGTGAATTTAGTGAATGAATCAAATGGTAAACTAATCCAATCTTTATCTGAATGATGATCAACCCTGAAATTAAATTGTCTGTGACAATGAGAGTAGTTTGGTACTAAGTGTGTTACAATTAATTCAATTAATTGCACAATAATAAGATTACAAAATTTTGGAGCAAAAAAATATTTTGATAACTTAATTATTCTGGTGACATGAAAAAATTATCAATTTCAAGTAACAATCTGAACTAAATATGAGAAACTTTGAAATTTTCATGACAACATGATAATTCATGGTTTAACAATATTTAGGTGAGGAATTAAGAAAGAGAGAGAGAGAGAGAAAGACTCAAGATGATAAAGAAGATGATAAGAAGATGATGAAGTTAAATGGTTACCAGAATACAAAGAGATCGGATAAATATTAATACTAAGGAGGAAGCAAATGGTTCCTTTTATATTCTGTTGCCAAAAAACTATTTATAATTAACGAATAAGAATTTTCTTTATCTTCCTTATCATCTTAATCAGAATTACTCTTTCTCTTTCTCTTTCGTTATCATCCTCATCCCAGCCCTCATCATCTTCATCTTCATCTTTCTGGTTACCCTTTGGTAAAAAAGTGTCACCTTTAATAAGAGACTTTCCTTTTCGCGTCTCTCCCTCTTGTAGTTAATGTCCCGTTGATCAATTGATTACCACAATTAACTAATCACAATCATTAAAATCATTGAGAAAAAAACAACATCACGTTGATTGTTACAATCAATTTACTCCATGATTAGAGGTGTTAATTGTCACCTTTTCATTTAAATATTAACATTGTTGTTGTTATTTTTGTTTTTGTTGTAAAAAAGTCAACTTTTTAATTTGCTGTTGTGTTAATTGTGATTAATTAATTGATTGTATTGGTTGGTTGATGAAAAAAAAAATGTTTCCAAGAAGTGGACAATCAACTTTAACCCCGGAAGTACCAAGACGAAAACACCGGAAAGGTTTAAGTTCATCGGGTCACAATTTAAATTCAGTGGGCCAACAAAAATATGATCGAGGTAAGTTAACAATTAGTTAATCAACTCAACTATTTTATCACTTTAATTGCATCCAATTAACACCTTGAAGATTGCAAGTAAATTAGTACAATAATTAGATATTGCAGAGAAAAATTTTCATCACAATTAAGGATAATTTGATTTTCTATCTTGACGATTTTAATATTTGTCTGCATTACTAAATTATTGCCGCTTGTTAATTGTCAGCGAAACAATTGACGCAATCAGCAATTAATTGTTTAACTCTTTTCACCCATTTGCCAATTTATACAAATCTAAATTGTTGCAATCTAATTTTAGTAAGTGATTATTGTTTTCATCTCCTTCTGATTTGATTACTTGGTTTAAATTTCTTGGCAAAAATTGAAAACAACGACAACAATCAAGAAAATTAAGGTCACCATCAAGTTAATTTTTAATTATAGTAAATATTTACAATCAAATGATTTCTACAGGTAGCAAATTAATTGTTCAAAATTGTTTGAAAACAATTAAACAATTTAAATCCAATTGCATGAGAGATACAAAGAAAACAATTAATAGATTGTAATAGTTAAACAATAACGAGACTAACGTCTTAATGTGTTCATAGTAGAAGATGAATAACAACAATTAACTTATTGATTTACTAATGAAACGAAGCCAAAAACTGAAATTTCTTAATTTTCTGATGTTAATCAAATTTGGAAATTAATTGTTACAATTAAGATGCACTTGCCTTCAATCATTATATTGGATATTTAAAACAACCATTGAGAAGACATTTATCATCGGATATAACATATCTCGTCCCATCAATGCCAATCCAGTTAAATAAAGATGGAAACAACAATCAACCCCAACAATTAACTACTCGAGAGGTTAATCAACCAATAAATTATGATCGACCTCCTTTGGCCTTAAGTCCAGAGCCAATATATTCCGCTCCAAGACGACAACGATCATTTCGTAAACAAAGATCACTTGATAATCCAGCGAACGATAATCAAAGTAAATCAATTAATTGTTCCAATTTGGGTCCAAATGAAAAACCAACAATTAATCAAATTGACTATTTATCGATAGCATCATCGGTTCCCCATTTAGCACAACAACAACAATCACCAAGAAATTCACTTCTAGAACAACAATTAGTTAAACAGGAGAAAAAATCAGATAATCAATTGAAACCAATTTCGGTTTCAACTGAAGGATTAATTCAACATATTATATCCCAACAATCACAGATTGAAAGATTATCAAAGCAACAAGATTTTCTAACTCAACAATTGTTAATTTCACGAGATTTGGGATCAAGTGAATCGAGTAGTAAACGAAATGGACGAACACGAACTCGATCAAGATCAAAATCTCAACAATTAAGTGGTAGTTTATCCTCATTGGAACCAGTTAAAAGACGCTCATCATCAAGGGAAAAGATTCAAGAGCAATTACATGCCCAACAAGCTCGAGTTCAACAACATATCCAACAATTAGAAGCTCAATTAGAAATGATTCGTGATATTAGAACTGGTTCATCGACCAGGCCGACATCTAGGTCACATTCACGGGCGACCTCAGTTCGAGACGGGTCAAGTTGTCCACCGGAAGAGGAGGCAGAGGAAGAGGAGGAAATTGATCATCAACACCAACATTCAAATCGACCCTTGTCAGCTGATCCTAAATGGTTAAAATCAAGTGATTCAACCTCACCACAACTGAAAGATGAACAATTAAAATCAACAACCTTAGTATTACCTACAATTAAAACGACAAAATCAGTAAATAGTAATAAGGGAAAAGTTAACAATTCCGATCGCGAATCAGTTATTAGTAAACCAAGATTAATGTTAACTAATCCATCGGAGGAAGGTAAAGACGATGATTTAGCAATTGGATCAGAAAATAATCAAGGTAAATTGATTGTTAATCGACCAGTTTTAATTGATGAAGATGATGGTATACCTTTTATGGATGATGAATTGATTGATGAGCCACCGGATGATAATGAATCAGATGAATTGGAAACTGTGTTTGAATTTGATTCAAATGTTGATGGGGAAAAATTAGATTATCGGGATGATGAAGAGCTAATTGATAGGGAAGATGAAGATTGGGAAGATGATGATGAGCTGGATTATTATTCTAGATCACCACAAGCTGAGACTGACCAATGGTCAAGATTAATGGAGGAAGATATACTTAGAGCAAGAGAGGAGATGGACAGACAACGATCGTTAATGGAAAGACAAGAAATGGATCTTTCTGATCAACGGCAACAATTAATTGGATTAGAAAATGATGAGATGATTAATTTAACACCAGAACAATTGAATAATCAGAAAATTAATCAACAACTATTAACAATTAAAAAAGAAACTGAAACTTTAAATCAACCAGATATAAAGCAATTGAGATACTCACCAACCCACAGTAAACAATTAAATCAAACAATCAACCAAAATTTGATTCCATTAACTCAATCAAGATCTAGATCAAGATCACCAAGTCCATTTACAGTTGAAGAGCAAACAATTAAATCAATTTCTGATGATAACAATTATCGAAATCAAATCGATACTAATCGTGGAAACGTATTCAATTTTAACGATATGGAAACACAACAATTTCAATCACAATTAACTTCAAACAATCAGCCAGTCAATTTATTAACAAGTAAACCTCAAAGATTATCTCCTAATTATGTTAATCAACAACAGCAACAGCGACAATTAACTAATATGATTAATCAACAGCAAATACCAACATCTTCGGGATCGTCTTTTAGTCCAGTGGTCAACAGATCAAATCAAAGTGGAAATGAAATTAATTATATTGTTGGACCACCGAAGATTATTGATAGACAAATATCAACACCAATTAATGGAAACAATCAAATTAAGTCACCGAATAGTAATTACATTAATCGACCTTCGATTGAAGATCAACCATCAAACCTTTTTGTTCAGTCATCTATGTTGCGATCTAAAATGTTGGCATCACCAATTAATTTAGCAAATTCTAAGCAATTTAATCAACCGGCAGTTCCACCTCGACGAAAGCCCGTTACCCCACGGACTCAGTCACCGATTCAAGTTCCGTCGAGTGTCACATCACCTTCGTATCGAATTCAAACTAATAAGAATCGAATGGCAGGTCAACAAGTAATCAATTCTTCCCCTAGGCGACCTCAAAGATCAACATCTCAAATTGATCAAAATTTTTCGATAAATCAACAATCCAATCAACCCCAACAACAACAACAATTAAATCAACCACAATTTAACCAGTCATTTAATTCAATGCAAGGATCGTCCAACAATTTAATTTATCCCCAAGCTAATCAGCCACATCTTTTAATGAATCAACAATCAAACCAACAATTTAATCAATCATCAATTTCCTCCAATAATTTGACTGCAAGATTATCACCAAACTTGTATTCACCAAAACCAACCCCAGTCCAGGTCCAAAAACCAATAGCGACTACGACAACAATTAAACCACCAACAATATCCCGTCCAGAGTCAATGTTCAGGCCAATTTCAAGCAATCAAATGCAAACAAAATCAAATGTCCCACCGATAATCAAGATTGACCCATCACGAAGCTCATCTAATCTCAATTTATCATCACCATCTCCATCAACATCCTTTATTAATCAATCACGACGATCACCAAGTCCACAGCCCCAATCACAACAACCCCCATCATCATCTTCATCATCTTCATTTTTAAAACGAGCTGGATCATTCATCCAACGGAATACAACATTTATGAATAAACATCAATCTAAAAATTCAGATCAAAAAAGTCAGCAATCAACACGATCACGATCACGATCACCTTTACCTGTTGCGACAACTATGACTGCCCCAAGTATTACAATTTCACCACAAACACCATCGATAAACAATTTAATTGAGAATGTAAATCAATCATTTAGCGGAAATACTTTGAAAATTGATTTACAAGCAATTCGATCAAATCGATCATCTCGAGCATCTTCACCAGCCCCACCCTCAAAAGACCCACCGCCATTGATGAGAAAAATTTTCATCAATAAGGATACAGTTGAAGCAGGTAGGAAATTAATAATAACTAATCAATTCCACTAATCAACTAATTGTTCATCTTCATCCTTACCTAAATTAACATGTAACATAACAAAAACTATGAACACAAGTTTGACTATTAATTGTTACCATTTTAAAGTAAAAGAGAGAGAGAGAGTGATTAGATTTTGATGATTTAGATTTGCAACAGTTTGATTAACATTTTTATAAACGATCACTAATTATAGACTTACAATTTAATGATTGTTTACAATTTAATTTTTCTTCATTAGGTTCCTTTGTTGATCATTTTAATCACTATTATGCACCACAGTCTGAACCTAATCGACGTCCATTAAGTCAACAATTTACACATTTATCAACTGGTGAATTAAATAAATTAGGACGATCCATAACACCGATGAGAGAGTTCAACAATCAAGGTAAACAATCAACGGATAATCAACCACTTAAAAGATCACCTTCAACCTTCAATAATAGTAAAGTGCCTAATCAAAGTACAGCAAGTGAGTTGAAATTCAATGAGATTTGAAACCTCAGGTCGATTTAAATTGTAACCATAATCATCTTAATTGTTTAGATGCTTTGATTGACGCTCCAATTAATTACGAGAGGCGACAAACTTTACCTGAGATAAGCAAAGTTCTTGGGGTGGAAGATACAACCACCGCCAAGGAAGAATCAATTTTAAGGAATCTCTCTGGGAAAAAGAAACACTCACTTCCACAAAATGATTTAAATGAGGTGAGAATAATTAGTTCAATCATTTTCTATTAATAATTGAATTGTCGTAATTTTGTTTTCTTATTGTTTCAGGTTCCATTGATTCCTGGATGGGAGAGGGAAAAGGTTGCCACTTTGGCCCATGAGGCTCGAGAGGCGAGAATGAACCAGCCGACTGGACCGATGGTCCATTTGACCGCAGCCACTAATTGGTTGATTAAATATAAATTGATTGGATTGATTATCTTCTTCAATGCAATATTAATGTACCTTTTTATTAGGATACTTCAACCAATTGATCAGTTTAACATGAATAATGATCAATCAAAATCAACGTAGAAGTAAAATGAAACTTTTTTTTCATTTCGAAAAACTTGTTAAAATGTTTGAATTTGTTTGAAATAAACACAATAAAATCTGAACCATAATTTTGGATATTTTTCAACAATTAAATATTTATCGTGTATTGGCCAGAGAATCGAATCAAAAACTCCCTGAAAAATGAGGTAGCAAAGTACTAACAGTATTAACAGAACAGTTGAAAAAAAACAATTTATGCCAGAAAATGGATTGAACTTTGCTCTCTCTCTCTCTTCCCATGTCATCAGAATTATCAATCGATGGGAGAGATCATTGTGAGATGACAATAATGGCTCATTTAGAAACAAAACACGACTGTCATTCGGATTTAATCACGTGACCATTTGACAAGCAAACCCCAATTTTTACTTTTGTCACCATCATCTTTCAGCATATGGTTTTTAAGTCCAGTGCGTTACGCTGTTAATTTTAATTAATTTTAATTCTTCTATTCGTGTTAAAATTTGAACAATGAGCCAACAACAAAAACAGCAAAAGCGACGACATCAACAACAACGTCAACATCACCAGCAGAGTCGAGAAGTGGAAGCAAATTGAATTCAGGAAATTCGCAGAAAGCTGAAGAGGAGCTGGAAAGAAATCGCCCGACCTAATCAATTTGGAACAATCAGAGAAGGTGGAAGTGGACCCTCAGTCCGAAAGTTGCGTTTCTATGATTTCAGTATCACCCTGTCATTCAGATCACTCCATCGGATATAGAGCTGAGATGGTGAATCCGAAAATGTGGAAGAAAAAGTCTCTCAAACAATGAGAGTGATGAGGATGACAACTATTAATCATTCGTTGTATCGACAATCAACAATCATGGCCATACACGAAACATCTTGTTATGTGTTACCGTGTTATTTTTTATATTTAAATCAACTCAATTTTCAATATCTTAAACTCGATCGGATCTACTGTCTTAAAGCTTTTTCCTCAAAATTTCTTTATCAATTGGCTTTATTTGTTTTTGATTAAAAAAGTCGTATTTTGTTAAAATTCTTGCACTAAATCAGATATTTTCGTAAAGACTTTTTGTGGGTGATGGATATGAAAATCCGTCTTGAAACGAAGCCTTCGTTCATCCTCCTGTTGTCCAAAGAAAAAAGTTCAATTTGTTCGAGGTAATTTCATGCAAATATTTATCAGATTCATAATTTGCATCGAATACTGTCGAAAATATTTCGAAAATATCGCAAATCGAAAAAGTTGATAGGTTTAGTTCCACTCTTTACCGATCATACCTTAACAATTTGATTTAATTGTTATACCCATTATGTTCATCATTCAATATTCAAATCTTGCTTGCCATTTAGGAATGGGTCAGTTGCCCAAATTTGGAAAACAAGATGGACAAGACAAAGTATTTTCATGAAAATAACATTGTAATAAAAGGTGACATTGGAAAATAAAAGATCGGCCACCGATTGAACGAGATTTATTTGATTAACTCTTTCGTATTCGTAAATATTTTTTTATCACTTTTCAATTTACCAACTAGAGCAATGACTCGTTGGTCCAAAAGACGATCCCAGACCCATTTAAGACTGAAAAACATGATAGCCTAAGGAAAGAAAAAGAGAAATATTCATGAAATTAGAATCCATGAATTCAGGATAAGTAGAATAATCTTACTTGGATGAGTATAGCAAAGTAAACCCATTGGTAGTAAGGGTGATAAAATTTTGATCCATCATCCGTTTTAGTACTGGACGTGACCCCGACGTAGGGTGAAAGTGAAGAATGAGAACTGGGTAAAGTTGTGTAACTACCATCGATCCAACAATAATCCTCGATTTTTTTATCGTCAAATTTTGGAATATCGTTAAAGGTAAAAGAGATTTCGGTACCAAAAACATCTTTACATGTTACAAGAAGAGCTTTCACTAGAAGGATTTTCGACATCAGAGAAAAGTTGAAAATGGAAATCAGATTATCATACGTGTGTTTCCCATAGAAAAAAGTTTGAAGATTTCAATCTTCTTAAAAGATTCGAGTAATTTGGTTATATCGATTGACCGAGTTTTACTCCGTGAGCCCCAATCACCCATTTTTCTGATTGAAGAATGATATTTCTGATATCAACACTGAATTCGAATAAACAATTGAAAGAGAAAATTTTGTCTTAAACAAATAGAGAACTTAAAACAACCAGCATTTACTCGGAACAATTCACAAATAAATAATTACTGGTTATTAACCAGTTGAGATTACCACCCAAACGGATTTTTAGTTAAATCATAGTTATGAAACAAAGTCTATTTCCATATTGTCTCTGTTTGGTTGATGATTAATTATTGATTTTTTAATGATTAAAAGATTATCTATCTAATGGCTCAGATGAAAACGAAATGCTATTTGATCCTCTACCAAGCAGTTTCTTATCTGAAAAGCTTCAACCTAAAACTAAAACTCAAAGTCAACCTATAACCTATTGTCCATGGAAATTACGAAATGCCTTTTAAATTGGATACCAAAGATGTTGAGATTGTTGATCAATGAATTACAATTAAGAAAGTGAACCAATCCATGATTTAGTTGATGAACAGGAAGGATTAGTACAAAGTGAACCAACATGACTCACATTTGACCTGAGACCAAATGTGATTTAACCAAATCGGCCATTCCTTTGATGAAAGCAGTATGATCATTAGGAGCTGGAAATGAAATTGGAACAATTAGAAAAATTTTTCGCCCTCGTTTAATGAAACCTTCAATTGCTTCATCAGTTTGGGACTCAACCAAAGGGCAGGGCCAGCTTTTGATTACCAGACAATTAAGTTTAATGAACCTCGAATCAAACTGATTTGAAATCAAACTTGATTGTTGATCAATTGCTTGCCGAATGATAAGTCCTTACTAATAATGTTACTTCATCATAAAGTTGAAAATATTTTCTTCGTGATACAACTGAGACACAGGGAAAATCACAGAGAAAAAGCAATAAAAAAATCCTGGTGATAGATCCACTATTCTTCGGCATGTGTTGAAGTCCTATGGATGTACATTTTATTGTACACCTTGTGGTGCGACCTTCACCATGAAAGCCTCTGCCAGAGCATATTCATTGATTTGTGCGTATCGTACCCGATTGTCGATGGAACATCGTGATTTCAAGGAAGCTTTTAAAAAATCAAGCTCAAAAAAGAAAAAAACAAATCATGTTACACTTAAGTTTATTTCTGATGGTGAATTTGAACAGAGATTAAAAACTTGGCTTGAGCGGGTTATCATGGATGCTGCTTATGATGGTAAAATAGTTGGCCAAACAGTAATACGGTGATCACTCAGATCAAAAGAAAACTTTACCAAATTTAATCTCCATCTTCAACATAGTTGATACATATCGAAAAAGTCGTGAAGGTGATTGTTTCGAAGTTGCAATGTAAGTTTATTTAATTCTCTCCTTATTTTGCATTTGAATTAATTCATTTTTTTCTGCACAGGAAAGACGACGATTATTTTACTATTTGGTTTACGAAAGGCATCGCCTTTCAGCTGGTAGAGGTACGCAAACTTGCTGCTGTCTCAACTGCTAGAATAGAGGATTTGGCCAGTGAAGCAGAAGTAGTCGAAAAATGCACTTATAACGGTTGTGTTTGCTAGCAAACCTTTACGGCTTCTCCCGAAGAAGAATTCGCATTACATATTTTGTGTAATAATTTCTTAATGGTTTGTCTCTGCTGCCGAAAGGGATTTAGAACAATCACCAAATTTCAAGAAAATTTGACCCAACAATGTTCAGTCCAGAGGAAAGTAACCAAAGAACAAGAGCGGGAACAAAACAAAAAGAAATAACTTCGATCGTTCAATCAACTTCAACAACAATTCTCTATTCTAATTTCTCATTACATTACACTACCATTGCTCATGAGGTCATGAACGATGGCAGCTCAATGGTAGCTTTCTTGAACACTGCCATTACACTACCATGAATTCAGTTAATATCAATTTTGATGAGTTTCTTTGTTTATTTTTCTCGATGAATTATCATCAACAATTTAACATGAAAAACGGTTAAGGAAATTGAGAATTCCCTTAATTGTAATTCTGTATCATCATTGCAACTATTGGACTTGATTGATTAGCTTAAATTATCATTTTCACCGTCACGAGAACTTTGCAAAATTATCTTGAGATTGTCAACTAATTGCAAGTTTTGATTTTAATTACTAACAATTGAAAGCTTGCCAACTCTAGTTAATTTTGATTGATTCAACAATTAAATTTTTGTTTTTAATCAATAATTCAATTTGATTATCTAATCAAATCAATGATGATCAATACAATATAATTCAATCATTATATTCAATCAATAATAATTGTAACTCTAATTGTTGATGATTTGTTGATCAAATGAAAAGACATTCGTTCGAGTGGGACTAATGTTTCCCTGAGCAATGGTAACACTTTAGTAATTCATCATCAAATTTAGCTGAACAGACTCCTGTGTGTCTTTTATAGCAGTAAATACATCGAGACGCATCTAAGCAATGGCCATGATTTTCTAAACAATGATACAGGTTGAGTTCCAAGTTGTCAAAGATTTGATAATAAGTTCCGTTGAAGCAAATGTGACCATCAGCATCCAGTAATTTGTTTGTTTTCCTCACTTATATTGAGTCTGATGAGGTAATCAATTTGAGCAGCAGGTTGATTGCCAAATAATTAAGTTATGAACCTCGAATCAAACTGATTTGAAATCAAACTTGATTGTTGATCAATTGCCGGCTGAATAATTAGTCCAATTGGACAATCAAACTGATTCAGATTGATTGGACTAATTCCTCTTTTCTTAACAAGAACATGGGTCAACTATGTGATTGGAAGAGATGAGAGCAAAGAGTATAGTGAAAGAGACTGCAAGCTATCCGTGCTGAGAGCAAACTGAGCCCGGATGCCACCAGAGGGCGCTTTTTACCATTTCTCTTTCTTTTTCTCTTTCTTTTTTGTAGACTAAGGGCCCTTTCTTTTCACTTTCTTTTTCTCAATTTCTCTTTCTTTTCCTCTTTCTTTTCCCTTTCTTTTTACTTTTTTCAGCGGAAAAAAGTAAACTAAAAGAGGGAAAAAGAAAAGAAATGGTAAAAACGCCCTCTGGTGTCAGGCTCAGTTGCTCTCAGCACGGATAGCTTGCTCTCTCTTGCTTCTTACTCTTTGGATGAGAGACAATAACAGAAAAAATATTACGGAAAAATCAACACTATATTTGCTATGGATTCGACACTGATTGGCACACAATTAAATACATCGTATGACAATCAACAAATTTAATAATGAATTAATATAATTTTTATCGCTGAAACTTCGACGATTATGACAAATACATCAACCAAAAAAACTGTGCGAAAAGAAGAACGAAATCACCTCGAGGAAATGAAAAAAACAGATCATATTAATCACATTATCTTTCAAAATATCGATTAAATTCTGAAATTCAGTTAGATAACAATCTTCATGATTTCTCAATATCCAAGGCGAAACATGATCAATGGTAACACCTTTCGGTAGAGGGCTTGTTTTAGCAAAATCGATCATCCAAACATCAACATTGGATTTATCATAGACCATAAGTAAAGAGCTACCGATCATCTCATGGGTCGAGAAAAAGACTGATTTTTGTAATTCCTTTTGCATAGATTGAAGACGACTAATAAGAGCATCTAACTGGTTTCGCCGAGTAGGAAGAAATTCCTGAAAACGGTTTTCACCTCATCACAAGTTCTCGCTGAGAATAAATCGTTGTTAGTAACTTGTCTTGATTCTGTCTGCTCAATTTAAGATGAGAGAGAGAGAGAGATAAAATTATTATTCAAAAACAAAGTTATTTTTTTCTTTTTTAGTTGCTCACCTTAAATCCTTCAATACGGAATCCGAGAGTTGATGTTGAACTCAATTGCTCCCTTGCATATATTTTAACTTGGTTATTGTCCCTTTTGACTTTTCCTCTGATGATAACGAGTTATGATCCAATTTAATCATCTTTATGTACAGATCTTTTCTCGGCTCATCATTTGAAACCTCGTCTTCAAGGAATATAAATTATTTTTACGAAAAATGTACCAAATAGACGAAGGTCTATAACCAACTATTGCTGCAGTTTTCGGTAAAGATATTGATGGATCTTGGGTGACAATTTCCATGGCCTCAGTTTCTTTGTATGATTTTTTCTTTCTCTTTGATTTGATGTTGACCACGTTTCCAGTTTTTTCAAATTTACCCACTAAACTCATCATCGCTACATCTTCATCTCGCTTATCAGTGTTTTCTTTGTCATCTTCATTATCTAACTTGAGATAATTTTAAGTTTTTATTTTGAACACCCTTTACTTATTTTCATCCTGATAAAATTTACTAATTATTTCTAAATCATCATATTTAGCGGTTAATAAATCAATTCGAAAACAACCAAAAATATCCCGTTCAGAGTCAATGTCTCTAAGATGTTGGGATTTGTTGTTGGTTAATCGTATTAGTTAATTGTCTCTGTTGATGTTGGTTAAGATAATTAGAAGATAATTACTAAAATCTGAATCAGGTAAATAATTGATATAATTTAAAATGATTTTATTAAAACAAAAAATGAGTTAACTTTTTTTAATATATCACAGACTTGTATAAATTTCTACTATTTATTGTAATAATTAGCTAGTTATTATGATAATTATCATCATAATATCTTAATCTTGTTTTCCATTGACGATGATTTAATTTTCCATCATTTGTGCCAGACAACAATTGACTGTGGATTTGTGATCAATTATTTCAATTTAAACTGCTCAATTTATTTCCGTTCATTTACATTGGAGTAATTTTAATAGTATTTGAACTTACACACAGCACAGAAAAGTTGCACCACAGAGGCGCGATGCTAGTTCTTCAAGACTTGGACCAAAACTTTTACACATGAAGTGACAAGTTGATTGGACGATATTGAAAAATTAATCCAACCAACAATATTGACCCCACTCTATCTTAAGACTACAACAAGTGCATTTGTTTTTTCTTCTACAGCTCCACTGTTGACAAATCTTCTCACCAAAATTTGAAGTTATTCATTGTTCTCTCGCTCTCATCAGTTACTGCTCCAAGTTTGTGACAAACCAATTCAAGTGAATGACGCCAAATTGGACACAATTGATCAACAACATAAAAACAAACAACTTCATGTAAGCTAAAATCTTTCGCCGGCAACTACCCCAAAATTTCATTCCAGCTAATCTATTTATTATCTTCCATCGCCGGCTCATCAGCTACTTCATTCGTTCTGGTGTTCAAAAAACGATATCTTGGTAAGTTGTTTTAGTTAATACTTTGGTTGGTTTTCTTCACGGTTAATATTTTTCATTTCAGGAACGCATCAATGTTGAGGCTCAAAAGCGTGGCCGGTCGTCCTAAGGGCGAAAATAAACAAAACCAGCTGGACCAAGATCAGTAAGACCCTGTGTTGCTTGTGTCACAGATTCTGCGTCAAATCAGGAATCAGTCTTTGCGATGAATTTTCCGCATTATCATTGAGTGATGCATCTCGTAGATCACAAGGAGAAACCATTGTCGACTCAACATCCACGGAATCGGGTATGCCAATTTCACAAACTGACGAACCATTGGTGTCAAGAAAATCAAGATTAGAGACACCGACTCACTCGATAAGAATGGTTCAGATGATCCAGTTGAAACTGTTTTCGGACTCGAATCATTCCGTGGGTGCAACTGCTCAAGACCTCAAATCTAAGATTACTGAACTATTTTCGAATACAAGATTCACTTTTCGAATACCTTCTTTACAATCCGAGTGTTTCAGCTTGAGAATAGGTTAGTGAAAGAATGCATTAAATTACATACATTACAGTTGAATTTATTCATTTTTTTCCAGTGCAACACCTCAGATGGAAAAACAGCCGGCAAAACGCTCAGATACTAAAGGGTGTTGCGTTTAAAAAGTATAACTTATCTTACTTTAGATTGTGATGAAAATGATAAGAATGAAGATAAAAAGATAAAGATGATGAAGATGATGAAGAAGAAACAAAACATAAACAAACTCAATTTGCGATTAATTGTTTTCATTTTATAAATTATGAACAAAATGATCACCTTTGGCTTCTCGACACTTATTAATTCGCTTTACAAAATTATTAATTGTGTTTTTTAGCATTTCTTTTGTAACCAATTTAAATTTATCAACAATTAAAGACTTTAATTGAGTCAAAGTCTTCGGCTGACATCGCCGAACTTGCTCGTCAATGTAACCCCAGAGAAAGAAGTCCAAAGGGTTGAGATCACATGATGATGGAGGCCATTCAAACTCACTCCGCCGGCTGATAAGCTTTGAGCCGAAATGTTTTGTCAATAAATTAATTGTCTCAGCGGTACAGTGAGGAGTCGCGCCGTCTTGCTGAAACCAGGCCAAAGGCCTTTGGTCAGGGTATTTGTTGAGCTCGGGGATGAAGAAACGGTCAATACATTCCCTATAAGTTATTTGATTTACATTCGAAGAAAAAAAATAAGGACCAATTAGTCCATAGTGACTCAGCGCAGCCGTACATGGCACTGAGGTGAATGAGCAACAAGCTGGTTAATGTTTGGGTTATGAGATCTTTCTGTTAGCCAAGAACGATTATTCTGTCGATTTATTCGACCTGTTAAAGTAAAAATCTTCTCGTCCGAAAACCAAATGCTCTTCACGTCCAATTGTTCCAAGCGAATCAATTGGTCGATTCTGACACAAAAACTAAACCTGGAATCTTTATGGACTTGTGTCAGTTTTTGCCCTTCGATTGGTTTGTAAGCGAAAAGTCCATTTTTTTTGAAAATACGATAAACGGATGTTGGAGCCGATTCAACCACCGCCGCCGCTTTTCTCAATGAGATTGTTGGGTCTTCAGTTACCATCACCATCACTCGATCTTCATTATGTGATTTTCTCTTTCTCTTTGACTGTTTATTTGATACTGAGCCAGTTTCTTTAAATTTCTTGACCAATCTCAACATCCCTGAACTATTCATCGTCCTAAGGCCACTTTCTCTCAACTCTTTATTCACTTCCTGGACACGTTCATAGTCCGTTGAAAATTTTCGGTAAACCATAAAAAAAGTGGTCACTACTTTGGTCCTAAAAGCTATTTTTTGATTCATTTTCACCAGAAAAAAACTTACACGTTGATTTTGTTTATGTTTGTTTTGTTTCTTCTTTATCTTCTTCATCATCTTCATCATCTTTATCTTTTTATCTTCATTCTTATCATTTTCATCACAATCTAAAGTAAGATAAGTTATACTTTTTAAACGCAACACCCTTTAGTATAATTTCCGAATCGGAGGATGCTATCGCTTGGTTAGTAACAGTCCCGATTCATATACTATTTAAGTTAGATCCGTTTTTAAAACTAAGTGTTTCTCTGTTCCTGGCAAAACATTCCCCATGAGGAATTGGAAAAACAAAAAATCGAAGTAGCTGCTCATGGCGAAAAAACAGACAAAAAAGAAAGCCGAGAATTTCCTTATAAAATAATCAGTGCGACCGGCGGATTGATTACGAGAACGTTCCTTTACGACGCGATTAGACGAAATTCCAAGAGAAACGAAGAAAATTGCAAACAGCAAAATCCATTTGTTCCAATTGTATTGGATAACTGGAAATGTTTAAATTTGATTGTAATACTTGATTTAATGAGAGACTCATTGTGGACATTGTTGGTTGAATTGAATTAAAAATATTCCTTGAAAGATGAGGGAGCAAAGTAAATGGATGAGATGATGGACAGGTAGATTCACAGGTAGAACCAAAACGATGGAGAAAAAGATAAAAGTCATTTTGAGTGTTTAAATCACTTCGGAAATTGAGAAGATGAACATCACAGGGTAAAGGTGATGACATAAATTGTAACGATCCTTGATTACTGGAAGATCCACTTTGCATAAGAAAAGGTTCATTGAGTAATTTGGTCAACTCTTGATGGACATGAGACGTTGGCTTAAGGGGATTGAGACCACGATTTTCAATTGAAACTCTAAAACGTTCACGAGTCCGTCGATGGTCAGTTATACCTTGACCAACACCTCGATTATCATCTTGAACCAACCGACGATCCAGAAAGACATCAATTAAACCTGCATGTTGACTGGTCACTCCTAAGGGTTGAGCAGAAAGGACATTCAATCGAGTCCAAGAATCTTCTATGTACATTAGACTAGCCATTGGATAAACATTTCCTTGAACGGGAAGTTTTTCAAACCATTTACGTTTAACCATCTAAATGAACAAGTTAATAAAAGATTAATTAGAATAGTAAAACAATAGTTTTTCGTCAAGTAATTTACCTGGAAACCATTTAAATCAGTGTAAAATGTATTATCACTTTGAATGTCAGAAAAAAATCTTAATAAAAGCTCCTTATTGTCAAAAGAACCTCCTGCCTTGACCATATGAAATTCATTTTCAATCTCAAAATAAGGTTTTCCTCTGGTTAAGGTGATTGTATGTTGTAATTTTAATGAATTGTCAATTATAATCTCCATCCGACTGACCAAAGGACCATCAGTTATACGTATGGAAGGTTTTGAATAAGCCATGTCTTGAGCTTCAGCTGAGTCAGGTAGGAAAAGGTAAGCACCACTTTTTTCAACCTTTTTCCCACCAGGTCGAGTACCGTAGGTCATAAATTTTAATCTAAGGTCAATCGTTTTAAAAAAGTCACCTTGATGTAAGATCACTTTACGTAGCATACCATCAGCTCCGTTAAAGATCAATTTGATCTGGTAAAGGCTCAAAATAGCGAAATTAAAAGAGCGAAAAATCAATAAGTTAAGGTCACTAGCGCGAAAGTCAAAGTAGCGAATTTAAATGGTAAAAATTAGAAAAGATTGAAACAAAAATAAAAGACAAGAAAAAAATACAAAAACATAGATTCGTAAGACCCTTACGGTCGTCAATGTGACTGGGCAACCTCGAGTGTTGCCCTCAGCGGTCACATTTTTATTCAACCGCTTTGGAATACAGTCTTCTATAAATTCAGTCTTCTAGAAATTCAGTCTTTCAAAAATTCAGTTCTTTAACTTTAACTCTTAAACAAATCACAATTTTGCCGAAAGGGAAAAAAACATATGATCATTTTTGCTTCTTTTTCGTCGACACAGAAAAAAGAAAGAGAACAAAATGTAGACACAGAAAAAGAAAGTGAATTAGCTTTTTTTTGGTTACCTGATTTTGGAGCGTAATTGGTAAATTGGTTTGTTAATTTTTTTGTTAATTGTGATTGTTTTTTATTCTAATTAAGATTTTCTCTATTTTTAAATAGTGAACCTCCGATGGATTGGACTCCAATCAGTTGACACGAAATTAATTAACTGTGATTAGTTAATTGGTTTTTTCATTTTCTCAAATGTTGTTGGTTAATAGGTTCACCTTTTTTTTGTTTACCTTTTTTTCATTAACCTTAAAGGTTTGATTTAATTAATCAACTGGTGTTAATTGTCTGGCGACTTGTATATCATCTTGTTGATTGTGATTAACTCAGCAAATTAGTTGATACATTGTACTAATTAACCAACGGATTGTTTAGTATCCATGGAAGATATTTCTGGAAAGTGAATATACATTTCAAAAGATTCTCAATTTCATCTTGAGTGTCGAAAATTTTGTTTACTTGGACTTGATTAATCAACAATTAACAGAATTTGTATATAAATTGTTGCAGATTTTTCTTCTATTCGAGTTGAAAATTTAATTGGAAATCACAATTGATTTATTGGAGTTTTTTTACACCAAAGGAAATAGATTTGGAAAAGTTTAACATCAATAACAATTCAAAAAATACATCAACTAAATTGTGATTAAATTGGTCAATGAAAGCGGTGGTATAACTATAATTAAGATTGAATAACGGATACAATTAAGATGATCAACTTCCCATTCTAATTGAAATGATTTTCTCTCACTGGAAAATTAAGGATTTCCAATAATAATTTAGAACCCAATTTTTCAATCTAGTGATTAAGTTGATTTTTCCCTTTTCCCTTGATTTTAATTGTTGTGCTCCAAAGTGATTTATTCCAGTGATTAACTAACAATTAATCAGATGTTTACACTGGATGGTTTAATTTTTCATCATTACAATAACAAGATCATAATGTTTAATCATTATCATTAATTCAAGGTAAATTGTGACTTTGTAAACAAAAGTATAAAAAATCAAACAATCAGGAGATGAAGTAAATTAGATTAATAATTATAATTTATATCAATCAATAGGTTGATTAACTTGGCTTCAACTAGAAGTGACTTTCTTATTGACAATTAACATGAAACAATTAGTTTCAATTAAAAGGTTAATCAAATCAAAAGGTCTGAATTCTAAGTGATTAACCTTAATTTGTGTTCTGATTGTAACGATTGTAGATGTTAATTGTTAGATAGAAAAAGTTAATTAATGAAGATAAATTAGATCAATTACCGATTGTAAGAGTATAATTTTCTGTTATTGTGATGACGATTGATGATTATCCTGATTGTTGTCTAATTATCTGAGAGATAATCAATTTCCATGATGATTATCATGATTTAGATCAAAATCTTTTCATTTTTTCCCTCTTTTCCCTTAGATCCAATGGCGAGATAATCATGATGAATATAACCAATCATCTCTAAAAGAAGCAACTAATTAAAGTGTATGGCGAATATACTAATTGTTTACAATTTAATAATGAATGGAAAAAGTCAGACAATTTAATCATAATTCAATTGTTACCTTGTCCGAGTGAACTTTTCCTGCAATTAGAATCATCAACAACAACAACAACAATAAAAGTAAAATCTCCAAGTAAACCACAAGAATTAATTAATTTCATATCAACACCAACCATCCAGTTTCCAATTGGGATAATTATCAACAATTTACCGATTGTTGAATCATCATAATTATTGTTAACCAAAGTGTAATTTAAACAATCAAGCCAACAAAAAGTAACGGTCATGGAACAGGTCGGAGATATGAAGAATTTATTTCTTATTCTTTAATCATCATTTCAATCGGATAATTAAATTGTTATCACGTAACAATTAGGCGGTACTTAAATCAACTCATCATCAGTTGTCATCATCATTGGCGTCATCACCAGAAGATAGAAAGAGAGAGAGAGAGAGAGAAACAAAATTCAATGTTGTTGTTTACTAAGTTAGAAGGTGAAGGAAAACCCCATTGAAAAAGATTCTCAAGGAAACCAAGTGAAAAGTGTCATTCTTTTTTTCAATTAATTGCAACAATCAGTGTTTTCTCTTGTTAATTGCGAATAATTAAGTGAAATTTAAATTGCTTAAAGAAAACGATTAAAATGATCGTTTATCTCAAGTGAACCAGTAAACAAGATTTTGACCAAATAGAAATGATGAAATCTGGTTAACTTATTACTTTCAATGGATTTTTAATTTTTGTTTTTGTTTCTCTTTTTAAATCATGTTGTTTACCTTCAATGTTAATTTAGTGTTAATTAAGTTAATCATCTAAATGGTATCCAAAGGTTTTTCTCGTTTTCATCTTAACTCTTTATTAAGGGTTGTTAATCCTTCATCAACAATAATTGATACTTTACCTTCATCTTCATCTTCATCATCTTCATCATCATCATCTTTACCTTCATGTGAATTACCACCTTTAGTTTCAGTTCCATCCCGGTCTCGACATGATTGGGGTTCATGGGATAATCGAATTGATTTTAATATTCTCCTGCAAGAATCAATTAATTATGGTAAACCAATTCCAAAGATAACAACAGACATGGCGGGATCCGCTTCTGTTATTGGGAGACGATCAACTAATGAAGATCGTATCAGGTTAGTTTATCGATTCTCTCAATTTTCCATTATCTAAATCACTTCTTAATTGTTGTACATTATCGTTGATTACAATTTAGAAATAATCGTTTCGCTTTTAGGTAAACATGAACCAAAAAGAATCTCATTCTTCTATATAATCATATGTAAACATTTCTTTTTTTTTTGTTCTTTTCTCTTTGTTTCTGATTGTTTTTCTATTCTCTTTTTCGTTTTCTTGTTCTTTTTCAGAATTAAAGAGTTGAGACCTGATCTTCTTTATTTGGCCATATTTGACGGACATGGAGGGTCACTTGCTGCCGATTTTTGTTACCAAAAAATGGAACAATATATCACCTATTGGTTACAACGAGGAGAAACTGATCTTGAGGCGGTTTTGCAAAACGCTTTTATCGAAGTTAACAACGCACTCGCCCGACATATAGCGCTTAAGGTTAAAGAAAAGGAATCCATGTTTTCCGGAACAACGGCCACTGTTTGTCTTCTCAAAAATTCCGTTGAATTAACGATTGCCAATGTTGGCGATAGTCGAGCTTTACTCTGTCGTAATGGCGATGCTCGTAAATTGACCATTGACCATAGTCCATCTCTCAAGTCAGAAAAGGTGAATTAATCTGAGTTGAAAGAAGAACAATTTTTTTATTCAATCTCTCTCTTGATTATCTTTAATCAATGATTAAGTGATTTTCATATTGATGAATATTTGATTATAATCAATCTCTTGGCAAACACCCAACGTATTACGTTTGTACATTAATGTACTTGGTTAATAATTTTTCCATTCAATTAGTGTGTTGATATGCTGAGAATTATATAATTATGTTGATTGTTTCCAATTTAGGATTTGAGATATTTCCACTTTGTTACTTTCAATTACAATCAATGAAAATCTTTCATCGTCATCAAGTTAACAATCAATTGATAACTGAGTTAATTTTTCCATTTGATTGTCATAGAAAAAAAGGGAAAAAACTGTCCCTCCGTTAACTTATAATCAAATAATCAAATAATTACTAATTTTTTTTTCTCTATTAATCAGGAACGGATAATGAAATCAGGAGGATCAATAATTGCAAACAGTCATGGAACTGGATTAGTTAATGGTCGCCTTGCAATGACCCGAAGTATTGGTGATTTAGATCTTAAACCTTATGGAGTAATTGCTTTACCTTATACACGATCTCTTGAGGTAAATTAGTTAACAGTTAATTTGTGATTTTCTATTCTTTTTTTTCGTTAAAAATTAATTTTAATTTTCCATTTTTCATTCTAGATTAAACATGGAAAGGATTCTTTCCTAGTTATGGCCACTGATGGTGTCAGTTTCGTAATGAATGACCAGGAGATCGTCGATGCTGCCTCTCGATGTAGTACCCCATCCGAGGCTGCTAATTTTATCGCAGAACAAGCTCTTCACTATGCTTGCGATGATAACGCTTCGACAATTGTAATTCCCTTTGGTGCCTGGGGCAAAACTTCACACAATCGAAACACAGTTTCATATGGTTCCTTTGGCCGCGAACTTTGTCGAAGTAATCGATACTAACAATCGAATTAACCAATTTCTTATCATCCATCACAATCAAAATTAATCATCTTATTTAAAGAAACATTTTCCTTCATTAATTGTTTCGTTAATCATCGTTAAGCATTTAAACTCATCTTTAATTAACTTACGTTGATCAAGTTGAAAGAAATTAACAAAGAAAACATGTAACTATTTTTTTCTTTCTCTCTCTTAATCTCTTTCCAAGTTCTAAAAAGTGATTTTCAAGGATTTTTATCCTTTAACTGTAAATTAAAATTATCACAAGTTATTGAAATAAACAATTAAAAATCTAAAAAAAAAAGAAATTATTTTTTCTAGAAAATAAGAAAATATTAATTTCGATACTATCGAGATACACAATCGACATCGAATTTATCTTTTTGGATCCAGTAGAAAGTTGAAATATCGATACTTAGAAATATCTGTAAACAGAATTTTTTTTTATTTTCTTTTTTTCAATTTAACTTGATCGTTGTTGTTAATCCAATTCGTTTGTTATGTTTAATTTAATTTATTTGATTTATGTTCCATCAAGAAAAAAGGGGATAAGTTAAATTTTGTTAATTATAATCTTTGGAAAACAATTGTAACCTTGAGCCAATGGCTTTCTCATTAGTAACGTATCATTATCATCACCATCACCACCATCATCATCATCATGGTAATAATAACAATCATGAACCTCTCAATTCACATAATCTCAAAGGAAGTGATGTTTCTGATGCCTTATCGTCAAACTCAGCTGATTCATCTGAAGATACATGTTATTCATCATCAGATGAAGAAGGTAACAGTAAAACCAATACCACTACCACCTCAACAACAACAACATCAACAACTAATCATAAATCAACAACTTTACGAAGTGAATCTCGGTCTGGTGGTTCGTCAATCCATAAAACAGCCAAACCCGAAGCTTGGAAAGCTCTTGTAGCAATGGTCTACTTTTTTCTGGTCACATGGATAACAGCTTTTGTCATGGTTATCGTTCATGATAGAGTTCCCGATATGCAAACTTATCCACCTTTGCCCGATATTTTTCTCGATAACGTACCTTTAATCCCATGGGCTTTCCAAATGTGTGAATTATGTGGTGTTGCTTTGTTTCTCATCTGGTCCTCAATTCTAATCTTCCACAAACACAGGTAATCTTTCATGATTTCTATTATCAAGAAAGAAAAACATTCAACGATAATGAACAAAAGAAACTTCGGTTCTCAATTCCAAGGTGTAAAAATTTCTCCTTCAAGTCAATCAAGTTTTTTTTTGTTCCATTAAGAGAATTTAGAGTTTTCTCTTTTTTTTATTTTTGCTTTCTCTTTCTCGTTCTCTCTTTGTTTTATTCTGTTTATTTTATTTCTTTTTTAGAAAATAATAGCAATTCTAAATATTTTGACTCTTTAGTTTGTTTTACCGATTAAATTGGAATTGAGATTATATTTTTATCTTTGGCACAGTTTAGAGTCAATCTCTGAATATCTTTTATTTTCAACTTTCTAATTCAACAATAAGTAAACAAAGTGAATGATCAATTTACCAATTCAATTTAGAGATTTAATTGTCTCACCGAATTTATTTCCTAATCTTATTGTTTTGAATTTCACTTTCACCACCTTCCTTCAATTACTATCATTTACTTAACTTTTATTTCCTTTAATTTCTATTCTAATTCTTTATTCGATCTTTTGAAACTTGAATAGGTTTATTCTATTGCGACGGATGTTCTCACTTTTTGGATCAGTATTTCTACTTCGATGTGTGACCATGCTTATAACCTCACTTTCTGTCCCTGGTCGACATCTTAAATGTACTGCTCGTGTAAGTAATGGTTAACCATTCCAACCAACCATGTCACCTTTTAATTAGCTCAATCAAATCATTTGACTTTCATGAAACAAATTCTGATTGATCACCAGGGAAAATTAACTGATTCGCAATTCTAATTTTTTTTCTTTCTTTCTAATAACCATTACAGCCCTACGGAAGTTGGATTGAGAGGTTACATCAAGCATACTTAATATGGGCCGGTGGAGGAATGTCCATCAAGGGCGTCCGAACTTGTGGTGATTATATGTTCAGTGGACACACAGTTACCTTGACATTGCTCAATTTTTTCATCACTGAATGTACGTAATCGCCAATCAATCAAAATCAACTATCCATGTATCCGATTTAATTGATTTTCCATCAAATTGGATCTTATCCTATGGAGTTTTATTTTTACATTCAATTTTGGAAATAGTTTTTCTCTCTAATCATTGACAATAGAGCAATTTGATAATTTTATCATTTACCCAATAACGAGAGATGATTAAGTTGACTTAATTGCAAATTATAAGGCTTAGGTTAAAACTCAAAATGGTTTAGCAAATGTCAATTGATTGTTGGTATTAATTTAAAATGTGCTTTTTATGGACGTGAAAAAATTTACTTTCCGGTTTTTTATTTTAATCACAATTTAAATTTCTGAATGACAATTATTTCTCATAAAATTACAGCAATTATGTTAATAAATTGTTACAAGTTGATCTCATTTATGGGTTAATTGTGTTTTCCGTTGAAAGGTAAACATTTTGTTTAATTGCGTCTACCTCATTGTAGACTAACACAAAAACAAAAAGACCAACAACAATTTAAATCATCAGCACTTATCATCTAGAACAACCAGTTAATCAATACAGGTAATCATAAGGTTACCATTGATTATTTATTTAATTTACATTATGGTTGAAATAACAATCACTTCACAAATAACTAATGAAGTATAAATTTTGTCATTGAAAAAAAAACCAACAAAAGCTCTTGGTGATTTAATCTAAATCAGATAATTTCTCAACAACAATTAAACAACAGAAACAGCAGTTACCTTGTGCCTAAGCTTTTTCAATAAATTGCTCGATTGATGATTAATAATTTTTCCATCATCAAACAATATGATTAGTTATCATATTCTCAATCCAAAGTAAATTACTAAGATAATTAACCAGATGTTGATTGATTACTAATAATTTTGTTCTATTTAATTTTTTCCACTCTTCAAACAGATACTCCTCCTCGAATGTACTACATTCACACATTATCCTGGGTTCTGAATCTGTTTGGTGTTTTCTTCATACTCGCAGCCCATGAACATTATTCCATCGACGTTTTCATCGCTTTCTACATTTCAACAAGACTTTTCCTCTATTACCACACTCTTGCCAATAATCGAGCTCTCTACCAGCGAGATCGTAAACGAACTCGAATATGGTTTCCACTTTTCTATTTCTTTGAGTCCCGTGTCAACGGAATTGTACCTAATCACTTCGAACAACCATTTCGATTGGAATCGATTAGAAATTGGTTTCAAAAGATGCGAAAATCTAAGGAATCATAATCAATTCTTCAATCAAAAGCCAAGCAATTAACGAACAATCTTCTTACTTTATCATCTTTTCATCATTTCCACCAACAAGGTCAATACGGTCAAGAAACTTCACCTTAACAATTAAGAAAGCAAAGGACAAATTCAAACATTTTTTTGCTAAAACTTCTAACAATCAATCAGTAGATTGAATTTTTGTAAAAACAATTAACTCTCACCCTGTGTTTGCATGATATTATCAAGATAATGTCATTTTTAAATAATAATCAATTTTTGTCATCCATTTTCAAGCAATTACTTGATTATTATCTAAAAATGTTCAATTATATTGACCATTGCATTTTTGAGTTAATTGTTTCAAAATGATTATTACAAAGTTTATTTTTCGTTTAATAGCTAATTATGATCAACGAGATTAATCTCAACCTAACCTTCATCTCGCTAATCATATTTATATTTTTTTCTGTGTTTATTTCTCTGATTTCAAAATGTCTTCCTTTTCAATTGTTTAGTTAATTGTTAATCTCATTTTTAGAATAAGATAAAATTACTATTAATTGTGATTTAATCTTTTCTAATTAATGATTCACCTTTACAGTCTACCATTTGTTTCTTATGTAGTTCGATTACATGTATTTTCTTTCCTATGTAAAAAAACTAACTTATTTTGACGTGTTAATCACCAGAAACTTCAAAACAATTAACTTTTTCAATTGCAATCAGCGAACGAGAACAAAAAAAAACAACGAGACAATTTAATCTGATTACGAAAAACAAAAGGATTTCCATGTCAAACTATTCTAATACATTTCATTTTCTGTGTAAATTGTTAACTAATCATGTATCATATGAAAAAAACATGATACTGTATTTAATTGTAATTACTATCAACTAATTGCCGGTTAATTTTATTGTCATATCTTTGAATGGACACAAAAAACATAATTCAAACAAAATCAGTCTTCGTAAGTTTAATCAACTACTTATTGTCATCAGAAGCTCATAACAATTATAATATTGATTCTGTATTGATTAAGATTATAATCTAATCAACTATTAATGTAAAATCTTGATTATATTTATCCGTTGATCCTAAATTGTAATTATAATGTTATGAAAATCAATTTCAAATTGGAAACTCATGTAACCTGAAGCAGCAACAATTTAAATCGCAACAATCCTAATTGTTACAAATAAAAAACTCGAACAACGAAGTGTAATTGTTAACATTGAAACTAAATTTAAATTAAATTCACTGGGAGACAAATTTTGACACCCAATTATTAATATTAGCGAATTGGTAACAATCAATTGACTTTGTTAACAAGATAATTTGAATTCGCAATGGTACAGTTAATTGTTAACAATTAACCAGCAAATAATTGCTAAAGAATAGTGAAGAAATGTTCATGGTTAGTTAATTGTTTCTTCCTTTACTTTCTTTTTTTTTTGATTATCTTGATAATCTTTTATTAGAAATTAGTTACAATCAAAGTAAATTACCACTAATCCATTAAAAGTTAACCACTGATCCAACACAATGATAAGTTAACAATTTGTTATATGAATTAGTTAATCATCTCACTAGAAAATAGATTCAAATGATTATCATGGTTCAGGGAATCCACTGAATCCATGAAAACAAAGACAAGATTGAGAGACAAGAAAAGGAACACCAAGAACAACAATAATCTTAAAATCTCAGAATGCATCAGAATTAAGGTGAAATAATAGGCAAGAGAGAGAGAGAGAGAGAGAGAGAGAGAGAGAGTTCTGAACAAAAGAATCGAACTGAGAGTTTACAAAGATTGTTCAGCCTCAACGAAAATCTCAAGATCATCTCATGTTTTCATAAGAATCAAGAGAGATAAAAATTTCCAAGAATCTGAATAACATGACAAGGTACAAGAACGACAAGAATAATAACAATTAGAGTTAATTGTAATTCGTATATGCACAAATTTCGTTGTGAGAGCAAGTCCTTTTTTTTCCGGTTCGAGTTTTCAGCTTGAAGAAACACTGAAAACTTTTCAAGCTCACGAACAAAATATCAACCATTTTCATCCAAGGAAATAGGAAGGAAATCTCACCCTTCGTCATCATGAATTCAACTCCCACTTTCTCTTTCTCTTCTTAAAAATCATATTACAACCTGAGAAAACCTTGTTCTCCAGGTAACAATTGATTAGAACAATTTTTTTTCTCTCAACTTATTCACTTTTGTTTGAACGGACAACAAGCGATAAACAGAGAGTAAGAGAAAAAAAAATAGAAAAAAGTGAAAAAAAGTTTCGATTTTGAACCTTAGCTCCTTTTTTGTGAACACTCGCTGGACATCGTGAAGCCAAATCATCGTTTTAATATGTTAACGTTAAAAATCAATGTGATTCTTGATCGGACAATCAACTAATTGCTACCATTGTGTTAAAAAGTGAAAAGTGATTTACAATTTTTCGGATAATTGTGCAAATTAAGTTTCTCTTTGTGATAAATTGGATAATCATAATTTTCTTACCTTGTCATTTGCTTTAACTCATATTCTTGACCATCGATTGACCACTAATTATTTTGGAAAAATTTTCGTTTCTCTCTCGTTTATTGGATTGATTGTTTTCTGTGCACAAAACAAATTAACTCATTAATTGTTCATAATGAGACAAAGTAGTCGTTCACTGGCTTCCAATGTATCTCGAGGCAGTAATGGTAATCTCACTCATGTACCTAACGGGATGATGGGTAGTGGAGGTGGTGGTGGTGTTGGTGTTAATCGTAACAATCAACACCATAGTTCAAATGGTTTACATGGTATCGATAATGTTTGTCTTAATATTGATTCGTATTTAGATGATCTAGATCAAAATATGGATCCAATTAACGTGAATAAAGGTTCACCTACAGGCTCATCGATGATACGACCTTCCGTTACCTCGAATAGTTTACCATCAACATCAACCGATTATAAGAACTGGTCAATGGTCAGTAAATCATCAATTCGTCGTCTTTCCCTTGAACAACAAGATATCGTTAAGGAAAAACCAACTGAACCTTCAGACGCTTTTCTTGCCTTTCCTTTTGAATATTCATCCCATTCAACCAATTCAATTGTCCGACTTGTTTGGCGTAATTTAACTTACACTTCACCGAAAGCACCGAAAAAACCCCCGACCACACCAACGGGCACCAGTTCTATGGGTCCAATTATACGTCGAGTTATTTTAGATAAACAAAACGGTGAAATTACCGGTGGAACCCTGACCGCAATCATTGGCCCTTCGGGTGCAGGTAAATCAACATTACTTGAAAGTTTAGCTGGTCGACGGACTAAAGGTCTTAAAGGTTCAATCATGGTTACCTATGATCGCGATTACCTTGAGACAAGTGAAGAAAGTAGGTCAATTAAGATCTCTTTCATTGGTCAAAAGGATCAGCTAATTGGTGAGCTAACGGTCCGAGAGACTCTTATGTTTGCCTCAAGGTTAAAAAATTACAAACGAATTCGTAACTCATATTATCATCCAAGGTTAGTTAACTCCGTTTTAAAGGCACTTACCCTTGAAGGATGTGCTGAGGTCAGGGTTGGCCGTATCTCGGGAGGCCAATTGAAACGGGTAACCTTTGCAATTGAGTTAATCTCAGGTCCAGATATACTTATGTTGGATGAGCCAACCTCCGGTTTAGATTCATCGTCAACCTATTCTTGTATCTCCCTGTTAAGACAATTAACCGATCTCCGTCATAACGGTAATTATTATAAACCACCGGCCATTATTTGCTCCATTCATCAACCCTCGGCAAGAGTGTTAAACATTTTCCACCAAATGTATGTCCTCTCCTCCGATGGTCGGTGTCTCTACCAGGGTTCACCCACTTCACTGTTATCTCATCTTTCCCGTCACGATTTAACTTGTCCTCAGTTTCACAATCCAGCAGATTTTATCATTGAAGTTGCATCAGGTGATTATGGCCTTGAGCCGATCAATAAATTGGCCCTTTACGAGTCAACCAAACAGATGACATTGATTAACGATGAGAAAACAATGTATCTCTCTTGTCGTAAATTAATTGTTCCCGGTTCTCGATCGGGAGTTGATTCGGACACAATGATGGTTGATGATCAAATGGACCCGATGAACAATGGCCTGGGAATGATTACCGTCTCACCAAACGAGAAAAGGGTAAAAGTTACTCGAATTGTTGATAAAATGAAGCAGCAAAATTTTCCCGTTTTCTCTCATTTTATTATTCTACTCACTCGAACTTATTTAACAACAATTCGCGATCCAAAGTTGACCTGGTTTCGTATCGGTCAAGCAATTTTCATCGGTCTTCTTATGTCTTATCTGTACGATTATCCAATCGGTGAAGCTGATGGTTGTTTCCCCGCCAGTGTTAATACTGGTAATGGAGGTCTATCCCTAGTCTCTAACAATTTAACTTCAACGGAATTGTCAAGCTTAAGTGCTAATCTAATTAACAAAAGTCCTGGGGCCGTTTTAGCAGCGACTCAGGATAATGTGGCTTTCATTTTTTTCATCACTCTGTTTACCGTTATGGCCTGTATGATGCCGACGGTGTTGACCTTTCCCGCTGAGGTTGCAGTTCACATTCAAGAGCGTAACAATGGCTGGTACTCATGTTGGACCTACTATTGGACCAAAATAATCGCCGACACACCTTACCAAATCGTGATAACAACACTTTTCTGTTCAATTGTCTATCCAATGACGGGACAAATTTGGGACCATTGGAGGTTCGCTTTGTTTATATTCATCTCTATTCTGATTTCCAATATCGCACAAACGGTTGGAATGCTTTTCGGTACAATTTATGTTCGAAGTGTTCAAAACGCCGTTTTCATGGCTCCACTTTCAATGGCACCCGTTTTCCTTTTAAGCGGCTTCTTTGGTAAAATATCTAAGGTACCGTTGGCCCTTAAACCGATAGCAACCATTTCCTATGTTCGTTATGCTTTCGAAGCGTTTCTCATTGTTCTTTATGGTTACGATCGGTGTCCACCTCTAAATCTAACAATGGCTAATCTAAATTCATCGCCATCTTCATCATCCTCTTCCTCGGCATCTCCCTCTTACTCCCTATCATATGCTGCTCAAGACCTTCACTTTTCAACTGAACTTCCTCCAACCGATTACGAAGATGAAAACATCTCAAGTTCACCCGATTACCCTGGTGACCCTGAATCGTCAACCGGAACTTCATCCTATTTATATGATAGTTTACCCAAAATTTGGTCTGGATTTTACAATCCACTTGATTATTTAAGACTCGCCGCTGAGTTACCTTCATCTTCATCATCGCCCGATCAGGTGACATCTTCATCTTTGATTCTTAATCATTTCTCCCTGAAAGATGATTACCTTTGGCAGAATATTGCAATTCTAATTGCAAGTTTAACTCTTCTTCGTCTTCTAGCTTATTTCATCTTAATGTATAAAACAAATGAGAGAAGATAATTAACTAAATCAACTCTCTCAATGGAAACAAACACTCAACAGAACAGACAATTAACTAATTATCAGATGAAGAGACAAACAATTGAAAATGAACAAAAAAACTCCAATAGTTTCAATTTGTGAATGGAAACAAATTCAATTTCAATCAATGTAACAATCAAATTGTAAAGGGAATAATCAATCAATATAATCATCGTAACCATCGGTTGCAACAATTAAAAACTATTTTTTGGTAAACCAAATTTAGTAAATCAAATTTAATTGTTGATTGTGTTTCCTATTTTCTTAGCATAATTAATATTCAAATTTTATTATTATTATTATTTTAAAAGTGTATTATTATTATTATTATTTTAATGACAATGAAAAAAAAGAGACCAACAATCAACTAATTCACTGACAAGAAAAATTAAATCACAATTTCCCCTCGGGTTGATAATCAACGGTAACTGAATCAATCTAAATCAACATTGTAGTTTAACACTTAATCTTTGCTGTCCAATTAACAACACCGACAACAATTTAATTATTGTACCAATTGAAGCACGAAGGTTGAGAAATAAGAATCATATTTAATTTAATTGTTGACCAAACTGTTAACAACATGGAAGTGAAAATGTCCCAACAATTTAGTTTGTTTCTTTTTCGTCAAAAAAAAAGGAAAAGCCAAAAAATTAGAATCAAATTAATCAACAATTAAAGGTTCGAAGAGGAAACCCAAAGAAGGAACAATTTAACCAAGGCCTTACAACGATTCACTGATTTTTACCTGACAATTTATTAACTAACCTTGTAATTAGACAACAGCAACAACAATAAGAGCAACAACTAAATTTAACTAATCACAAATTCGGGTTTTTTGTTGTTCAACAATTTACACGATTAATTTTTCACAAATCGTAACAATTACCGGCTAATCATTTAACCTTCATCATCTTCACTGATTTTGTGTTTTTTTCACAATTAGTTCAATTCACAAGTTAATTAGCATCTTAATTGTAGTAAAATTGGAAACAAAAAGTCAAATCAAAGTGATTTTAATTTTCTAATTAGATTGTAATATATGCATCCAATGTTTTAATTACTGGATAATTCTTGCATCCTAATTATGCATTGACAATAGTTTATTATGTTTAGTAAAGTGTCAACAATTAAAATTAAAAGATCAACAATCTAATCAAATTAAACCTTTAATTGTCCTTTCAATTTTAATCATCTCAACTTTTATAAGGTGAGTAACATAATCATGATCCTGATCACCCAACCATGATTAAAGATTTAATTATTATCAGACAATTTAACTCGCAACCGTTATAATTATTACGAACTTAAATAATAATTAAAGTTTAATTGTCTCTTTATTTTTAAGCTTCAACAGCGGCCTCAGGGGAGGCTTCGATGAATTGGAATTCATCGTTTCCGGCAGTGACAACCGTACAAGGGGAGGGGAGATTGGATAGGATTACAGGAATAAAACAAAAGAATTTCTTATTGCCCCTGAGGCCGATATTACAATATTAACTGCTAATATAAAATCATCAACATTTGATAGATTAATTTTGAAATTTCTTGTAAATTTATAATTAGTGTCTTGTTCTATTAGCGCTGCATTTAAAGTTTCCGAACAGGTGAACGGGTGATGTCTTTGATCGTTGGGACAGCAATTGAAATTGTTGAGGTTAACTGTCTTCTTGGATAAAATGTTCATCAATTGGCAATAGTGTGTTTGTCCTAAATAACCATATTCATTCGTATAACACTCGATGTTGTTCATGATTGTAGCAATGACATCGTTTTCATCTCGCAACCATTTGCAAATTCTTGCTCTGATCTCAAGTCTAATTTCTTCTTTCCATCTCTTGGTCGACAGCCATCCAATTATTTGCTTTGTTATTCTTCTTGGGGTGAATTTGTATTTAATATAATTGCCGTAGGTCCATCGCAAATTTTTCTTCCCATACTTGTTGATTATCGCAAATGCATCGTTAACATAGGTCGATTTTGAATTGATTGATAATTGCAACTTTTCTGGTAATATTAAAACATGATCTTCCTCTTCCTCCTTCATGAATACCAATTGAGCTTGAATCATTATCAGGTAATTGTCCCATTCAGATTTCAATGTATATTCAAATGCATTCATGTTGAATGAACCAACTCCAACGAACAAGCTGTCTCCTTCAGTGAAATATTCCAATGATTGGGTGATTTCCATTGTGATGAACTTTTCTATTATTTTTTTTCTGATTTTGGATGATATCTGTTCCGGTGGGTTCAGTGATTCGAAGGTGTATTCATCACGAATATTAGTTTCTTTACCATTTCCATAGATTAGTGATTCCATCCACAGTTTTTCCAATAAATGATCAATATTATAATAATTCCAAATAAATGAACCGGACGTTGAGCTTCTTTCTAACAGTGACAATGTTGAATCCATAAGGTGAAACAATTTAATAAATTTGCTTGGAACTGTCAGGAAAATTGAGTATCCAATCAGTCTTAATTTCGGGTAAACAATATTGCTTATTATAAGACGTTTCGTTTTCATTGGCAGCATTGATAAGGTTTTTGGTTTGCACCTAAATGATGCTAACAATTCAGATCTCATCTCCATCATAGTTTGTTTAATTTGTTTAACATCAAATGGAATCAGGAACCTAAAACCCAAAAACTTCATGAGATGAAATTTCTTGCAAAAGTTTTGCGTTTTTTCCAAATTCAAGGTTAGATTAATTTCCTTCAGGTGATTTTCGACATCTGCAATTACACTTTTTTCATCATCATTTGGGTCCAAATAAACAATCAAATCATCGGCATAAGCTTGAATATTGATTTTTCTTTTCCTCAGAGCTCGAATCTGTGAATCCAATGCCAGTATATATAATAATGGGCCCGAAGATGATCCCTGTGGTGTCCCAACACTTTCTTCACAAAATTGAGGCTTCTTGTCTTTGATTATTTTTGTCCACCTCCGAGAGCAAAATGAGCCGATAATATTCGCCAATGGTGAGTCTCTTTCCTCTATTCTCGGTATTAATTTGATCATCGACACTCGATCAAATGCTGCCGTTACGTCCAATAATAATAGTTTAACCTCCTGCCAGTCGTGTTGAAAGGTCATTTGCAGAATCAAATCCTCTCGACTTGTATTTCTTTTAAACGCAAACTGAGTATTTTCCAATATAAATTCGTCACAAATGTCCAATAACCGATAACTGATTATTTTGTCGACTGATTTGAATAAATAATTCGGCGACTTCACCATTCTGACTTTATTTGAATGGGATTTCGGTACCATACCTGCTCCTGAGATTCTCATACACTCGGGTATATATGAGAGCTCAAATATTATCTCCAAGATTCGTCTTATGATAACTATATTCTTTTTAAAGAATTTTTCCCACGTTCGTTTGGTGAATCCATCAGAATTGAGAGATGATTTGAATCTTTTACCTCTTGGCACAGCCTTTCCCATTCTTCCTCTTGTAAATTTCCTTTTACGAAAATTGCTCGATTATCATTGAATATCGGTCTGTTAACGGTGAATGACTTTAACTGCTGAGAAATTGAATCTTTATAAATTCCATCATATTCACTTTCACTCAATACATAGACATGATTATCTTTTCTGATTGTATCAATCAGACGCCAGAAACTTTTGGATTTAAGACCCTTGATGTCGAGGTTGTCAAATTTTCTTCTCAACTCAGACTTCTCTTCGATGTCTACTGTTTTAATTTTTCTCCTGTAACCTCTCGTAGTGAATTTCGCAGATTGATTGTACCATTTTCCATTGCGAATTGGAAAATTGATAATGTCCTGAATTACTTGAATCAGCTGTGAACCAACGGTCAAATTTCCATCATGATATTCAACCATATCACTTGACAGTTTATACTTCTTCAATCTGATAACCCACTGGTCTCTAATTTTTTCTCCTTCTCCTGCTAAAACCACCATTTGAAGTTGATTGTGATCTGAGTTCGTTTTGTTGATCATTGCTTCAAGAAGAAGCCAATTTTCTGAGTAGAGTTGACAGTCAATGAATGTCCTCAGAGTTCCAGTTTGAAACGTGTAATTGTCCTCTACTGGTTGATGAGCTGATTTCAGAAACTCTTTGAATGTATTCTCACAATATTTATTCCATATTGGTTTCCTTGGAGACCATAGTGAACACTCAGCATTCATATCACCACAAATGATCACTGGGCCAGTAATTGTCTCCAATACTTTTCCCAGTTCACAGAAAAAACGATCCTTTGTACTTTGGTGTCTGTAAGTTGATATCAGGTAGAATTGTCTATTTCTTATTATTAATTTTATACCGACCGTGTTTTCCATGTTTATATTCATGTTCTTCCAGAGAAATCTCTTCGGTATAACCCAACATGAGTGTTTGTTGAATATCACACTTCTTTCATTAACCTCAATGATGTTACTCTTGATCTCAATACCACTTTCAATTTCATCAGCTTTTTCGTTCATTTTAGCGGCCAACCAAACTGGGGAAACTTCATTTATCGATATTAAGGTGTCACTATGAATTGGATCATTAACTAGAATATCCAATTTGTCATAAGATTTAGCGGTGTTCCAATGTAAAATTTTTAACATGATTATTCAAAAGAACTAGAAAAAGTAAGTTTGCAATGCAAAAAGAACCCCAGACCCATCTGGTTTACATTATTTAACTAAGAGCGGTAATAGCAAATAAATTTAATTTTAAACAAAATCATTTATTCATTACAATTTAAAATAGACGAAATCCAGACAGGCAAACAATGCTTACAATTAACTTTCTGTTGAAAGTTATTCCAGATACTGATTATTGCGAAAACATCTAACCTCCGAATAGAAAGATTTAGTTGTCATCTCAATTACCGCTTGGTCAATATCATTAGCCACAAGTGATCCTAAGTCATTTACTAATCCAGTTAAGATGATACTTTATTGTTCATATTGTGACCTTTTCCTTTCCGTTCAGGAAATAATTGAATGGAAAGGCGATGAATTCTGTCCGGGAATGGACTGATTATCATCTTATCCGAATTGCTAATTCTTTGATTCCTCTAATATTTCACCTTAATGGACTTGATTTCTCTGGTTATCAACTTAATTTATTTCACGTCTTGGATCAACAATTGGTTGTTCTTAGTCTTTGATATTGATCAATTAGAAAATGAATTGCGACAATTTAATTATCAAGAACAAACTATTCAAGATCTCGATGAGAAAACTGTTCAATGTCCAACTCAAAGTAACCCAACTTAAAACTCGAAGTCTTTGGTTGTATCTTTTTACATTTTATTCATTTTGAATATTAATGTAAATTCCAATTGATTTCTATGTTCAATCTTTTCACACCGATATTCATTTTTGAATATTAATGTAAATTCTAATTGATTTCTATGTTCAATCTTTTCACACTGATATTCATTTTTGAATATTAATGTAAATTCTAATTGATTTCTATGTTCAATCTTTAATCATTAATATTCATTTTTGAATATTAATGTAAATTCCAATTGATTTCTATGTTCAATCTTTAATCATTAATATTCATTTTTGAATATTAATGTAAATTCAATTGATTTCTATGTTCAATCTTTAATCATTAATATTCATTTTTGAATATTAATGTAAATTACAATTGATTTCTATGTTCAATCTTTTCACACCGATATTCATTTTTGAATATTAATGTAAATTCTAATTGATTTCTATGTTCAATCTTTTTACATTGATATTCATTTTTGAATATCAATGTAAATTACAATTGATTTCTATGTTCAATCTTTAATCATTAATATTCATTTTTGAATATTAATGTAAATTCTAATTGATTTCTATGTTCAATCTTTTTACATTGATATTCATTTTTGAAACAGTGTATTATTGTTATAACTAATGTGCTTTTGTTAATGTGCTTTTGTTTTTAGCTGAGCTATGTGAATGGCGGGGTTTGAAATAAGTTTTTGATTTTATTGGAAAAATTTAAATTTGAACATCAAATCAGTTAAGAGCCAAATGAGATTGCTGTTAGACAGCTAATTTAGAATGAAATTATTTGGAGAGTTATCCGGATGTTAGTTAAAAGGAAAGTGATGCAATTTAACAAATAGTATGAAATTATTAATAAATGTTAGTATGAGAAAATAAAATGTTTCATCAAATGATTAATTAGAGATTCAAATTCAAGCAGATTAGTTGATTATCAATAAATATAAATGTCCATTCTTCCAATTGTTGAATTAATACTCATGATTAATCCCTCATTATCCAATTGTATTCATAATTGACCAATTGAATTGCGTTTTTTAATCTTCGCTGGTACTCAGGGCATTCCCAGTCGAATGGTGTATGATTTTCTTCTCGATTTTTTCTCTTACAAACATCACAGCGATGAGCATTACTATTGAATCGAACACCACAAGTTTTTCCATCATGAGAGCCAGTACAATATTGGCACAGTGCTTGATTTTTACACATTTTAGCTGAATGTTCATATGAAAAACATCTATGGCAAAATCTCACATGAAAAAAATCTGTAACCGATATTTGTTTAAAATTGAAGAAAAATTTTCCTCTCCTTTCCTGAATAAAATCTCTTATTCGAGGTGTTATATTTATAACAACATCCGTTTTGTTGATTGTTCTCATGTTAAATTTTGTGACAAAGGACCAATTTCCTTTGCCACCAGCTCCATTTTGAATCATGATCTGATCTACCAGTGTGACCGCTTCAGCATCTGTTTCAATGTTTAATGGCAATTTGTTCAGTTTGACCTTGGGATCGTAGCAACCAGGATTTTTGATGACAATATCTTTATTCCATCTCGAGAGTGTCGATCGTGCTAATTGTAAGTCATGTAAATCAGAACAAATTACTCTGATGGCATCTTTACCCTTGATAATTCGAGCTGGAAATGCTTCAAGGGCATTAGATCGTAACGCTTGAGATATTTCTTGCCATAATTTTAGAGGCGGAATATTAGGATGAGTAACCACAATTAGAGGTTCCATTAAAGATGATGACCATGGTCGCCATGATGTTGGTATCGGTTTATCTTCCACTCGGTGGAAAACTTTCTTGATTTTTCTCACATTATCCAATCGAACCTTGATGTTTTCTGAGTATAAATCAACTGATCCAAATTTCCTTTTCAACTGTTTGTTTTCTCCTGACGTTTCATCTTCTTGATAATCTCCCGATTCTTCCTCCATTTCTTCTTCATCCATTTTCTCAATGAGCGTTACCATTTTATTTATTACTTGTTCTTCTTCAACCATGTCGTCACTTTTTCCAGCAACTGGATTGGGATTTTCTTTTGTTTCGGGATTGTTTACAACTGGAATAACTGTCTCTTCTTCTATTATAATTGGGTTTTTTATGTTTAAAGATTCACCTTCTTTAACCGAAGTTGATGCTGTTGAACTTGCGTAGCTTGCATTTGATTTGCCCTCTCTTGATAAGATAGCAGGTATGCAAATAGTCATTTCCTTAGGTATTGATTGAATCATAACTTTCTCTTCATCAGTGAGATTCAATGTGTCTACACTTTCCTTGGCGTAGGTTACGATGTGACTCATTTTCTGTAAAACTGTTTTCTTTACTGAGATTACACCTTTTTCTTGTTCATTAAACACGATTACGATATTACTAATAAGGTCAAGCAAATCCTTTGGAATGGCTGCAATCGAGCTTGTCCAGTCTTTCCTTGTCGGAATCTTAAGATTTATTTTCTCACAAACTTATCAATATCAAAATTATCCATTTCTAACAAGTCAACAGAAAAGAAAATAAATTGAAAAATTAAAAAATTAAATGTAAGTATTTACTCCCAAAGGGAAATTTTAAATTTTGAACTAAACGTTCTATATTGTTAACGGAAAAAGATGAAGAGCAACGTGGCTCAGTCTTTTTATATATTTTTTGTGTTATTTTTTATTCTTTAACTTTCTTACCTTTTTTTAGGGTATTTCTACGACCTTGTTATTCAATTTTAGAGCACTTAATATAATTAACTATTATTATTTTCACGAAATAAAACAAAAAAATTCAGGGTACACAGGTAAACACGTTTCCCTCTCTTTACTTTTAAGCTTCAACAGCGGCCTCAGGGGAGGCTTCGATGAATTGGAATTCATCGTTTCCGGCAGTGACAACCGTACAAGGGGAGGGGAGATTGGATAGGATTACAGGAATAAAACAAAGGAATTTCTTATTGCCCCTGAGGCCGATATTACAATATTAACTGCTAATATAAAATCATCAATATTTGATAGATTAATTTTGAAATTTCTTGTAAATTTATAATTAGTGTCTTGTTCTATTAGCGCTGCATTTAAAGTTTCCGAACAGGTGAACGGGTGATGTCTTTGATCGTTGGGACAGCAATTGAAATTGTTGAGGTTAACTGTCTTCTTGGATAAAATGTTCATCAATTGGCAATAGTGTGTTTGTCCTAAATAACCATATTCATTCGTATAACACTCGATGTTGTTCATGATTGTAGCAATGACATCGTTTTCATCTCGCAACCATTTGCAAATTCTTGCTCTGATCTCAAGTCTAATTTCTTCTTTCCATCTCTTGGTCGACAGCCATCCAATTATTTGCTTTGTTATTCTTCTTGGGGTGAATTTGTATTCAATATAATTGCCGTAGGTCCATCGCAAATTTTTCTTCCCATACTTGTTGATTATCGCAAATGCATCGTTAACATAGGTCGATTTTGAATTGATTGATAATTGCAACTTTTCTGGTAATATTAAAACATGATCTTCCTCCTCCTCCTTCATGAACACCAATTGAGCCCGAATCACTATCAGGCAATTGTCCCATTCAGACCTCAATGTACACCCAAATGCACTCATGTTGAATGAACCAACTCCAACGAACAAGCCGTCTCCTTCAGTGAAATATTCCAATGATTGGGCGACCCCCATTGTGATGAACCCCTCTATTATTTTTTTTGATTTTGGATATCTGTTCGGTGAGTTCAGCGATTCGAAGGCGTATTCATCACGAATATTAGTTTTACCATTTCCATGATGTTGGCATCGTTCTATCTTCCTCGGTGGAACACCCTCTTGACCTCTCTCACATTATCCAATCGAACCTTGATGTTTTCTGAGTATAAATCAACTGATCCAAATTTCCCTTTCAACTGTTTGTTTTCTCCTGACGTTTCATCTTCTTGATAATCTCCCGATTCTTCCTCAATTTCTTCTTCATCCATTTTCTCAATGAGCGTTACCATTTTATTTATTACTTGTTCTTCAACCATGTCGTCACTTTTTCCAGCGACTGGATTGGGATTTTCTTTTGTTTCGGGATTGTTTACAACTGGAATAACTGTCTCTTCTTCTATTATAATTGGGTTTTTTATGTTTAAAGATTCACCTTCTTTAACCGAAGTTGATGCTGTTGAACTTGCGTAGCTTGCATTTGATTTGCCCTCTCTTGATAAGATAGCAGGTATGCAAATAGTCATTTCCTTCGGTATTGATTGAATCATAACTTTCTCTTCATCAGTGAGATTCAATGTGTCTACACTTTCCTTGGCGTAGGTTACGATGTGACTCATTTTCTGTAAAACTGTTTTCTTTACTGAGATTACACCTTTTTCTTGTTCATTAAACACGATTACGATATTACTAATAAGGTCAAGCAAATCCTTTACTGGAATGGCTGCAATCGAGCTTGTCCAGTCTTTCCTTGTCGGAATCTTAAGATTTATTTTCTCACAAACTTATCAATATCAAAATTATCCATTTCTAACAAGTCAGAAAAGAAAATAAATTGAAAATTAAAAATTAAATAAGTATTTACTCCCAAGGAAATTTTAAATTTTGAACTAAACGTTCTATATTGTTAACGGAAAAGATGAAAACAACGTGGCTCAGTCTTTTATATATTTTTTGTGTTATTTTTTATTCTTTAACTTTCTTACCTTTTTTTAGGGTATTTCTACGACCTTGTTATTCAATTTTAGAGCACTTAATATAATTAACTATTATTATTTTCACGAAATAAAACAAAAAAATTCAGGGTACACAGGTAAACACGTTTCCCTCTCTTTACTTTTAAGCTTCAACAGCGGCCTCAGGGGAGGCTTCGATGAATTGGAATTCATCGTTTCCGGCAGTGACAACCGTACAAGGGGAGGGGAGATTGGATAGGATTACAGGAATAAAACAAAGGAATTTCTTATTGCCCCTGAGGCCGATATTACAATATTAACTGCTAATATAAAATCATCAATATTTGATAGATTAATTTTGAAATTTCTTGTAAATTTATAATTAGTGTCTTGTTCTATTAGCGCTGCATTTAAAGTTTCCGAACAGGTGAACGGGTGATGTCTTTGATCGTTGGGACAGCAATTGAAATTGTTGAGGTTAACTGTCTTCTTGGATAAAATGTTCATCAATTGGCAATAGTGTGTTTGTCCTAAATAACCATATTCATTCGTATAACACTCGATGTTGTTCATGATTGTAGCAATGACATCGTTTTCATCTCGCAACCATTTGCAAATTCTTGCTCTGATCTCAAGTCTAATTTCTTTCCATCTCTTGGTCGACAGCCATCCAATTATTTGCTTTGTTATTCTTCTTGGGGTGAATTTGTATTCAATATAATTGCCGTAGGTCCATCGCAAATTTTTCTTCCCATACTTGTTGATTATCGCAAATGCATCGTTAACATAGGTCGATTTTGAATTGATTGATAATTGCAACTTTTCTGGTAATATTAAAACATGATCTTCCTCCTCCTCCTTCATGAACACCAATTGAGCCCGAATCACTATCAGGCAATTGTCCCATTCAGACCTCAATGTACACCCAAATGCACTCATGTTGAATGAACCAACTCCAACGAACAAGCCGTCTCCTTCAGTGAAATATTCCAATGATTGGGCGACCCCCATTGTGATGAACCCCTCTATTATTTTTTTTTGATTTTGGGTGATATCTGTTCCGGTGAGTTCAGCGATTCGAAGGCGTATTCATCACGAATATTAGTTTCCTTACCATTTCCATGATGTTGGCATCGTTCTATCTTCCACTCGGTGGAACACCCTCTTGACCTCTCTCACATTATCCAATCGAACCTTGATGTTTTCTGAGTATAAATCAACTGATCCAAATTTCCCTTTCAACTGTTTGTTTTCTCCTGACGTTTCATCTTCTTGATAATCTCCCGATTCTTCCTCAATTTCTTCTTCATCCATTTTCTCAATGAGCGTTACCATTTTATTTATTACTTGTTCTTCTTCAACCATGTCGTCACTTTTTCCAGCGACTGGATTGGGATTTTCTTTTGTTTCGGGATTGTTTACAACTGGAATAACTGTCTCTTCTTCTATTATAATTGGGTTTTTTATGTTTAAAGATTCACCTTCTTTAACCGAAGTTGATGCTGTTGAACTTGCGTAGCTTGCATTTGATTTGCCCTCTCTTGATAAGATAGCAGGTATGCAAATAGTCATTTCCTTCGGTATTGATTGAATCATAACTTTCTCTTCATCAGTGAGATTCAATGTGTCTACACTTTCCTTGGCGTAGGTTACGATGTGACTCATTTTCTGTAAAACTGTTTTCTTTACTGAGATTACACCTTTTTCTTGTTCATTAAACACGATTACGATATTACTAATAAGGTCAAGCAAATCCTTTACTGGAATGGCTGCAATCGAGCTTGTCCAGTCTTTCCTTGTCGGAATCTTAAGATTTATTTTTCTCACAAACTTATCAATATCAAAATTATCCATTTCTAACAAGTCAACAGAAAAGAAAATAAATTGAAAAATTAAAAAATTAAATGTAAGTATTTACTCCCAAAGGGAAATTTTAAATTTTGAACTAAACGTTCTATATTGTTAACGGAAAAAGATGAAGAGCAACGTGGCTCAGTCTTTTTATATATTTTTTGTGTTATTTTTTATTCTTTAACTTTCTTACCTTTTTTTAGGGTATTTCTACGACCTTGTTATTCAATTTTAGAGCACTTAATATAATTAACTATTATTATTTTCACGAAATAAAACAAAAAAATTCAGGGTACACAGGTAAACACGTTTCCCTCTCGATTGTTAAGTAAATTGTCGAGTCGAAACGCCATCTATCGTATTCCAGATAAACTAACCTCGAATTCAATTTTAATGAAATTCAAAGTTAATTGTTATTAGGAAATATTAATTTTCTAATCATTCTAATTATTTAATAACAAGATGATTTTTACTTGAATCTGTTTCTATATTTATAACAATCGCCTTTTATATTGATAAATAATAAAGGTAAAGATGATTAATAATAATGATTAATTTTCCATCTGATTGTTATTACTAATTTTCCCACTTCAATATTTTCAATGTAATTATCTAATTGTTAATGAAACAATCAATACACTTAAGTTCATTCAGATTTTTTGATTTCTTGTTACTTAATATTTTAGAAATTGTCAAAAAAAATGGTGAGAAATATAAATTTTCTGTTAAAACAAGAAGCTTAATGATGGAAATGATTAATTGTTGTAATTTCTAAATTGAGTTATCCAAGTTTAAATGTTTAAAGATGAAGAGAAAAGATGCTGATGATGATTAACATGATCAGAAGGCTTCTGGTCTCTTTTTTCCTTCTCGTTGTTGGTTTAAATTGTTGTTCAGTTGGGGTAAACCATCAATGGAACAATTAATTGTGACCTTTAACTATTGAGGTTCCTTTGGGTTGTAAAAATTAAACAGAAGGAAGAAAATGTTAATTAATTGTTGCTAATGGACAGAAACAGAATGAATAAGATTAGATGATGATGATGATGATGAGGATGAGGATGAGGTGGGATGATAATTTGTTTGACGGGTCAACAGCAATTAATTTAAGTACAAAGAGATGATGAAAAATGTTCTGTTGATGTAATCAGGAACATCATCTAAACATATGATCAAGAGTAACCATGAATAGTTGACTAAACGATATTTTCAACAGTCGACAAAAGTTGGAGAGAGATGATAAAAGTTTTACTGGAAAAGAGATCATCATCATTTCCACCATTAATCCTCTGTTCCCAAGTTATCATCTTAATCTTTAAGTGTTATCCCTTGATAAATTGTACTCCTAGAGTTAAGAATTAAAATTATATTTAAAACAAAATTAAGAAAAGGTTAGAGAGAGAGAGAGAGAGAGAGAGAGAGAGAGAGAGATTAATGTTTCTCTCCTTTGAAGTTGATATAAAAAAGAAACAGTTTCTCTATGATTACTGAGGATAATGATGAGGATGGAGATGAAGATGATGGAATCATCTAATTGCGACAAAAATGTAACCAAGTCTTGGAAAAATGCGTTTTATTGGGTTGGTGGAGAGAAAAGCCTAAGATGATTCCCGTTGGAATGTTGATTAACTTTGAATTAAGATGAAGAGTCAATTACTATGTTGTTATGGAAGAAAAATAAGAAGGCCTGAAAAGATGGAAAACTATGAGATGATGAAGCGCGTGAGAGGAAAAATAAGTGAAGATAAAATTAATTAGTATAAAGAAGAATTCATTTACAAGGGAAATATGATTTAACCATCGTCATAATCAACATCATCATCACCAACAATCAGTAACATGAAAAACAAACAATCCTCGCAATAGTTAATGATTCTAATAGTTAACTAACTTTTCACTAGAATATAATTAAACTAATTTTGTTTCTTTATGAACGCAGGCCTAAATTTTTCATTGTCAAATGACTAATGATGTTGTTGTATTAATAATATAACAAAAAAAAAATTAGATGAGATTTTACAATCAACAAGAAAAAAAAACAACCATTAATTTTTTTCTACTACTACTAAACAATGAGATAGTAAATTAACTAAATATAATAGTATGATAATGATGATGAAATAATGATGTTGATTGAGTAAAGAGCTAGTGAGCTGCTTATGATGATGATAAAGATGAAATAATGAGAACGATGAAAGAGAGAGAGAGAGAGAGAGAGAGAGCTTTCTCTTTCCTGATTCTTGTGAAGATGTTCAATAATTGACAAAATTCACATTAATCATTGAGTTTCATTGACACTTTTTTGCTTTCTTTACATCGCTCACAAGGCCTAATTTGGCTCCTGCCGAAGTGGGAAAAAAATAGAGGAGAGCCCCTGTAACCTTCCTCTCTTCCCGGAAGTACAAGGGGAGCATCATACAGTAGTTATCATCTCTCTCTCTCTTCATCTTTCCTTTTACTTTCACAATGTATCAATAATATCAATAGTTTCCGTTGCCTTCAATTTTGTTTATCTGCTTACAAACAATCAGGTCATCACCTTAACTTTTCATTGAGTAGTTGTTGTTGTTGTTTGATGATCTTATTTTCAATTGATTTCCATAATCGCTCTGTAAGAAATGAGTAAGAAAAAGTTATTTAATATCATTGGTATTTTGTTTACGACATTTACGATAATGAGAATAAGTTTAGAAAATTCGGCAAAAACAAATTTCATTTTCCTCTTAATTAGTAAACAAATCGTTGTTAATTTGATTAATGAGAAGAGTAGAGAGTAAAAGAAAACAGAGCAAACCTAAAGTGTTACCGTAATTGTAAACAATTTATGTAACTATTTTTTGTTTTTTTCTCTCTCTCATTGTAATTGTTACATTATCCAACTTGGGAAGTGCACGTTTAGTATATTATCATAACTACCTCTTGATTATTTAATTATCATCATTATCCATGTAATACAGTTTATAATCCCTGTTAATTTATCATTGTTTCATTATAACAAAAATAACGGTTTTCAACATTTTAATCATCATTCTAAAGTATAATAATGGTTGGAATTAAAAGGTGATTAATTTGATTGAGTTATAATGATGAAGATTATTTGATGATGATACTAAATTTGATGAAAGAAAAAATTGAAACAAATTGTTACTATTGACAAAGAAGAAGATCTTGCAAAAGGAATTAGAAAAAAACTTGATAGTAGAAGAGAAAAAAATATTCTCACCATAAATTATTAATAATTCTCATCTAATTATTTAGCGATCAAGTTTCAACTCGAAAGTTACAACTTCTGTTGGTCGATGAGTCCATTCATGGAGCATAAACAGAAAAGTTCCAGAAAGAATATTAATCTGTAAATGAAAGAAGATGAAGAGAATAATATTAATATATTGGAATTTTGTTTACTACTTTTGATGAGAGAAAAAATTTCGAAAATATTACCTTCGAATTACTTTCAATTGATGTACAAATTAATTAGTGTCGAAAAAAGCGAGAAACAATTTGCTCACTCGCTTTAATTGTAAACAAGTTACACAATCATCACTTATCTCTCTCTCTCTCTCATTTTGAAACTGTCACCTTCCAAAACAACGTGTAAGTTGACAAGTACGAAAGGTTATTAATTGAATTTCATGATCAACATGGCGATGAGTTGATTAAACGAAACATGGAAACGATTCTGTTACTCATGAAATAACAAAGAATATTCAAAGAAAATCATCTGAAAGAGAGGAAAAGAAAAGAGATTAATTATTATTCAAAAGAAAATGAAAGTTCCGTTAGGAAATATAATCTTTTGCAATAATAGTACATTCATTGAGAGTAATTAAAAAAAGAGAAATTTATCGTTCATCATCTTAATAAATGGAAATTCTAAAGAATATGATAAAATAGCAGAAAGAATAAAAAAATAGAAAATTTCGAGTTAGAACATTAAAAGTATTCGAATAATTTGCTCGAACAGAGAAACAAAAACACATTAATAACTTTCCACAGGCTGACATTCAAATCTTTCTCTTTCATCATCATCATCATCATCATCTTTTTTATTCTTTCTTTTCCTTTTCAGCATAATCTTTTTCATCTTCCATGATAAATCTGCCTACATACTTTTCCCTTCTGTCTTCATCTTAATCCCTTTTCTACTGTTGTAATTGTCTAAATCTGTGTCTTCTTAATCTCTCCTCTTTCTTGATATGTACCTTTTTGTATCCTTCAACTGTAAATGTTACCGATTAAGGCTTGATTACAACAAAAAATCAGCTGATTGTGCGCTCATAACTGTCAAGAAAAAACAGACAACAAGTTACACAATCAACAATTAAAAGTAATTTTAGAAACTGTTACAAAGGTAATCAATTGTTAGCTAGTTAGAATTAAGAATTTGTATCAAGGTTAAATTATATTAGACTGTCTGGTAGTTTAATCGTTGTTAATTTGTCAACTGAATGTTGATTAATTAAAATAGAATCACAGAGCAAGTGAGTGTGTGAGAGATAAAATATTTGGAAAATTTGGAAAGTCAAAAGTTTGAGTTAAAAGAGAAATGATAACATGTGATGATGGAACCAACAACAAATGACAATATTTGATTTCTATTGATTGATTTGTTTTTCTCTTTCACAATTTCTCATAGGTTCTATGTCTCTACCTCTCTCTCTCACTCACTATTAACTGGATTAAGAAAAGACCCCCTAAAGCTATAGATTACCATCCCACCCTCAAAAACAACAACAACAACGACACATAGAAATAGTAATGGGAAAGATTAAAAATCTACTTACAGTTTGGGTTTACAGTTACTTTTGGTGTTGTTTATTATAAATGAAATTACTTTGGTTTGTTTTCACTCTTGTTTCTTGCTCTTTTGTTTCCTCATCTTCTTGATTATCACCAAAAACCATTTCCATAGATAGTTTTCTTGTTATATTCCATCAGTGTATCAAATCCTTTTTGAGAGAGGGAAAGACAAGAGGCTGATGCTTATTACATTAGTATATTAATATAGTATAAACAGAGATTATATTATATTATCTCTTATTGTATTATGTTAGATAAATACTATTATTATTTACCATAATATATATAAGGCAAGTACTATTGACCTTATAACCTGGTAAATGGTAAAGTATTAGAGAGAAATTTGAAAATGGCTTCATCATCATTTTCCACTGGTGGTAAATCTAAACGATTCAGATTTGATGTTGATGAGAGTATATTATTGGAGAGAAAGTTAGAAGATTCACTAAAACCAGGACTTGATTGCGTTATAATTGGTATTAATCCTGGATTATCATCAGCTTATCATGGTCATCATTATGCTGGTGTTGGTAATCACTTTTGGCCATGTTTATATGCCTCAGGTATAATTGATTGGTCAGCAACATTCAAAGATGATAAAAGACTAGTTGACCATGGTATTGGTTTTACTAATATTGTTGAAAGAACAACTCGTGGCTCATCTGACCTAAGTAAAGAAGAAATTAAAATGGAGCAATACAATTACGTCGTAAATTAATCCAATACAAACCTAAGGTTGCAGTTTTTAATGGAATAGGTAAGAGATTGATAGAGACAAAGGAATGAAAAAGAGAAAAGAAAATCACTTGTTACCAACATTTAGATTAGTCTTGTTTTCTTTTTTCTTTTTTCTTCTTCATTTCAATCATTCGATTGATTGTTGAATTTGAATTGAAAATTAATTTATTCTTACCTAATTTGATTTAATTTAATAATAGGAATTTATGAGATTTTCTCTGGAACCAAAAATTTTCCTCTCGGCCTTCAAAAGGAAACACTGGATGGAACTTTAATTTTCGTCATGCCTTCATCTTCTCCACGATCTTCAGCTTATCCTACACTTCAGTCGAAATTAAAATTCTACGAAAAATTAAAAAAATTACTTAATTCACTTCGAAATAATCAATTTAATCAATTGGATCAATTAGAGTTCATTTTCCCTCCAACAGAAAAAAAGAACAAACAAACAAATAGAATGAAAAATTCTCCAAGAGATGTCGCTAGTTACACCGAACCAAATCTCAAAGTAACAAGTGGAAAAAGAAATTGGATTAAAATTAATTTAATTTCTTTTCTAATTTTTCTATTATTTTAGGTCGAAAATCAATTAACCCTCAACCAATTATCAACTTGTAAAGAAGGTGAAACCAGTGGTACCATTAAAGAAGACAAAGAAGAAGAGGTAACTGTCTGTTCCCGTTATTTTCTTGGATCAAGTGATTGAAACTGTTACCAACATAAAGGAAATCAAGAAAGAAAAACGTTAACCTGGAATTTGAGATGATAATTTATTAATTTTCCATCGTAATCAAATGATTTGGATTTTATGGTGATGTTGGTGGTGGTTTACTAATGATGATGACATTCACAATCAGCAATGTATAAATATATTTATACGCAAAGAAGAGGAAGAAGGAAGGAAAATATAAAGAAAACAAAGAGAGAAAAGAAAGAAAAAAAAAGCCAAACAATCAAGATGATAACCTAACCCCTCTCACCAGCTATTAGAGATGTATTTATATAAATATAACCAGGAGAAGATGAAGAAGAACCAAAAAAAAGGATCCCCGATGTAATTTTAATCTAACAACCTGTTTTTGGAGATTCTTTTATCACAATTTACCTCTACTACTATTACAACCATTAACACTATTGCTACTGGTACTTATTACATTATTATTATTAATATATAATAACAAGTTTACCACCGTCATCCTAACCACTACCAGTCTCTTCATCATCATCATCATTAACATTTTGGTTCAATTCTATTTTAATCCGGTATTCATGAGTAAGATTGAACTTATATCACTCTCACTCTCATTCTAACTCTCTATCACTCTCTCTCTCTCTCTCCGCTCACAATTGAACTCGACTATTGCTATTTTATGCTGATTGGTGTTGTTTTCGTGTTTGTTTTTGATATAATCTCAATTTTCTGGGTACATTTTTGTTTTGTTATTTTCTTTTTTGAAGGCAAAAAAGTGACAAACAAAAATTTAAGTGTTACTGTCCTAGATTCTTAAGGAATTGCCTTTTCTTAACAAGTACCAGGTTTGTACTCTTTGCAGTACACTATTACAACGACAACCTATCAAACAAGGGAAAGGGAGAGTTAGAGAGAGAGAGAGAAATGATGATGAGAATGAGTGAGATATGAGATTATAGATGATGAGGTGCCTCAATTGATTTTCTTCTACTATCTTTTCTCCCTCTCTCTCTCTTTCTCTCTCATTTACACACACAAACAGTGAAGGTTTTTCCTGGCAATCAACCAACATCATCCTGAACACCGAGACTCACAATCGATCAAAGGAATACATCAACCACACACGAAACTGTTTCTCTTCATCATCAACTTCATCAGTTATGTTCACATTCGTCAACAATATCAACGAGAGTGTCTCTCTCTCTCTCTCTCTCTCTCTCTCTCACACACACACACAATAACAACAAAAGACTAAACAAGATATCGAGCAATCAAAAATTTAAAGAAGGATGGAACAAGTAAATCAACCCAATAAGTCAAAGTAACACATACACGTACCAAGATGAAGATAAAAGAGGATGAGAATGATAATAGAGACGAGAAAGAAAATAAAATGAAAGAATCGTTAATGGTGTTAGATGGAAAGATATTATTATCATCATCATTACTACACAACAATCATAATCACAACCACCTAACTACCGCTACAACCACATTACTCTTTACAACTTGGAGCAAAAGTGATTTTTTTCTAAGTGAATGAAAAACAATTTTGACAATGAGATTGGATTAGTAATCATCAATGAAGGTCACCCAATTATCAGGATAAAAATGAAGGTGAAAAGATTAGCAAAATTTAATATATCCGAGGTTAGAAATGTTATTTTTTTTTCCTGAACTATTATTTGTTGTGATTGAACCTTTTTGGTGAACAAAAAAAAACTTTGATTATCTTTGACTCTCTTAAGCAACATACTCTCTCAATAAGCTCTTATTACATGATCATTATTATTATTTATTATCTTTCACTAATACAATTACCTTTTTCTGCTCTTTCACCATTAGAACTCAATAGTTGGGATAACTCATTTACTCCACACACAATCGTTACTTTGGTTTGGATTAAATTTTCGTTTATAATTACTGTTGATGGTCGAGGTCGTTTCGACAATAGATCGCGATAAATTGTTTCATAGATGATTTTTTGCTTCTCTTTAATCAACTAATCATCCCTTACCTGTGGAGGGATAATTAAGATAGATAATAAGACAGAAAAAAAAACCCCAACGAAGTGAAAAAAGAAAGGATTGTTTTTGTTTTATTCGAGGATAGAAAAGTAAACGATTAAGTCGATGATTAAATACGTAAGTGATTGTTTAATAACGTAAACGAGAAAAATGAATTTCGATTGACGTTAGTTGATCAGTCTCTGTTTCCTTTTCCCTTTCTCTGGTTATTATCGTCATTTGGCTGTCAACAACTTAATTGTCGCGCTGATGGAAAATAATAATACCAATTGGAAATATGAAAGAAATTGCTGATGATAAAGACTTTCACTGATCGAAACTGTGTCAACAACGATCTAACATTATCTCTCTTTCTTTTTCTCTTTCTTTATAACAATTGACATTTACAGAAGCAACTGGAGCAAATAGTGATTATGGATAAACGTCATCGATTTAACTGTTAAATCTCACACCCACTCACCAACAATTCAATAATCAGGATGATGATGATGATGATATTCATTTACAGATTAATCAGCTGGTAAGGGAAAATCATATTTCTGTAAATTATCATAGAACGACAATTAACAAACGAAAAGCAGAGAAACACTAAGAAAATGATGATCGTAAAAATGTTGATTCTCTTTTAATTATCTTCCACTAATTATCCTGATCACCATGTTCCAAGTGAAAATGTTATCAACATGAACTCGATAACAAGTACAATACATTAAGTTAAACAAATGAGAACATTTAATTAGTCTATCAATTGATAATTGAACATTAACAATAACATTTAATGTTTATCCTAATTGTGACCGCTTTGATACCTTAACCATCACCACCAGGAGCATAGGAACACAATCAGAGATAAAATTAGTTAATTATTTAATTAGGATATCAAATTAAACAAAACAAATTGTGATAATAGTTTTATTAACTTTGAGGCCTTGAGGTATTTGTGCCTTGACATTTTCACCTGGAAATCAACTAATTCCAGGTTTAGGAACTTTTTTCATAATCTAATCATTTACCGTTAATCATTATGAAATTAAACAAAGAGAGGAAAAGTCAATTGGATAACAATCATGATAATAATTATCATCTTAATCACAATTAAATGTTATTAATATTGTAACAAGTATTGATTGTAAAAGGGGAAAAATCATCATCAGACTTAACCTTCATTGTTTTTTTTTATTCATTTCTTTTTACCTGTTTTCTTGTTTGTTAATTGTTGTTAATTTAATTCATGTGCTCTCATTGTAATTAAGCTGTAATCACAATAATCAACGTCAACATGATTTACAATTAACTTTTTCTTTTAAATATCAACTAATCTTATTTACTCAATCTATCTCATTATACTAAAGGTTTAAATCAAAATCAAATATCAAAAGAAAGTAAAAGTTAAAAGTAAAGTAAACAATTAAATTGTCATGATAATTAAAGTTTTCATTCAATTTAATTTGATTAATGTAAGGGGATTAGCCTTTGTTATTTGTAATTATGAAATCATCCCTCAATAATTAGATCAGCTGATACAATTGAATACCTTAAATAGTCACCAGCTTGAGAAACTCAAGCTAGTGTTCTTAGTGTCTTTAGTGTTCTATTGTTAAGATCAAATTAATTCCCTTTAAAATACTTTAATTAACTACCTCAGATGAACTAACCCTAATCACCCTTTAACCTTTTTCAAATAAGTTACCCTTCAATAAAATTAACCGTCAATTGTGATACCTTTGAAAGTTCTGATAATTTCAGTGTTTAATAAAATTCAATTCACTCGATACGATCTTACTTGTGTCCTTATATTCCCTAACAAATGGTGGAGATGTCTTCGCTATCATAAGTGATTGAATTGATATTAATTGTGGTACCCAATAATCACCAGTTGTTTAAATATTGACGGAGCTACTCCATCAGTATCTGGACTAGTGATTGACACTGTGCTAAGTAAAGGGTTTTCTTTACTTCATTAGAACCATTTGAGATCAGAGTTACTCTATCTCAAATTAGTCACAATCTTAATTTCTGAAGGTCACCTGTGCGAATTAGGAAAATCTTCATCAATAATAAACCTAAAACTAAAACACTCAACAAAAGAAACAGTAGATTGAAGTTACTTCATCGACTGAAAAGCCAAGGAAAAGAATTAAAGAAAATTCTACAAAAGAAAAAAGCGTTTAAAGAAAGAAAAGAAAATGACCGAAATACAAGATAATCTTACGTCATCGCCAATACGACAGCCAATAGATCAAAGATTGATGATTAAGGAACTTAATCGACAACAATTAATGGAGTTGGCAGGTCAATGGGGTATAACAAAGATTAATAGTAAAAATGATGAAATGTTGAAGAAAGAGTTACTTGAAGCTCATGCCGTTCAATACATTTATCAAAATGAAGAGATACCTACGACAATCGATATTACGAGAGATATCAGATTTAAATGGGAAGATGGAATAGAATTAAGAAAGAATGGTGCAAATTTTCTAACCCTTGGTACATTATTGGAAAATGGTATTAGAACAATTGAAGAGTTGGGATCGTATAATTGTGAACATTTAAAAGAGCTTGGAATTAATAGAGCTCAAGCTACATTGTTGGCTAACAAATATTCAACACTATCGAGATTCAACAATTTATCGATTCAACAACCGTTCGAAATGCCGAGACAGCTATCGCTTCCTGCTCAATTGGCTCGTGATAGACTGAATAAAAGAAAATTCCCTCATAAAGAGACAACATTCGCAGAATTCATTGAAAGCGCGGAATATGATCTGAGAATCATTGACCCGACAAGAGAAACGTGGAAAGACCACATAACGGTGTTGCTAGAAGGGGAAATTCGAAATGTGACTGAGTCACTCAATCACACTTCGCCATTCTTAAGATATGAGGAATGGAAAGCGAAGATGTTAAAATCAACAGTAACAGCCTCGAGCGTTACACAAGCGTTATTTACGCTAACACAAAAAAGATACAACAATGGAGAAGATCCGAATGAGTTCATCAAGAGAATTGAAAGCTCGTTAAAAGTAATTTATCCTCAAAGTGATGATAAAATTAAAGCTCTAACCCTATTATTGGCTCTCCCAAGAGAATTACAAAATGAGATTATACCAGAAGTCACCGAATTGGAAACAGAAATGGTAAAAAGAAAAATTTTTGGCTATTGGCAAAAGATAAAAATTTCTTCAAAGTCAAATGAAAAACAAGGAGAGAGAAATGGATACCAAGGTAGAGGTAGACAATCAAATGGCTATCAAAGAGGATCAAATGAATCTTCAAGTCAAGCAAATCAACAAAATAGAAACACAAGAAATAAGTGGTGTTCAAAGTGTAAATCGAACACTCATTATGAAGATAAATGTTGGTACAAAGATGGAAACGATCGGCGAAAGAGTTACTCTTCCACCGATAACAACAGTGTTACAAATCAACCATTAAACAATTCACCACCAACCTCATCACCGTCATCATCACCAAATTCAAGTGCAAGTTCAACAACAAACTCAAATCAACGATTCAATTCAAATCAAAGGGGAAATAATGTTAGTTATTTTGATTGTGAAAATCCAGCTAGTAAGGATGAAGGTCACTTCATCCATACAGCTAAAGTGTTTAATACTACAAATTCTAATAGAGACGATCAAAGACATCCGATGATTGATGTGATAATCGCAAACAATTGTGTGAATACAATAAGAGGTTTAATTGATACAGGAGCATGTACAACATTGATTAATCAAAGTGTTGCAAGCAAATTAGGTTTTCTTGCTTATCCTTATGACTTGAAATTTCAAGCAATCAATTCAGCTCCAGTTCAGTGTAATTCATTCATACCTCTCAGAGTTCATAAAGGAAATGAATCAACTCTATTAGCTGCGTATGTGATTAAAGATCTTTCAAATGATATCATCCTTGGTGAAAATGTGATTAAGTATACCGAGTTAATCATCAAAGCCAAAGGACCACAAAGACCCTATGAATTGAGACAATTTGATTCAGATACTGAATACAAATTAGTCATTGAAAAACCCGAGATTGAAGACATCGAAAGGATGTTAAACAAATGGTATGATGGTAATTATGATTTAAAGAAATTATTTAAAGTTAAACAATCAGAGAATCTGTTAAACGAAAAGCCAAAAATCAATACAGTGAAGTTTGTAAAGAATGAGTATCCACTCGAATTTCCAGCAATGATTTCAGTTGTTGAAGAGTTTAAAGAAATGACAATCGATCTACCTGAAAACATTAACAATATTGAAGCAAAGTTATACCAGCAAATCAACCCAGAATTACCTGAGGAAGATAAAGAAAATTCATCAACTATTGATTGAGGAGAAAGCTTCTTTCTCAACTCATAAATTCGATTTGGGATGTGTTCCAGAAATTACAAAATTTAAAAGCGATATTTGAGATAAAGCGATACCAAAACAAAACCATTTAGATCCAGTGAGAAGATGAAACAAGAAATGAGAAAAATAATCAGTGAGTTCAAAGAGAACGGGATAATCGAGGATTCTGACGTGGGTGGAGGTGCTCCAGCCTTCGTCGTTCCGAAACCTGATGGTTCATGGAGAATGGTTACATCTTATATCGAGATTAATAAGCTCATCAATAAAAGACAATTTCCAGTTCCAAATATCGATGAAGCGATAAATCAATTGAAAGGAAACAAGTTTTTTACAACATTGGATTTAGCTCAAGGCTATTACCAATTGGAAATTCCCGAAGAGGAAAGAGACAAAACCAGTTTCGTAACTGAAGATGGATGTTATCGTTACAAGAGATTACCAATGGGATTGGCGGATGCGCCATCCTATTTCATCGAAGTGATTAGTAAAATTCTTGGAGAATTAAGATATACATGTTGTTTTGGATATTTCGATGATATTGTCGTTTATGGTAAAACAATTGATCAACTATGTGAAAATACAAGAAGAGTAATGGCCGCATTGAGAGTCTATGGATTCAAAAATCGTGTCGAGAAACTACAAGCAGGAGTGACAAAGTTCGTTTGCTTAGGTCACTTAGTTTCAGGGAAAACAGTCCAACCTGATCCAAAGAAAATCGAGAGGATTAAGAAACTTAATCCTCCGACATCACAATCACAAATAAGATCACATCTTGGAATCTTCAATTATTTTTCAAGATTCATCAAAAATTTTGCCGCTATTGCCGCACCATTACAAGAGCTCGTTAAAAACAGATACAAAGGAGTTCCAGTTACCGTTCAAGGAAAATACTTAGAATCATGGTTAAATTTAAAGAAAGCATTGACAGAAAGATGCATGTTAACTCATTTTTACCCTGATAGAGAAACGAAATTATTGGTCGATGCCTCAGCAGTCGCAATTGGAGGTGTACTAACTCAGAAAGATCAGGATGGAATTTGGAATCCAATCTATTTCTTTGGATGCAAATTGAAAAAGTATCAATATTCATATACAACCACAGAAAAAGAATGTGCTGCAGTTGTATATGCTTGTCAAAAATTTGCTCATTTTCTTCGACATAAGAAATTTATTGTCGTTACCGATCATCATGCTCTATGTGAGCTAAAGAAGAAAAGATTCAAAGTCACCAGGATAATGCGTTGGCAATCCGATTTAGCTGAATTCGATTTCGACATCGAATATTTGAAAGGAGAATTACATCCTTCAGATTGTATCTCACGTTCCAATGAATGGGCTCATCGAAAAGAAGGAGAATTAGAAGATAATCATTTCGACCGTTATCTTAATTTAATTAAAGATGGAGATACTCCATCTCAAGAAGAAGAAGAAGAAGAAAGAGAAGAGAAAGAAGATATGGAACTTGAGGAAGAAAAAGAAATAATTAATCAAGAAACAAGATTATACAAGTTAAATCTAATCCGTGAATTCGATCATCTTGATCGTATTCAAGCTCAAAATTTCATTTGTTCATGTAAAACAGCGAGAATTCAAAAAGAAAACCAATCGGAATTAGCAATTCACCAAAACAACGATTCGAGAGTGAAAATGATTAAGGAAGAATTGGAACAAGGAAGACAAAAGAGACAATATGAAGTTCGTGAAGGAATTTTGTATAAGATAAAAGGAGATAAAAGTTATGTTTATTATCTTCCTGATTCATTAATCAACAAAGTTTTCGAACAATATCACAATTCGATAACCGCAGGACATTTTGGATACAAACCAACGATGGCGAAAATAGAATTAGATTTCTGGTTTCCGAACATGAAGGATATCATTCAACAGAAAATCGCAGGATGTGAGAAATGTCAAGAGTACAAATCGAAAACAATCAAGGAAGGTAAAGCAAGAGCAATGAAAGTGCCGGATAAACCGTTCGATAGAATTCAGATCGACATGATTGGACCTTTTCCAGCGTCGAGATCTGGAAATCGATATTGTTTAGTTGCAATTGATGTAACAACACGATATGGAATTGCAAAAGCCTTTAAAGAGGAACAGCGAAAGATGTTGTTTCCTTTCTGAAACATCGCCGATACATTTGGTGATCCAGAGATAATTCAAAGTGATAATGGAACGAATTTTACAAAAAGAAATTCAAGAGTTCGCAGCGGAAAAGGAATACAATTAGTAAATTCAACAGTTTATCACCCGCAGACCAATGGTTTAGTTGAGAGATTAAATGGAATCATCAAAACTAGAATCAGAATGTTCACCGAAAAAGAATCTGCATGGGATGAGAATCTTCAAGCATTAGTATTCAGTTACAATGCATCAATCAAATCAAATTTGGGAAAATCGCCATTCCAACTTCTATTTAATTACGAACCGAGAACCTCGATTCATAATAAATTAGAAATCAGTCCAATGTACAAGGAGAATGAAATCGAAAAGTAAGAAAAGTAAAAGAAAAGATCGAAAAATTGGCAGTGGAGTCAACAGAGGAGAAATAAGACATTAGTTCAACCTAAGTATCAACGTGGAGACTTGGTAAAATTAAACCGATTCCATATACAAGTGGATCAAAAGTTTCGAAGAAAAATTTCATTGGGAAATACATTGTAATCGAGCCAATGGAATCGCAGCAAATTGGTAAACATCTATACAGGTCAAGTGAAAACTTTGAATTATGATAGAATCAAACTCATTGTGTGTAAAGAACCTGAGGTACAAGTTACTCCTCAAAAGACATCCAATCGATAGAGATGAAGCTACTTCATCTCCTCCAGCAAAAAGGAAAATCAAGCGGAGGAAGATAGTGAAAGTGATTTAGAAAGTGAAAAGAAAGTGATAAACACAAATCAAATTACCTGGAAGAAGATGAAGAAACAATTGTTTCTGAGGATGAAGCTACTTCATCATTAGAAAAGGACCAACAGAACAAAGAATCATCATCAGCATCAGAACAGTTCTTCTCACCGAATTCAACTCAGATTGAAAACTATGAACAACAAATTGTGAAGGATCAAATAGCTGAGGATATTGTAATCGATGAAGCAACTTCATCAATTACAAATGAAACAACTGACCAAGTTGAAAGAGAAAATGTAATGGAGCGAAATGAGAATGAATTCGAAGCCATTTCAACAGAAGAAAACACTAATGAACAAATTGGTCAAGAAGTGAAAAGAAAACCAGGAAGACCAAAAGGGTCAAAGAAAATTGTGAATGAAGTGACACATACAATGGTCACAAGAACAAGAAGAAAATGACAAATTAATCGAATTGGTCATTTTAATAATCATCAATTAATTAGATTGAGACACTCAATCTAATTAACTCACTTAATTAATTTTACTAACTCATACATTCAAATTTTAACCTCATCATAATTGTTTGAATCATTCAAACAATTACAATCAATTACAATTTAATTAACCCTTAGTAATTAAAATTTTAATCAATTAAAAACTTAATTACTACGGATAGAGAAACTCTATCCGAACAATTAGTAATCAACAATTAACAAAGAAAATCTAATTGAATTTAGCGTCAAAATTATCACCATGGAAACGATCATGCGCAGAGGAGAAGAGAACAAAATCAAATTCTATTTTCCCTCACATGCTTCAGTTAACATTGTGCTTCCGTATAATTAGTATTCTTTTAATTTATTCTCAAATTAAATCAAATTGATTAAGTCTCTTAATTAATTGAATCTTTTTATGTTAATTAAACAAATCCAGTTATTCTATTAAAGAGGTGGAGACACTCCAACTCTTTTCTTTTACATCAAATTGTGCCTTTAAAACAAAAATTCTTAACATCAAATTACCGCATATTCAAGTGTTTCCGGAAGTCAACCAAAAGCTGATTAGAAAGAGTCTCTCTATCTAATTAAATTTAAAGATAATCGAGATCGGAGAAACTCCATCTCAATCTATTCATCAAATTAAAAGAAAAACCAAGTAAACTCAAAGAAAAAACCATGGACATGAATGAACGAGTTTGGAAAATGGATGAGAACAACATTCACATGTTGGTTGAAGATAAACTATTGAGAACATTTGGAAACAATTGGGGAAAAGTAAACGTTCAATATTTCAAACCGGGTCTTGTATTACATGAACAACCCGATATGACCGCAATTACAACCTTGGTAACGTTGGGGTGCAGATTCTGCAACCACGTTCCAATTCAACCATTCAAATGTACTGAATGTAAATCTTATTATTGTAGAGGTTGTACCATCTTATTGTATTGTCTCAGTCACAAATTGAAAGGCAATTGGACTCCAGATATGGACGATTTAGAGGGTAAACACTTTATGTGTATTAGATGTGAGCCTTCGACCTTGACAAAGATTGGAAATTTGAACAGTGATGAGACAACAATGATGAGTAAACTCATTGTAAAATGTAGATCATACGAGTGCGAAGAGTTTGGACCTTATTACAAAATGTTGACTCATTTAGTCGATTGTAAAAGTGACCATTATAAAGTGATCTCATTGTTGAATTACTTCTTCTTTCTAAAGAAAGAGATGGAAAGAGAAGGAAATGAAATTCAGAAATTGGAATCAGTGAAACATCTATTCGAAAACAAGAAGAGTTTGCTGATGCTTTTGATAATAGATTGATGATTCAAAATGTCGAAGCCTTTATTCCGAAATGTGGTTTTACCGCTGAGAAAAGAATCATCGATCCAGATAATCCAAATAACAACAAGATTATCAAAATTGGATTAGTATCAGAGGAAATGCCATCAACGTCCCGTTGTAGTGATAGAGCTCCTCTATCAGCAACAAACCGAACGGAAGGAGTTGAAGTTTTATATGCTTCAAGTGATCAATTAATTTATTCGGACTTCGATGAAAAGAGTGGATCAAGTCAAGAGAAACAATCAAGTCAAGAAATCATGGAAATTGACGAGACCACCAAAGAAAAAGAAAAAGAAACAAGTTCAGTGAGAAGTGTAATTGTGATTCCACCAACAATAAGTGAAAAAGATGACTTCTCACCATCAGCCGTTGCCGCTCGTATGGCAACAACTGGAAGATTGATTGATTTGGAAGATGGAGCTACTCCATCTTCATCATCATACATCGACTATTCCTTTGTGAATCCTGAAATCAAATTGGAATTAGATCCAAAATTAAGACCAATTAGATCAAAAGAGAAAATTAAAATTTCAGAGGAAGAGATCAGAGCTGATAAAAGTCTTACACCCAAGCAAAGAAAACAAAGAATTAGAAATCGTAGACAACAAGAGAAAAGAACAAAAGAAGGAAAATTGCGTGGACAAGATATTAGAAGAAATGAATTAACAGAAAAGTTTTTGAGAGAAAATTCAAATAAACACAATGTCTTTAACATGAGAGACAACATCCACCGACAACGAATCTTCATGAATTGGAAGAAACTGAATGATGAAGGAGTTAAAGTGTGTTCAATGGACGTGGAAAAGTGTATTGTTAAAACGCTCAAAGGTAACCAAGCATTACCTATTTGGATTTCAATTTTGGACTCTCAAGCAAATATTGTCTACAATTCGCTCGTACGTTATCCAAAAGACTCAATCTTCGACATGAATACAATGTTTCATGGAGTCGAATACAAAGTAACTCAAGGATGTAAACCGTGGGAAGTGATTCGAAAAGAAATAATCAAAATACTTGTTCGATATGATCGTATCATAATGGCATCAGGTCATACTGATTTTGTGTCATTGGGTTTCGACTTACACGACTGGTCGATTATACAACCAAAGATACGAGATGTAAATTGTTATTATAACTGTAAAGATAACGTTGAACAATTATCATTGCGATTTATAACCTTTGCGTTATTTGGAATCGTAATTCAAGAAGGATGTCATTCACCTTTTGTGGATGCTGGTTTTACGTTATTGGCCTACCTAATCGACTATGAAGAGTTCGAAGAAAGTTATAATATGTGTCAAAATGATGTTCAATTCATGAACCCATTACCGAGAATCAAATATCCGATCAATTCACAAATGGCCCGATTGATAGCAAATATCATGGAAATTCTTGGAGATTGGCCGTATCAATTGAGAAAACCGGTAATGAGAGGATGGAGAATGACTCCATCCTTCAATGAAGATCAATTATGCGAGTTCCAAAGTGTTCAACTCAGACCACCTTATTCAGATATACAAATGGAACGATTTTACAAATTCAAAGGAAACATTAATAAACCAATAATTCTAAAAAGAAATTGGAAAGATACTCAATATTTGGGACAAAGGCATCCAAACACGGAAACAAGGAGACATTTGGACCAAGAATAATTAACACCAGAAGGAGTCAATTCCACTTAGTCCATTTTCGAACCCCATATTTCCGTCAAGAAAGGGGCTCTGTAAGGGGATTAGCCTTTGTTATTTGTAATTATGAAATCATCCCTCAATAATTAGATCAGCTGATACAATTGAATACCTTAAATAGTCACCAGCTTGAGAAACTCAAGCTAGTGTTCTTAGTGTCTTTAGTGTTCTATTGTTAAGATCAAATTAATTCCCTTTAAAATACTTTAATTAACTACCTCAGATGAACTAACCCTAATCACCCTTTAACCTTTTTCAAATAAGTTACCCTTCAATAAAATTAACCGTCAATTGTGATACCTTTGAAAGTTCTGATAATTTCAGTGTTTAATAAAATTCAATTCACTCGATACGATCTTACTTGTGTCCTTATATTCCCTAACAATTAATAATACAATTTAACTGATTTCTAGTTGTTTTTTTATATTGCTAATCATTTGGTGTTAATTGTTTTAATATTGAATATTTTTTCCTATTTAGTTAATTGTCCTAAAACAATGTAACAACATGATGGTGATGATCAACTTGAAACAACAATTAACTTAATCACACAATAATATTAACATTGTTTCCCCTTAATCATCACATGATAATCATAATAATTGACAATAATAATAATAATGGTACAAGAAAAATTAAATTGTTACCTGATTAGGTTGATCAATTAATTGTAATCAGATTAATTGCTCATCATAATCTTTCATACAATTAACATTGATCAATTAGATTTAACCGGAACTAATAATAATTAGTAACAATTAATGGTATAAAAGGAAAAGTATATAAAATTAATAACAATTAACCTTTTAATTGTAAGTGCAAATTGAAACAAAATGGTAACAATTAAGTGTCTCCTGCATCTGTGAAAAAAAATGTAATTAAACTAATCACAATTAAAGATCAAATGTTTTTTTACCTAAATAATAATCGTAATTAAAACAATTGAATTGTCAATCAATTAAACTTATTAAATTGACAATTAACATGAGAATAGATAATCAAGTTAATCATAATTAAAGTGAAACTTAATCAATAATAAACAATTAAAACAATTTAAGAAAATCTAAACGTTAACAATTAACTAATTGTTAAATTATCACCAAAGGTGTTTACAATTAACTCGATTTACTATTTAAATAAGAAACAATTTAATTTACCTGAACATTTCAATGAAATGATTAAATTGTTAGACAATAATTAATTAACAGTAATAAACATAGAGACAGACAAACAATGATTACCTTAATTGTTATTGTGATTAGTTTAATTGTACAATAAAGTCAAGGATGAAACTGAAAATTAAACTAATAAAAGTACAACAATCAGTGAGAGTTAAAGGTTAATTGACTTACAATTTAAATTAACTGATTGTAATTGTATCATGATTTGATTATCTTAATTCATTAATTATTATCACAATTAATAAATTATAATTTGCCTCTAAAATTTTCAACAATTTACTTTAAGCTCATGTGATTATCTCAAGTGGATTACATTTAATTGTAATAGATTTGATTATCTTCCTCTTGATCATCATCATCATCATCATCTTTCTGTTGATATTTGTTGATTAACTAATTGATAACAATTAACAATAATAATCAACATCATATGTTGACCTTTGGTAAGTTCAATTATCAAGTAAATAATAAATACTAATAATCATTTACAATACAATTAACTAAATCAGTGTAATAATAATACACCAATTGTGATTAACCAAACCTAAAATTTAATCACAATCAAGATTAAATCAAAAGTTAGATACAATTAATTTAATTTCTGTGTTGATTATAAACATTGATTTAGTTAGGAAATTATTATCATGATGATTTAGACTTAATTTGATTCATCTTATTACTTAATAATAATAATATTAGTTAATCATTGATTGTTCATAATTTAGATCAAGGGCAAGGTTGATTTTCATGTTTTCTGTAATAATAATCAGCAAACAATTAAACCTAATCAACAATTAACATGTAAGAGAACAAAATTAATGATTAATTTAATTTCTCTAAATTTTGTTTACTTTTTTTCTTCATAACAATTAGTTGATTGTGTTAATCAATCATCCAATAGATAATATGATAATCAACATGATCATCTAATCAACTATTCAGAAGGAGTAAGAGTTAATTGTTGCCGTTTATAAACAATTAGATTAGTATATTAGCTTTTCCAATGTTTTCGTAACAATTAATTGCAAAGACAATTTAGTTTAATGTTGTTAAGTTCAAGAGGCTAAATTTTGTTATATTGATTCAAATGTTTTCTAGTAATAAGTGTGTGTGTGTCTTTGATGTTAATTGTTAAAAGTTTGATTACGTTAATTAACTAACGATATAATACTAACGTCAACAATTTTAATTGTTGGATATAAATTATATTGGAAATATCAGAATAAAACAAAAACTAAATACCAAAAGAATCAATTGTTTGATCAGCTTTGATTTTCTTCATCAAATGTGTAAGTTGAAATTAATTGTGAGTATGTACACTAATTAATTAACTATCTGGTGGGGATCACTCAAATTGCGATTTTGATTTGGATAGACAGTTAACAATTAACGTAATCAGAAAGGTATAACAATTAAAACAACAACAATAATAATAACAGAAACACCTTTGGTATCTCTCAATTTACAAACATTAACTTTAGTATTTAATACAACCGTTAATTGACTGATTAATTGATTTGGTTGGAAAATCATAATTTAAACCATAAATTCACACAATTAATAATATTAAATCGCTTTCCTTGGAATAGTAAAGATAAATGAAAATCTGTTGGAGGAAAAAAAAAGAAACTGATTAGTTGAGATTGAGAAATTATATTGATGATGATCCTGTTGATTATCATTTGTATTATAATTGTCGTTAATGTGAAAGGTAAAAAACAAAGAGTAAAATGATTTATAGCTAATTAATTAATTGTTTAGGGGAAAAGTTGTCATTTAGAGTAACTTTTTCTCTTTCTCTCTCTCTCGGTTTATATGTTATATTTCCTTGGAATTGGAAGCAAAACAAAGTGAGAGGGAGAAAATTGAAAAAAGTTCTAACCTGAAAACGTATAATCTTTGAAAGAAAGAAAAAAGCTGAGATCATCTTCATTCATCACCATGGAATAAATGATGAAAAAAGATAAAGGATGAGGAAGAAAAAGGTTAATATGTGTACGAGCCAACAAACATTCCGAATGAACATTATCCAAGTGAGAGAGAGAGAGAGAGAGTTGATGATTTGATTATTTGCTCTTTTTTTCTGGTTAACTTTTGGTTTTTTGATGATGACGATAATGAGAAGAATGGTAATGATGATTGTCCTTGAATATCAGGGGAAATTCAGAATTTGATTGAAGAAAAATAAAACAAAGATGAGGCTCCATTTAGGTTTTTGATTGCTGGTGATCTATTGACATTTCCAATTAAATGATGATAATGATGATTATCATGTTTGATGTATTACTGAAAGGATAGAGATGATCAAAAGTAATTAATACATAAATCAAATGAAAAGTCCGTTGGTTGTTTACCTTTTCCATAAATGCGAGGGAAAAAAAACTCGGAGAAAATGATGAGAAAAAAAGCCAAAATGGCGACTAATCAAAGAAGAAAAGATAATTAAAAAGAGAAAAAGATAAAAATTAGTAGACATAAATATTGTCGCCAAATGGATCAACAATCTTCTCGATTACTCATCATCTTGTGGATTATCAGCCATCATCCAAATGATTACGGTTGTTAGATATTAACCGATGGGAGGGATGATTTAATTTTCTGTTGATTAACTCATGATGGTGAGAAAGTGGATTAGATTATGATGATGAGAGAAAAACTGATGAATCATTTTAAATTTCTCCATTTGGATCAACAAGTTTCAATCATTTTTCTCTCTCAATTCTAATGACCAGTAAATGGTCAGTTTTGAGGTTAATTATAATCTATTTAATAGATATTAGGATAATTACCATTTCTTTTTTTGATTCCCTTGATTAGCTTTCTCTATGTTGGTGGTGATATATGAGAGAGGAAAATTCTCACACTTTTGTTACTTTTTCTCTCTTCATGTTTATCACTTTCTTTGTCTTTATTTTTCATCTTCTTGTTGACTGGTTTGGGCTTTTCCATCGTCATCTTCATCCTAATCCACTTCCGTAGAAATATTTGTCTTCTTATTAGAATGAAAATGATATTAGAGAGAAAATCCACCCACGAATGATAGATAATTTTAGGGAGAGTTAGAGAGAGAGAGAGAGAGAGAGAGAGAGAGAGAGGAAGAGAAAGGAAGAAGATATGATTTTGAATGATTCATAATTTGCAGTAATTTAGTAAACAGCAAAGTCCATCATCATCAAACCACCAATTCCAACCTTTCTCACACTCAAGTTAACATAATAAAGTCACACAATTGCCATCAAAGTGGGTAAACAATCACTAGAGAGTCAGGGAGATGATGAAGAGAAGAGGAAGAGGGAGAGAGTGAGAAGAAAAAACCACCGCATCATCGTCATCATCTTTCTCAAGTGTATATTACCACGGTCACCATCACCACCTTATTCCTATTTCCAGCAGAAAATATCACCATCACCACCAACGAAGACGTGAAAACGACTAATAGACACATCGATGGGATGAAAAAATTTCCACCAACTAAGAGTGTAAATGATTCATTTATTGCTCTTTCAATGACATTTAACCAAATTGCATTAAACTAGAGAGAAAGAGAGAGAGAGAAATAAAAAATAGAAAATGATTATCATGTTTCAGAGTTACTATTACCATTTGTTTCCACCACCATTTTATTATTAATGAATAAAATGTCCTCATATGAAAGGCACCAAGTCAAGAGTGGGAAGAGGAGAGAGAGAGAGAGAGATGTTGGTTCCAATGTGAAAGTTGTACCACAGGGGCAAATGTTTTAACAAATTGAACTTTTTCCTCTCCCTCTCTAACCGAACCACCCACTCACATAATCACCATCAACTACCACCAACTATCAAAATCTCTCTCTCTCTCTCTCTCTCTCTCTCTCTCTCTCTACCATTTGATGACAAAGATGATGTTGGGATAATAATCACACAGCGTCAATAGTGGTAATAAGATCATATAAACAGTCATAGAGTTTGTAATAAATACTATTACTCCCTCGTGGATAAACTGGAAATCGTTGAAATACCAAACGCATCACCTTCCACATATAAAAGAGAGAGAGAGAGAGAAAAATAATATTTCCGGTCAAAAAAAAAACAAGAAGAAGAAGAAAAAAAAACCAAAATGAAGACGAAAATGAAGAAGAGGATAAAAAGAGATTCCAAATAACCCCCACACATCAAGAGAAAAGGAAAATAATGGAAAAAGAGAAAAAAAACTTGCGATGTAAACTTCTAAAGTCTAAATCCACCCCGAGGGCATTTAGGCTGAAGAAAAAAAAGAGAGAAAGAAAGAAAGAAAGTAAATGGATGATGATAAGGATGCGAAGAGAAACAAAATAGAAATGTAAACACAAGAAAAGAAGAAAAAAAATCCCGCCTAAAGTGGAGAATTAAAATTGGCGCCCAATCGAAATGAAATTTATTCTTTTCTCGTGTAGATGGAGCCAGCGAAATAGAATATGAATAAAAGGAAAGAGTCGCTGCCATTTTAAAGCTTTAGAGAGAAAGAGAGAGAGAGTCAACATCGAGTAAATAAGCAAAATCTTTTTTTTAATACAAGTAATTTTCATCCTTCTCTTCATCATCAACACACAAGTTCTACTATTTAGTACTCACTCTGTCTTTTTTTTTCATCTTCTTTCCTTCGTCTTCATTCTCTCATTATCATCAACAACCTCACCATTATATTTTACTACAACATCTCTACTACAACAACAAACATCAGTTTTCTTCTTCTCTGTTCTTCAAGTCAAAATCCGGGTTTTTCTACGAAGGAAAACATTACATTTTCAGAGAAGGATATTTTTCTCTTTCTCTCTCTCTCTTGTTCGAAATTATCTTTAATACATATTTTCTTCTATTTTGGAGAAGAAATAAAATTCATTCTTTTTTTCCTTTTGATATTTTATTTGTGTACCAAATTATCAACAATCAAAACATCAACTATAATTGTGTCTGTCTCCCTCTCTTCTGATCGTGTGTGTTGAATCTAAAAAGAATAGAATTTGGATTTCAATTCTTATTCTCTCTTCAATCATTCACTTCTCTTACCATTGAGAGTCAAAAGGAAAATATATATTAACCTCTATCATTTTCAATTTCTCTCTCTCTCTCTATCTTCACTGTTTAATTACTGTTTAAATTATTGTTTTTATTATAAATTTTCATCATCACCATCATTCATCTGATACAATAATTATTAATCGTTTTTCGATATAATTGGTTGAATACAACTTACTCTTATTTCCATTATCAAGCGAAAAACATTTATATTATCAAAACATCTTATTCTCCTTGTGTGTTTGCTGATATTCTTGCCTTAATATGATGTTTTATATTATTCACTGTGTTCATACTCCTTGGATAAGTTTTCTACATTAAAGAAAAAAAAACGAGGTCGGTTGTGAGTTTCATTATTTTTCATGTTAATCAATTTTTCTCATTTGATTATTTCACTATTATAAATATTTTATATATATAATATTTGATCATTTGTGTACTAATCTTGTTTTTATATCTCTTTCTCTTTCTATCTTTTCACAGCAGTGAACCATTTGGATTAATTGGATTATCTCTCTTTTCATTTATCTTCTCTGTTTTATTATTTATTCTCTTCTAATTCTTCATCATTGAAAAATTCAACATTTTCACTCATCAACTAAAACGTAATCATCATCATCATCACCATCATCTCTCTAACTATTATTTAATCCTTCATCAAACGTCATCATCATCATCGAACTAAAAAATCAACAACATTCTCTCAACATTGATAACTCAGTGAACTATTAATTATAACCATCGATCGCTATCCCGTTTTCCTTCACATCTTTATCAACTTTTTACTATTTAATCTCTCTTCTTGTTTTCTCATCTATTCATCATTAATAACCACAATTTCAAATCTTTAATCACAATGGATCCTCACCATGAACCATTTGAAAAATCTTACAAAGTCGGTCCACTTTTGGGTAAAGGAGGTTTTGGTACCGTTTTTGCCGCGTTAAGGGCTCGTGATGGTCTTCCTGTAGCTGTAAAGCATATATTTAAAGAGAAAATTGTCGGCTGGGATAATAGTGGACCAAATAGAATTCCTATGGAAATAAGTTTGCTTAAAAAGGTTAACCATCTAAGTGGAGTGATTCGTATAATTGACTTTTATGAAAGATCAGATTCTTTTATCATAATCATGGAAAGACCAGAATCAGCAATGGATTTATTTGACTTTATAAGTGAAAAGGGTGTACTTGATGAGAAATTGTCCCGTGTATTTTTCCACCAAGTAGTTGAAACAGTTATCTCATGCCATAAGGCTGGAGTAATTCACCGTGACATCAAAGATGAAAATATTCTCGTCGATTTGGACACTTTAAAACTTAAATTAATCGATTTTGGTTCAGGTGCACACATGAAGGAAGGTTATTATACCGATTTTGAGGGTACCCGAGTTTACAGTCCACCCGAATGGATTAAATCAAATAAATATAAGGGTAAATCAGCAACCGTCTGGTCCCTTGGAGTACTTTTATATGATATGGTGTGTGGTGACATTCCCTTTGAAAAAGATGAACAAATTTTAAAAGGTGAAATAAGGTTTCCCCGACGTTTATCCCGTGAATGCCAGGATTTAATTATAAGGTGTTTATCCAAAACTCCAATGTACCGTCCATCCTTAGACGAGATTTTAAAGCATCCCTGGATGAGTGTAGACCTTGACGGTTGCACCACCGTGTCCACAACAATTCCAGTAACTGGTGGTAACACAAGGCGTTCCCAAGTACTGACAACAACGATAGACGATTCAGACTCAACAAGCGGAGAATCACCACCAAGTAGTCAATGTAGTATTTGACCACGCTTATTGTTGTAGATACCTCACCCTTAAATCTTTAAATTGTACCTTATTAATTTATCGCATTTGTACAAAGTCTCTCTCTCTTTCTGCTCTTTCTCTCCATCTCCCTTTCTTTATCTTTCTCATTTGAAAAAGCAAGAAAACATCTCTTCCATTTTTCATCTTCACCAAAAAATCAACTCATACCACACACATACTACATCCAACACCTTACATTGTAAATACACACACATACACACCACAATACACATCTACATCAACATCCACACACACACACACACACACACATACAACATAAATCACATTTCACATTTCACATTAAAAACAATAACATATGCAAATTTTACGTTATCTTGATTTGTTTATTTTTCTTCGGCTTTTTTAATGAATGAAAATTTGTTTGCAGCTTCAATGGAAAAGTGTTTTGTTAAAAGTACACATATGATCTTAAAGAGAAAATCTCTAAATTCTGATATAAATATACATTCATATTCTAGGGTATTATATGAGAATGTGTATCTTTCTCTTTCTTTTTCTCTGTCTCCTTTTCTAACCGGGAAACAGACGATCGATGAGAAACCTCCAGACAGAATAGAACACGCAAAAGCAAAAGAGAATAGAAGAAAAAAAAGATATTTTCCAAAAAGAAGAGGGAAAATTTAGAGAAAGAGAAAATAATAGAAAAGACTTTTCTCTTTCTTTCTCTCTTACAGCGATGATGATGATGATCAGACTGCATCATTATGAGAGAGAGAGAGAGAGTTTATCGATCAGTTCCTCTGAGAAGGAGTGAGCTTTGAGTAGAGAGAAAATATTGAAAGAATAAAAGAGAGAGAGAGAAAGGGAAAGCCTATGGAAATATAATCAGTAGAAGATGAAGAAGGAGGAGGAAAAAGGAGCATGATGATGGTAGAGAGAGAGAGAGAGAGAGAGGAAAATGTTCCAGGAGACAGAATAACCTTGGAAGAGGTTGATAAAGTGGAAAAAGAAAGAGAAATGAAAGAGAAGCTGTTAGTCGAAAATTATCATCTTGTTCTTTTCTCTTTTTCTACTTCGACATGAGCCTTCGTAAGGTCATTCAACTTGTTCAAAAAAAGAGTGTAGAACTTGAAGAAAAGAGAGAGAAAGATGAAGATGAAGATGAAGAAAGAGAGAAAAAGAAAGAGCTAAAAAAGGGAAGGCGGGTTTTTCTCTCTCTCTCCTTCAGACTCATGGTTCCTTCGTTGAGCTTTTCCTTGTACCCAAATAGAAATCTTATTGAACCTTGAAGAGAGAAAGAGAGAAAGATAGAGAATCAAGATGATAATAGATAATCATTTATGAAGAGAAATCAATTTCATCGTCTGGTCAAAATGAAGAATCCATGAAAAAAGAGGCGGGAAAAAGTAAATTTTCGAAACAAACAATGGATATTGATTTACTTTCTCTCCAACAATCAGACCAACAATTAACTATCAACATCCATCGGCAGCTGCCTTGCAACGGGAATTAAAGTTATACATTTTTTCGGACGCTAAAAATGCTAAACGGGCTTTGACCTCAAGCGAACAACAACACATTGGACTTGTCTCTTATTCTCTTCTTTCATCTTCATCTTTACCATTTCCTTTTCTTCTGTTTTCCTCACACACAAGGACCTAAATAAGGTAAGACTTTTGACCCAAGGTCAAAGAGAAAGAAAGAAAAAAGGTCATCTTTTGTTATCGAAAAAGGGGACACAAAGAGAGAGAGAGAGAGAGAGAGAGACATAAGAAAGTAAAGATTGGGTTATTTACTTGGTTCTCTCTTTTGAAAAGGAAACTGTTTTTAGGGAGCGTTTATCATCATCATCATCTCCATCCTCATCTCTTGATCAACTTCCTTTCGACTCAATAACCTCGACTAGAGAGACAGAGAGACAGACAGAGAGATCACCTGTCCTTTACCCTCTTCGTCCTCCTCCGCCAAAGCTGAAAGGTAACTCAATAAGTGGAGGAGAAATGCTGATAAAAATTAAGTTAATTACCAAAAGTTAAGTAAATTGTTGCCTATTAAAAATGATGAATAAACAAAAACGGCACAGAGACTCAAATACTATCAGTTGCTGGTGGTCATTTATAATGACCAATATATTATATGGTCATCAACGAACCAGCTCAAAGCAAAAGGTCAACTTACTAGTCCACCGGTCAAACATTGTTATTATTATGATTGTTGATGTTGTTGTTGTTGTTATTTGTTGACCACCATTGACTTGGAAAGTTCAATGTAACTTTGTCCCTTGATGTCCGAGGTCATTTGAACGATCACCAACCCCCAGCGGACATTTTTACCTTCGTTGGTGTATTAGTAACAGTTGGTCAGAAAATGACACACACACACAACAACAACAACAACAGACACAATGATACATTGATACACAGGTAAAAGCGTCAAGAAAAAAGCTCACTGACCTCTTACCTTTTCTTACTCTTGACCAATGATTGGCACGCGCAGATTTTTGTGCAACTTTAACCTTTCATCTTTGCATCTTCAACGAAAACCACTCACCAGGTAAGCAAGACTCAGGTTGTTAACATCTGCTCACCATTAACTACGATCCATTATTATCATCATATTTATCATCTTTCATCATCTTTTCATCATCGAGCAGATTGAACATCAAGGGAAATAAAGGTTGGTACTGTTTATGTTTGGTCAACACGCGATAAACACGCGTTACCATATTCCTTTTAATTCCTACCTTTGCAATTTTTTTTTCTCTTTTTCTTTTCATCCTCATCTTCCTCCACCACCTCATCCTTATCATCATAATTATCTTCCAGGTATATAACCTACTTGAAGAGGAAGAGAAAAAGAATCCGCTGCGTAGTAAACTAAAGGCCTTTTCTCAAGGTCCAAACTTTTTTTTTCGAAAATTTTTCTTTCGATTTTCCTACAATTCATCATGAAGATAATCAAAATAATACACTAATCATGTTGATTAACAATCAACCATGATAATTATCATTAATTGTGATTCTATTTGCACCTAACTGTGAAAATGAATGAAATGATTTGTTGGTGAAAATTTTTGTTAACTTTTAATTTTGATTGTCTTGTTTTTTTTTGTCATACAAATAAAAAACACTAATTACTTTTAATAAGAAAATCTAACTAATCAACTTTGATTGATAGTCCATTTGGTCAGTTGATTAAATATTATTGTCTTGTGATGATTAAGTTAATGAGGACAAATAAACTTGAAACTGAATGGACAACACTTGACAATCATTGTTATCAATTACAATTGAATTTATCGTATTTAATTAATCTTGTTGATCTACTTCCTGTAAGATTTATTAACTTAATCTTATAATCACTTGAAAACTTTTAATCAGTAGATTAAGTTGATAATGATCAAAATAAAAAGGTTAAAGGTGATTTGACAATAACAAGAGAAAGAGAGATGAAAATGCCCTCAAGGGTCAAGGGTTTGTTTCCATTTTCCAAAATCTATATCTTGACCATTAAGTAGATCATCTTAATCTTAATCCACGATCTTAATCAACAGCAACAAGGAAACCAGGATGGTTTTAATGGTCACAATTTACACGATGCTTTTTAATTGTTGTGATTGGTAAACATAATTGATCAATTAAATTGTCACATTAAAATTTATCAATCAAAACGATGACGATGATGAGAAGGGGAAAAATATACTCGAGGTCAGAAAGTGAAGATGCAAAAAAAACAAGGAAGAGAAAGAGTAAAATGAGATGATGATGATAGAAATTGGATTGATGACCATGGAAGATGAATTCTCAATCCTTTATCATCCTGATCATGAATAACCTCGTTTTCAATTAGATTCAAGGACTTAATCATTCACCAGAATCGAGGGAATAACAGAATCCAATTTTATTATTCTATCTCCTAATTGTCAGGATAATCTCAAGACTATCAATCTATTATTATCATTGACCTTATGGTATTTTCCCTGTTTAATTGTTGTCGAAATGATTGTTCAACAATTAAAGAGCGATGAAGAAAAAAAAAGAGAATAACATTTACTATTAACTGAAACAATCTACAGACAGGAATTAGTGAGAGTTAATTGTTGGAGGATAAGAATAGAAATTAAGAAAAAAAAATAATACAAGGATAATCAATAGAAGAAGGAAAAATAAAACGAAATTAGAAACGAATCCTTTTACCAATTTCGCATTTAGTATTTAATCATCGAGAATAATTAACTATGCTAATCATGATCGGTAACTTGGATTAATCCCAATTGTTTGGTGTAAATGAAATTGTTTCGCCCTAAATTGTTGTTAATCCAATCAAGTAAATCAAAAATTAACTAACAGATAAATTGATAATCTTGTTTTCTTGGTTACAGATTACAGACCAGAAAACATAAATTGACAAAAAAAAATTAGTGACAAGGATAAGTAGATGAGGAGAGAGAGAGATGATCAACTTAGAGTGGGAAATGATGATGATGATGATAAGAAAGAGTCACAATCATCACACTACATATAGATGATGAGGAAGATAATGAATGAAGATGATGTCCCATATGAAATTTGTATCAAAAAAGACAAGAAGTCATCTTGTATATATACATAAAGAAATAGAGCATTTCAAAGATGAGAATGATGAAGATGAAGAAGAGAAGAAGAGTATGGATGGGAAGACTAAACATTCTGATGATGATGAGGATGAAGATGAAGAAGAAGATGATGATAAGAGTCTAGTCGTGCTTAAAAATCAACATAGAATTTGAAATTTTCTTGGCAACCAGATTCCTGTCAGACTTTTCACTTTTTCCCTCCTTCATCCCTCTTCTCATCATATCTCTCCATCCTCATCCTCATCCTTACAACCATAGACTCTAAATGTATATATAAATACATATATAAATCTGTGTAAGAGAGACAGAGAGAGAGAGAGAGAGAAATTTATCTTCTTCCATCGTCTTCTCTTTCTTTTTCTGGATCAACAAGACAGAGGAAACTCAAACTATTCATTTTCATTGTTAGTTTGAAAAAAGAACAAAATTTCACCTTCTCATCCCCTCTAATCTCCATCATCATCATCATCCACCTCTCCCTAAATCAGAAACCATGTTTTTTCCGTCTCCCTCCCTCCCTATCTCACGATATTTAATATTATCATCATCATCATTAATAATAACATTTACTATTACAAAACCACAATAAAACCCTACGGCTAATATTGGTTAATTATGAGAAGAAAAAAAAATAATATTCGACCTTCAAAAAAAAAGAAAGAAAAAGAAATCGAATAGAAAAAGAAATGATTTTTATGATAATATTGAATTTCCTGTTATAATGATGATAAGAATTTATCTTCCAGGTAAAAAAGGTAATTAACTATTATAATAATATTCAGGTAATAACTGTAAGTTCAAATTAAAGGCAACAACAGTTAAGAAATAACAAGAAACGGTTAAGTTACATTGAAGATGTTGGAAACTTTTTTATTTTTGGTAATTGTTTCGAACCCTTTCAATTGATTTGTGCATTTCAAGTGATTAACTGATGATGAACAGACAAATTTTCTAAATTGTTTCATGCTAATCAGCTTAATTATCATCTATGGGATTAACTTGATTGTTGAAATTTGGAGCAAAGTTGAGAAACAGAATGTTAACTTTTAAATATTAGTTTCGTTTTAAAATTCTGATACCAATAATGACGATGATATAAATTTAGTTACTCATGAAGATGGAGATGAAGATTGTGATGATGATGATGATGATGATGATGATGATGATAATCAACAGATACACAAGATATTTGTTACAAGGCGTGATTGGTGCGTGTCAATGTAACCATCAACGCTTCAATTGGTTAATTTTTTAGGTCGATGATTGTTGTATACGTTTAAATGGTAACAATTTAACCAATAACACTTTTAACAACAACAATCATGATTAACAGTAGCAGTTAGTGATAAGTAAGCAACAATAATTAACAATCAAAAGTAATACAAGTCAAAGTTTGGCAATTTGTTGGGTAACAATTTACCAACTTTTCATTCAAATTTTCAGCTTTCAACTTTTTTTTTTGTTTCTCTTTTTTTTTCAATGAGCTTACAAATTCATTATTATTTCAATTTCATTCATTTTCATCACTAATTGTTATCGTATTTACTAATTTTTTTTTTCTGTTCAACTAACTCGTTTTTGTTTTAATGTATCTATCATCATAATCATCATTATCATGATGAAAACATTGGTTAGGTTACCATGTTAATCATCATCATTAACAACAAACAATAACAATCAAGCTTATTGTTTATTTTCATGTAATAAAAAAAAGTCATTTCTTGTCTTCCTTTTGTTTATCAAACAATTCATTATTTTCTGTATCCTCATCATCATCATCATCATCATCAACATCAACATCAACATCATCATCCGTTGACTCTGAATCCATAATGAAAAAAATATGAATCAAAAGTAACTGTTAATTGATGAGGATGAGGATGAGGATGCTTATAATGTTTATGATGACGAAATGTCAAAAATCAGGTAACATTAAGGTTTCCAAAGGACAGATTATACTTGACATTTGACCTAAATACCTTAATCATCATTGAAAAAGAAAGACTTAAATACTTTCTCTTTCTTATCATCTTCTTCATCATCTTGATCCTCATCTCTTGATATCACTTTTTGGTTGGCTCAATGTTTTCAGGAGGGAAAACTTAATAATAATAACGAAGTAAACTTGAAAAATTTTAATTGTTTCATTTGTTAATCATGATTATTAATCAAATCAACATTAATCTTTCTTGATTAATTATCATCACTTAAATCTTAATAACTTAGCAATTAGTTAAAAAAAAAAGTTGTTGATTAACTTTTACAATGTTACCTGTCAATTAGTTGATGATAAGTTAATTTGTCACATAAAAAAAAGTTTTCAATTTGATTAACATGATTAACTGATTACGATTAACGATTAACTAATTTAATTTTTCATTGAAAGAAAATTAAATTAATTAGAAACTAATATCATGTGATATTCATTGATTGAAAGAAGCAAAAAATTATCCTGATGATAATAATTAAACAAATCGTAAGTTATTAATAGCAATTAAGAGTTAATTGTTTAATCAACTAGTTGATCACAATTAAGTGTATATATTTAATTGTCAATTGAAAGTGTTGAACTGATAATGATAATTAAAAAGCTGATTAAACAATAATAAATAAATCACAAGATGATTAAAGATTGAAAAAAAAACTCTCAATGATAATTAACAATCAATTGGGATGAAAGAAAATCAAATTAAACTCAATGAAATTAAGTTTAATTAAAGTTACAATTAAAGGAAAATGATACGAAACAATCAGTCAAATCAAGAATGACAAATGATTTGTTAATTGTGACTAATTAACATCTAATTGGCAAAACAAATGATCTGGTTGGCGAAAGGTAAAAACTTAAATTGTCACAAAGAGAGTGAGAGAAACACAATTAAGTTAATTGTTGAGATTAAATCATTTTTTTCTGTTGATTGTTGCGAAAAAAAAACAAGGCTCATGATGAAGATGATGATTATCATCATGTTGATCATCTCGATCATCATTAATATCACTTTGATTACTCTCAATCATCAATTTGCGATCGTCAGCAATTAACTTTCAATTGAATGATTGGAAAACCTCCAATGATCATCATCTTAATCATCACAGTTAAGGAAACAGATGATTCAGTTGAATTGTCATCAAATTGATCAGAACTTTTGATTAGAAGAAAAAATTTTTTTTTCTTCGAATAAAAAAAACTCGATTAATTCAACTTTGATTTCTGATCAATTAAATCAATCAACGTTCAATTGCTTGAATTAAATGTATCAGTAGTAATTAAGTTATATAATTATTACAATTGACTCCATTAACTTGATCAATACAATTAAATCAATGTTTTCATTGTTAATCAACAATTAAATCAATTGTGATTCACAATTGTAAAAAAAAAGGAGTCGAGGTTAATCATTAGAGCTTTTTGTTCAACAATTAACCTGATCAATGAATATTTAATTGTAATTGAAAAATTGTTCTTATTGTGATTAACTTAATCTCCACATTATTACAATTAGCAAGTCTAATTGTAAACTGTTAGTTAATTATCATTTTGATTGTTACATTCAGTGGTAATTGAGGTTTTTCAACCTTTCTCTCTCCCTGGTAATTTAATTAACAATTAATCATGATGGTTAATAATTAATTAACATCCCAACCAGACAATAATAAACTAATTGTAACCCGTATTCTTAATCATTAAAGTATCATAACTGTGATTGAGACAGTTGATTAATCATTTCGTCCAATTAGTTGTCTTGATTGTGATAACATTAAATATTCACCAATGAATCAAGAAAACGCAAATTGTGAAACTGGATTAACAGTTTCAATTGCGAAAATGATTTAATTGATGAATTAAAATCTCAATGAGAGGAAAACATTTATCATCTTTTGTCTTCCTTTTGTAAATGTTAACCCATAGTTTGTAAACCACCACAAATGAGATGATGATGTTGGTGGTGGATGAAGGTGGGAGAAGATGAAATTAGCGATGATGATGATGGTTAAAATGACGATAAGTCTTGTTGTGGTTCCTCCTCATTAACTAGAGCAGACAGATATTCATTCATGTTAATGATGATGATAATGATTATTGGATGACAAGGGAAAAGTCATAAAAAGACCAGACAGATGATCAAGGATGAAGATAATGTTTACCTGTGTTTATTTGTGACGAATAAGAAAAGACAAGAATGTTAAGTAACAACAAAGAGATGATGATAAGATGGATAAAGAAAGAATGAAAAAAGATTGTGTGTGTGTGTGTGTGAGAGAGAGAGAGAGAGAGTAAAAAATCAGGAAAGAAAAAGATTTTCATGAAAAGGTTGATTAACTTCATCTTCATTCAGAATCACAACTAATCATGTTTAACATGCGTACATTAACAATAAGACTACAATCAGTTAATAATAATCATGGTTGTAAATATGATTTACCATAATGATGATGAACCACAGATCAAGATGATGAAGATAAGTGAGAGTAATAGAAACTAGAGAGAGAGAGAGAGAGAGTAAAAAGTTGATCTTACCCACGAATCATCAATCCATGGATTTACAACTTATCCTCGACTTTTTTTTTCATCTTCATCATCTTGTCTACAAGTCTCTCTCTCTCTTTCCTTCTCTTCCTGGTCTTATTTCCTCCTTATCATCATTTCTATCGTCATCATTTTTGTCTATCATCACTTTTTTTCCATCACATTTGAGAGAGAAAAAAAATTGAATCCATTTACCTGAAAAGGAAACAGTTAAAGTTAACCCGTTAAGGCCAACGACATTAGACTTAAAGTTAATCTACGTCATCATAATGATGAAGATAATCATCATTAGCATAACAATTGTTATCATCCATTGATGATATGACCACAATTTCGCAATCTTAAGCATCTTTCAGACAGCATCTCTCTCTCTCTGTCTGGGATAAAGATGATGAGAAACCAAATTGTCTAACCTTATATTGATGATGATGATAACTTTGAGTCGAATTTTTTTTTGTCTATTCTTTCAGCATCTTTTTATCTTCTTCTTCATCTTTCTCTCTCTTTTCTCAATGATTATTTTCCCTCTTCCTTTTGAAGAAACTGATGGGCAACCTGCCATCATCTTCATCTCTCCTCTTTGTCTCTCTATGGTTGAGGAGACATTTAAATTGTCCAAATAACTCAATTACAATCAACTTGATTCTGGTTTTGTCAGTCACTTTCAAGTCTCACATTTATATCTACAATTTATTAATACATATACATGTACTTACGTGGTTATCATCATCCTTATCATCATCGTCATCATTATCTTTATCGTTACCATTTAAACTTTACTTTTTTTTGGCGGGAATTCAACTTATACAGTAAAATATCATCACCATCATCATTGGTGTTAGATGACGAAAGGCAAGAAGAAAAAAAACTAAGATGGTTATGGTTACCTGAAGATGACCTGAGAAGAGAAAAAGAATTATAAAAAAGATTAGATGACAAGAGAGGGAGAGAGAGAGAGAGAGATGATAAAAAAGTGAGGAAGATGGAAAGAGAAAGAGAAAAAAAAACTAAATAGAAAAGTGCAAATTTAAGTTGCTACTCGAAGCGTTTATTGTGATTTTTTTCATCTAAATTCTCCTCCGCTCTTTCCCCGATATATTTATCATCTCATTCTTACCACCACCATCATCATCTCATATATCAATAATGAGTTGATGGATAAATATACCTGAAAAAAAAGGTAACATTAAAGGTATTCATTAGAATCAATGACTTTCCAATGATGGTGTTAATGGCGTTTTGTTTTCCTCTTGCTTTTGGCACTCAAAGTGCACGACGAAGTAACGAAGATGAGAGTTAACCAGGTTAAAAGAAGTTCATAAGAACAAAAAAAAAAGAGAACCGGATTAGTTGATTATCATTATGGTGGTGGAAGAAATGATGAATTTGTGTGATTGATGAATTATGTGTAAGGTTGTCTATCCCAAATGAAGACAGTTAATTGTGTTCAAGACAAATGAGATTTATCATTAAAAGTACTTTGGTGTAGTGATAGATGTTCCCAGTGAACTTGGTGTTAGTGGTGGTGGAAAGTTCACCGACAGATAAACAGGTAAAAGAGAAAGAGAATTAAAAAAAAAGGAGAGAATAGAAAAGATAAAAAAAACTCATTTTTTCTATTCTCTTTTCTCATCTGAACACTTTTCCGTTTCTCTCTCTCTCTCTTTAAATGTTGTTGTTTGTTATTCGTAATCATTAAACTAACTGGCGATGCATAATTAAACAGACACAATTCACATTTAATCCCAACAGGTAACGGAATAGAATGTTTCTTTTATCCTGATTATCCGGCAATCATGTTGAATTATTAACTTGGAATGGACCATGTTGATAGAATTTTCTTCTAATTCTTATTCTTTGCTTCCAATCAGGAAATCTGGAAAAGATAAATAGTAATAATGATCAATTGTTAATTCTGTGTTTAAACAAGTGATCATAATGATAGCGTTTAAAGCAAAAATACTTGACCATATATGATTATTATTATTATCGGGTTAATGCATTAATAATGTTGAGTTGTAAACAAAAACGATGTTGCTTGTTGCTTGTTGTTATTGTTCATTAATAATGAAGATGCTGATTGTTGTTTCAACAACAATGAAAGGGAAAAATTTGGTTTACTTTAGACCCTTTCAATTGTTGATTAACAATTCAGTCGGCAAATTGAATCTTTAATATGATTAGATTTATGGTCAACAACAAGCAACAAGCCTGAAAACAAACCCGAAAATAAGGCTAAAGGCTAATAAGTAAAAGGGAGGGAAAAAAGCACAATCCATTGGTAACATTCTTGGTGTTGGAGGAATAACAAAGGATGATGAGAGAGAGAGAGAGAGAGTGAACACCTCTAACATCCTCCATCGCCATCACCTCCTCCTCCTTCATCTTAATCATCAAGCTTTTCCTTTCACCAATTGAAGCTTCTTGAATCGCCTTCCTCCTCTCCACCCAATAACACAGATGATGATGATAAAAAAGATGATTTTCCTTTCGCATCTTAAATACTCTGGACCACCACCAATGAGAGTCCAGTTTTCAACAGCAATTAAAGAAAAAAAAGTAACATAATAAACGGAAAAAATTCAATAACAGGCAAAAAAAGCTACTCCATTTTCCGCTGCTGTTGTTGGAACAAAATCAAAAGAATTTTTGAAAGCGAGAAGAGAAAAAGGCTTGACCTTTAACCTCTCTCATTCATTCACTCATCTTCTGTTCACCTTTTGTCAAGAAAAAAAAAGAAGAGAAAAAAATAAGAAGATGATGATAATTATCATTCCAAAGAAAATATTCACAATTGTAAACAAAGAGAAAAAAAAATCAAGGTAAATATCCAAGGAGAGAAAAAAAAATTCCTCACTTACCTGGTAAAAGAAAAGAGGTAACAATAACCTCTTCCTAATCTCACTTGTCATCTTAATTACTAGATTAACCAACGTTCACCAGCAATTAATAGTAATCATCTAATTAATGAGAGAAAAATCACAAATCGTTTGGAAATAAACAATCAACAGACCGAAAGTGTTTTCCTTTGTCTCCTTAAGACCAACAACAAGTGCGAATTTATTTTTGGCGGTTAATTAGATTAGAGAAAATTTTTTATTCTTTTTGTTCAATTTTTCTGTTCTCTTCATCACCTAATCAAACATTCAATTTCTTTTCTTTATTTAATTCACAATTTCTCTTAATTAATTAATATATTTGTTCCAATTAATTGATTTTCCCCTGATAATCATTAATAATCTTCCTTTTCTCTTTGATTGTTTTTCTTTACCGCGACATCAGATGATCATCATTGGTTTTCCCTTCTTTGTTTTTGAAGGGTTCATGTGTTTTTTTTCTTGTTTACTGTTAATCAATTGATTAATTGATTATCTTACTACAATTGATTCTAAATTTTAATTAGTGCTTCTAATTATTGTTCTCCAGTTCCATCTTTTCCTGTCTCTCTGTTAGACCAATTGGTGTATGGAAATTTTAATTGTTTCTAATTATCTTTTGTCGCCCACTTTGGTTTGGTGTTAATCCTTTTTCCATGGTAATAAAATGTTGAGGATTAAAGGGTTTGGTTTTTTTTTCTTATTCTCTTTTTATTTTCTCTTACCGACTTTTAATCTAATCTATTTATCAAGCCTATTAATCGACCATGTTGATGACATAAGATGAGAGATGATCTTGGAAACTGAATCAAGTCAATTTTCGTTCCCTGGAATGATTAAAGTCCATTTGGTTGTGGTGACAAAAATCATCTCTTCACTTTCCCTTTGTTGATCCTTTTTTTTCCTGATTCTCATAGAATTTTTTTTCTTTTCTAATCTTTAATTGATACTAATCTAATTACCTACTTACAGATATCATCATCACCATCATCATAAACTTGAATCAACTCGATCTCTTTCTCTGTGTGTTACCTTTTTTTCCTCTTCTTCTTCACAACCATCACCATCTTCTTGGGCTGTTGCTGCTTCTCCTTTACAATTATCATCAATCATGCCTCAATCAGCTTTCTTCTTGATCATCAGTTTTTACCGATAAAAACCCCAAGCACAATCATCATCATTCCTGTTAATCATATGTCTATCGTTTCTAATTATATTGGTTTGCTATTTGGTGGTTACAGTTACAATACATGACAACGAAAGGCAATCAATTGTTTCATTTTCACTTTGGAATTTTTTTTTTCTTCACTCTCTAGATGATTTTATTTACTTCTTTTGGTTAATCGTGAATATAAACACAGCATAAGATAAACAAGCAACATACACACAATCAGAATGGAAATGGAAATAGTAATAATAATCCTTTTCTTCCTCCTTGGAGCTTTTTGTCACCGGAAATGTTGATCATTGAACAATTCATCAAGGACATGTGACATCATCATCATGGGAATCATACATTCAATGTCCTGATTACAACAATCAAAAGAAAGAGGGAAAAAAATCAAGAGATGAAAAAGCAACATTGAAAAAAAAATCACAACAACGACTTTAAATATAACAACCAAAATGAATTGATAGTTTGATGGCCTTTAATATCAATTATTGACTCTGATTGTTCACCAAGGTTGTACCCTAATCATAATAATTGTCAACTAAATTTCAATCACAATAGTTGATGATCGTTAACGATAATTATAAATTAAGATAATGGCTTATCAATATCCAGCTACAATTAATAATCTAAACGAGAGAAATACCTGATCACTGGGCCCTTGAGTGTTTATCACCGGAATCTTTTTTGCCTTTATTAATTATTATTTCCGTTATCATGATGATGATAATGATCAAAAGGAATGGAAAGAAAAAAAAGAATCTCATCCAAAATTTCAAACAACAACAACAACAACATATTGGAAGTAAAGAAAATGTATTAATCATTGGATGAGTCGATTACCTGAAGTAATTGTAATTGATTAAGAGCCATTCACAAGCAAGAAAAAAGAGGATGATGGTGATGAAGATGAGAAAGATTTAATGATAACCTAACAAGAGGATGAACATTAATTTCATTACGGTGTATTTGATTAAACATTAATACCCAATGTTAATTTCACAAGGAAACTGGAAAACCATCAATTCCAATGGTCAGAGATTGATGAATGAGCTTCTGAAAACTGGTAATGAAACATCAACAATGGGATAAATCAGGATGAATACCAGATGAGATTGAAAGTTGATGACCTTACAAATTAAAATGAGACCAAACTGGTGACCTCAACAACTACTCATTATAAAATGAGAAATTGATTGATATTATCATTTTACTCATTTCTATGTAGGCCTTGTGATACAACAATTACCGTATTAGGTAACCTACATTGAGATGAATAAAGGTAAGAATTACCTGGAAAAAGAGGTGAAAACTTTTAATAGAATTTGTATTTTTTTTCTCTCTCTCTCTCTCTTTTCTTACAGTAAACCTCATTTCTAATCGAAAATTTTTTTCCTCCTCTCTCTTTATCTTCTTATTAGTTCATCATTATCACCATGGATCAAAAATCATCATCATCTCCTTACGGATCATATCACAATCAAGATAATAATCATATTTGGATATAAAGAAGAAGAGAGGAAGATATTTATTATCTTCATTATGATCTTCTCATCAATCTGAAAGTCTATTCAATGTGTAAGGTGGCAGAAAGAAAATCAAAGAAGGATAAACAATATACTGTATATTTATATATCTATTGATACAATCAACTAAATCAACATCAACATCATCACAATCAACATAAACAAAAAACAACCAACCTTTTTCATTCAACTCATTATTCATTCATTCATTAATTTATTTCACCGGAAGTTGTGGTCTTAACTTAGCAAAAGAACAATTTAAGAAAAATTTAATGAATGAATGGATAACAATTATCATGTTGATTATAATAATAATAATAATAATAGTATTTGTAAAACTGACACCAACATGAAAAAAAGTCCAGGTAAACGTAAAATTTACAACTATCGTAGGTTGAATGAGTGAGTGAGTGAGTGAGAGAGAGAGAGAGAGAGAGAGAGAGAGAGAACAAGATGAAGAAGGAAAAAGATTGTAACGTTTAAACTTGTCAGCAATTTACGAGTAATTTAATTTTCATCAATGAATTAAAACCGTAAATTTTTTTATCCTCCTCATATTTTCATTCACTCAAATTCATTCATCTACTGATTGAGATGATGATGGTCGGATATTTGTAGGCGATTGTGAAACAAGACGTAAATCTGGTTTTCCAGTTAAACTAATCAACATTTAAATCAACTAATTATCTTTTAATTTCAACTATCAATCTGGTTTTAGTTTTTACAATTTATTACATGTTAATCTGACTCTAATTTTTTTTCCTCATGTTGTTGAACTGATTATGATAATGATGATGAAATTATCAGGATGATGATTAACTAAATCACTACAAAAAAATTTTCTGTTGATTTTAATCATCTCTCTCTCTCTCTCTCTCTCTCTTTCATTGTCATTAACAAATTATCATTTGATTATCATTTTCTGACTGTTGAAAATAAGCTTCCGGTGATGAGTTTATTTCCTTGAGGAATTGAATGAATCAATGAATGAAAAGAAGACAAAAACAAACGTTTACATGATCATAATGATCACAAGTAAATTGTTACAATAGACAAACTTTTGATGAGAAAAAAAAAGTTGATCAATTGAATGAATGATTGATTACGTTGACATTTACAATTAAAAAAGTCAGCAAATTTTTTAGCAATAGTTATTATTAATTACTGTTAATGTTTGATTATAATTAACAGCTTAATATAAATCAAGAGTCACCTTTAGGTTTTGAACACTTGATTATTTCATGTTTATATTAATGGGTTGGACTTGTAATCATCATGTTAATCGTAATGATTAACATCATTTCGTAATCATAATTATAATACAATATTAACCAATGTCATCTCATGTTAATTTAAACGCGTGTATGATTGACATTAGATTACCAACTCCCTTTGATTACAATTAAATTTTAATTTTCTCTTCTTATTTTCTAGAATTTAAAAGTTAACCAGAAACCTTTGGTTTTAATCAATTGGAAAAACAGAAATTACCTTTACCTGTCCAACGCCCAATAATTTAACATGAGTTGATTATTATAATTAACAATTAACCAGATCATCATACTAATCATCATCAAATTTGTTGCCACCAAAGACAAAAGTGAGAGAATTGAAAGAAAAAATTAAACAAAAGGATCAACAATTAACAAGAAAAGTATCATTTTAATATAATGACAAAATTATCAACGTGACAACAAGTTAATGATGATTGTTGTTGATTGTAATTGATAAACAATGTTACAATTGGTTTGGATGTTTAATATGATTACATTTATATCTAAATCAATTATAATTCAAGTGCAACAAACACACAACAATCAACAGAAATTAGGGAAAAAGTTATGACAACTTTTCGTATTATTTTAAATTGTATCCATTGTTTTGCCTATGAACAAATAACAAGCTGCAATTGAAGAGATTACATTATAATTCAATGGTAACTGAATAATGGAAACACTAAATTGTTTAGGAAAACCAGATTCTCTCCCTCAACAATCAACCATAATACCAGTAATCATAATGATAACAATTGTACAATTTGACGCAATCAACAATCAAACCACCACAATCAACCCCCACCAACCAAACAAGACAATGTTAATGAGAAACATTTTAATTGTTAGGGTTGATTGTTTGACTTTTTAAAAATACATAACACACAACAATTTACCTGTAAATTAGTTTTCTCTTATCGTTTAATCATCATGACAATTAGCTAATACACAATATTGATAATCAACAATCAAATATTATCCAACAAAATTACTCGTTAAAACTAATACATAAACCTAAACATTGACCTTTACTTTTAACCAATTTATACTTGTATTAATAGTTGTAATGATTAACTTTAATTTGTCACAATTAACTTTAAATAATATTACAATTTGATGAACTTTGATCGTTTGTAAAATCAATTGATCAATAATTGGATGACCTTTGTTGTTGTTGTTGTTGTTGGTCAATTGAAATAACTTTTCATTCATCTTGTTGAAACAAGTTTACAAAACTACAGTTTCTTGAATCTCATTGATTAATTTTTCTTGTTCAACTAATTTTTCTGGTTAAATAATATATTTATTTTTAAACTGGTTTTACTGATTGTTGATGAGATTTGACACTAATCATTAACCATCACCATTAAAATAGCAACAGTAAAACAACATGTAACAAGTATGATTACCTGTGAATTATTGGTAACATTGAGAAACTTGTAGAAAATAATTTCTGAATGTGATTAATTTTAATCAACAATTTAACTAATAACTTTCTTCCAGATGATGATAACTACCTTTTCTCTCTCTCTCTCTCTCATCATCATGTACTCTTCCTTTCTCATCATCATCATCATCATCTTGAGCTTCCTTAGTTAACCTTGAACATGTCAACAGAATATAAGAAACCATGGATAAGGCGAAAAAGCCAATGACCCAACCTTGAAAACTGCTTTTCCTGTTTCCACTCTCTCACTCTCTCCCTTTCTTTATCTTCTCTTTCTTTTTCATCTTTCTCTCTCTCTCTCACTTATCATCATTATCTTCAGTTTCTTCTTGTTTCTTACTTTTTTTTCTAAGTCTTAGAAAAAGTAAAAATTTCTTAGGATGAGTGAATGTAACTGATGAATCTCCACCACCACCACCTTCGTCTTCACACCGTCACCACATTGACCTCCGTTTCCACCGACACCACTATCGGTATCATCATCATCATCATCATCATGTGTTGGTTCCGCTTCCTTCATCATCTATTTCATCATCATTCTCATCATGATAATCACTTTCATTGTCATCAACAGAATCATAATCATATTGATCATCAATTATATTCTAATCATAAAGCAAATGTTAATAATTATCATCAATCAAATCATCGTATTTATTTTAGTGTATTAAGTATTATTATTTTTTTCTCATTCGTAATTGTTGCTAATTCAATGGTTGTGGTTGATATTACATCTTTTAATAGTGATACAATTAATAAACCAATTAGACCGATAACTTGTTCAGATGCCAAAGGTAATCAAGGGATTTGTATGTTCTCATTAGCGTGTAGACAATCAAAAGGTAAACCAATTGGTATTTGTAAGGATACAATTTATGCTGGAAGTTGCTGTCAACTTCCGGGTGATGAACCTAAACCATTTAATCAATTTAATAGTGTTAATATTAATCATAATCAAAATATTTATTCAACTAAATTGCCAACATTAGTAACAAAACAAACTATTGTTACTGTGATTCCTTCAACAACAACATCGAGACCAATAGTCCAAACATCAAGTCAACACACAACATCATCACCATCAACAACAACAATTATACAACCTAAACCTTTAGTCTTAACAACAATCAAATTAACAACCACCCAATCACCACTTTCATCACCAATATCAACAAATGAAACAACAACACGATCAACACTTAATTCAACGGTGATAACGACTCTTCCTAGTGTAAATATATCGACAATGACCACTCCGTCTCCATCTTCATCCTTATCAACATTGACCACAGCAACTACGACAACGACAACAACACCTACAACAATCCCAACAACTATTACCGAATCTTCATCAATAATATCATCACAATCTCCTTCAAGTTCAACGTTAACTACAACATCTAAACCATTGACAGTTACATCAACTGAATCTTCATCATCTACACAACTAACACAAAAAGTTGACCAACCATTAACCATATTAACACCTTCTAGTAATATTTCATACCCACCATCAACCGAATCACCTCCAGCACCACCAACAACAACTACCCAACCAACTACATCAACTGAAACAATAACAAACACCGAACCAATGACAACAATTATTTCTTCATCAACTTCATCTTCCTTTTCAACTGAAACCGTTACGGAAACAGTAATAGTAACAGAAACTCAATCACCATCACCATCACCATCACCACCACCATCATCATCATCTGCACCTCCATCTTCAGCTTCATCCCCAACACCAATACCAACCGTTTTCACTGATTTACTGAACAGTAATTCAATTTCCCTTTCAACAACAACATCAACCACAACCACAACTCCAACACCAACACCAACACCATCAGAATTACCTGTTACAATTGGTAACCTTTTGAACAAAGTAATGAATACCCAGAGACCTTATAACAACAAATTAGGTAACTGTTAAAATGACAGCTCACAACAATTTATTAATTTACTCCTCAAAGTGGAGGTTAATTACTTGAGCTAATTGTCACTAATTGTGAACATTTTTCTTCCGCTTGTCAGATTGTGGGGTTAGTCCGTTAAAGTCGATGGCTCGAGTTGTTGGAGGTCGAAATGCTCATTTCGGTGAATGGCCTTGGCAGGTAATTTGATTCACTTTTAACAATTAAATTGACTAATTAACTCGATTAATTATCTTAATCAACATACAATAAATTAACTTGATTACCCTGGTATTCAATCAAATATTAATCGTATTTGAACAAAATCAACCTCAGACTAAATTGTTACTAATATATAATTCATTTCCAAGATCAACAACAATTAGCAAATTACAATCAATGATCAAATTAACATTGAATTTTGATCAATAACAATCAATTGATAATTATTGTTTATTGATAAATTTTACTTTTTGCTTAATCATTGATCACTTTAGTTTAATTTGAATGGTTTTCATTGAAAATTTAATTCAAGTCAATTTAGTTGGTTAATTTAAAATTAATTAATCATTATCAAGTTGATTGTAGTTGATTAATTTCATCATGATTAACTTCCTGATTATAAATTTTGAGGTTCCTCTTTATTAATTGATCAATTTAATTTTGAATAATTAGCAATAAATTATCTTGATTCAATCTGATGTAATTAGTTAATTGTCACCTTTGTTTGGACAGTTAACAATTTAGGCGGGAAAACTTTTAACTCTCACAATTAACTGATTGTAAATGTTACAAACAATTGATTAAGTTTAATTAAATACAATACTGAGATTGATTGAGTAAAAAAAAATTTATAATATTAATGATTGTTATTGAATTAATTGTAAGTTAATTATAAGCAATATGTTAATTATTATTACTAAATCAACTGTTAGTTTAATTGTTTGATCAATAATAATGGGAAATTACCGTTTAAATTGACCTACTTAGTAAATTAATTGTTTTGAATTAAATGTTAGTGATAGGAAATTGATTGATCAAGGATATGGTCTATCAGAATCAATCAATTGAACAACATTAAACAACAACAATTAACTTAATCATGTTATTAAAATTTTAATTGACCACAAGGTTTTAATCAAAGAGGCAACTTGGCTTGGCCTATGGATGAAAACCAAGTGTGGTGGAGTCTTAATTGACCACCGGTGGGTTTTAACAGCAGCACATTGTCAACCAGGGTAAGTGATTAATAAGAAATTAATTGTAAATTAGCAAAGAAAAAACTTTAATTGTTCCAATTAAACAGTTTAAAACAATCAGCAATTGTCACCAAGAACAACAACAACAACAACAACAATCAAAAAGTATTGAACCAAAAACCGCAGCAAATTAAATTAAAAAATCAACTCATATAACAACAATCAACTAACAATTAACCAACTCACACTCACTCTAAATTAAAAATGATCAACAAGTAAAGTAAAGTAAAAAAAAATTAAGTAGGACAATTAACAGTTTACATTATGATTAATATCTTGAAGTGGTGAAAGTGAATCAACAGTTAGGGATTGAACAAAAATTAGTGCCAATTATCAATTATTATTGATTGTAATCATTAACTCATTGATAATAATGATGATATAACAATAGTCTGTTGTACATAACAATCAAAAGTAATTATTGAATTATAATCATGATCAGAATGAGGAAATTGAGATTTTCTTTCAATTATATAATAAGAAAATTGGAACACGATTTTTAAATCGTGAATTGTAATCAACCATTTAAACTGAATTAATATAATATTTTTTTTTTTAGGGTAAACTGATTGGTTACTAAATCGTAAATTGTTGTTAACTTGATTCTTGATCTTAATTATGGATTATGATTTTACTTTAAAACTTTAATTTTCTTTTCTCAAACTGATTATTATTATTATTATGATTTTTCTGTGAATCAATTTTCTTGTTCATGTTTCATGATCCAGTTTCTGGGGATCGCTATTGGTTGTTGTCGGTGAATATGACCTGACCGGAGATGTTGAAAATCTGAAGCCAATTCAGAAGCCGGTTAAACGAATGATAGTCCATCGAAATTACAATCCGTCCACTTTTGAAAACGATATCGCTCTCATGGAATTGGAATCGCCGTTTGATGTTCAACCTCATGTGGTTCCAATTTGTTTACCTGAACCAGGGGAAGATTTTGTTGGTCAAGTAGCTCATGTTGCCGGTTGGGGTAAACTAAGTTATGGTCAGTTGAGGAAGAGAACGAACAAAAAAAAAATGAAATGAATAAACTTCTAATTATGGATAATGATAAAATAATGTTGTCTCTTTTTCTCTCGGACTTTAGGTGGACCAATACCTTCAATCTTACAAGTGGTCAAACTACCGATTCTAGCTAATGATAAGTGCCAAGAAATGTTTGATGCCGCAGGGCATGATAAGGAGATAAAATCAACCTTCTTATGTGCAGGTTACACCGATGGTGGTAAAGATTCATGTGAAGGTGATTCAGGTGGACCATTGATGGTCAAACGTGCCAATGGTCATTGGGTATTAGTTGGAACCGTTTCCCATGGGATAAAATGTGCCGAACCCAATTTACCGGGTGTATATATGAAAACCGCTGCCTACCGTTTATGGATCGATAATATAATTAACCGAACCAAGAAAAACAATAATCTAAATCAATCTGGAATCACCTCCAACAATCAAAACAATAATAATAGTGCAAATAACAATAATAATAAAAGTAAAACATAATATAATTAACTTACTACCCAATAATTTGATTGGTAATCAATTTATAATTGTTGAAAACAATCAAATTGATTTTGTTATAAGCAATTAAATTGCTTCATGTTAAATATTTGGTAGTTTATATTAATGAAAATCGTAAGAAAAAAAAAACAAGACAAACTTTTTTTTTTACTATTACAACTACACCTTCATTCATCATCTTTTATCTTACTTATCATCATAATTTATCATCTTGATTATTATCTGTTATGATGACCTTTTCCATCTCACTCTCACTCTCTCACTCTCTCATACTTATCATCTTCTTGTCTTCATCATCATCATCATCATCATTATTGAGTCTTGTTAGTTAAACTTGACAGTTGAGGTTACAAGGATATAATCAACTAACTACAATTTCAATGACAGACTCATGTACAATTTAATTACCATAAGTATATATAACTCGTTACGAATGTAAATGTGCTAATGTTTCAACTGATGAAATGCTAATTGTTGCCATCCCTAATCATTATCATCATCATCATCATCATCACAATAAATCATCAATCAACTTGCTTGTCGTCTTATCCTGTCCTTAGTTGATTGTTGGATCTTTTTTTTTTTGGTTAATCTTATTTTGTTTGTTTCCTTTTGTGCTTGGGAAACTGAATTACAATTACAATTACAATTAACAATTAAATGTAGTGTATATATTTATATGTCTCTCTATCTTGATTGTTTATCATTAAACAATCACCTTAATTGTAATTAAAGGTTTTGAGAAAAAAAAATTACCATAAACTTGTTTATATTTGTTGTTACAATCTAAAATCAGTGTATATATTTAGTTAGTTAATTTTTCTTTACTTATTATCAGTTGATTGTTTGATATGATATATATTTTTCATTGTCTGGTAGTTAATTGTTATCAGTTTGTTATCGTTGCTATTATTACGTTGGGTTATTTAAACAAGGTTGATTTTTTTTACTCCAAAGATTTAATTACAATTTATAAATTGTCCTTGAAAGTTTGTTTGTTTTTCACCTCAAATCAAATCGAGAAGCAAAAAACCCAAAACATGATTAACAATAAAAAGTTAACAACGATAACAATTAACATCAATTTCCAATACATATAATTACCGAGGAAACTATTATAAAATTATCATAAAATCATCATGATGATGGAAACAGAATCGATCAATGAACTTGAAGATGATGAAGAGAGAGAGAGAGAGAGGAAATCAATCTGATGAAGATTGAAAGATGATGAGAAATCGTTGATGTCAGAGAAAAAAGGAGGACACAATAAGGATGAATGAAGATGATGAAAGAGAGAGAGAGAGATAAATACAAACAATCATCCCAATGGACTATCATCATTATCGTCATCCTGATCATCTTTATCATCATCATGAAGATTGACATAAACCTTTTGCAAGATCGTTGATATCATTTCAAGTGAATCAGTGAAGCGATGGATCCAGACAAAGGGAAGAGCGGATAAAGAGGAGGATAAGGTGGGAAGGATGATAAAAAAAGATGAAGAAGACAAAGATGATGATGAACAAAAAAAGGTTGAGTGAGAAAGTTGCTCAGTCATTTGTAGCGAAAAGTAAAAAAAAAAGTGAATTCTAAATCAAAACATGAACATGTGAAAAAATGGCGGGAAATGCTAGAGTTAATACTAAGTAACTTTTGGTGGTAAAAACCTTGATGATGATGATAATGATGGAGGCCATTGAATCTGGAATTTTTTTTTCTCTCCAACAATTATCATGATTATTATCAGAATACCTTGATTACCAAAGTTAATAATAATCATGATTTAATGAACTCACCCTAAATCACTTGTCTAATAATCTTGATTGACTGTTATTGTTATTGATTGAAAAAAAAACACATCAAATTAGTTGAAAAAATTTATTCTCATCTCCACCTTAATTTAATTGTTACTGTTGATCATTTATCTGTATGTTAATCAGTTATCATCAGCAATCATCATCATCATAATTAGTTTCAATGTTACATTACAAGTATTATCAAGATTCTCATTAAAATAATAATATAAACAATTACAAAGATGATAATTATAATTGTAATTTCGAGAAACTTTTTTTTTTATTTGAAACATTGTTTTCATTTTAAGTGTTAATTGTGATTAATTTAAATGATAATTGAGGTATTTGCGTAGTTAACAATTAATTGACAATCTTTTGTCAAAAAGTATTAAGTATAATCATAATTTAAAGATGATTTATTCAATTTATTTAAATTGTTTTTCCTTGAGTTTATCATGATCATGATAATGACCAATTCTGATTGGTGATTCATTCATCTTCATGTACTTGCATGGTTTTCATGTAATTTCACATCTCATCATCATCTTATCTTCATCATCTCGTCATTTCAACTCTGGTTTTCTTAAAGTGCGATTTGTTGTCACTATTTAGCCGATAACAAGGTAGACATATACAATAGAAATTGCAACTTACCTGTTGAAAAAAGGTAAATAAGATGAAGTGGAAAAGAGGATGAAGAAGAAAAAGATGAAAATATTTGTGAATGAATAGTAAGAGCTCGTTGCCCTTTTCTTCTCAGTTGGAGTTTTCTTTCTTCTACCCTCATCATCATCATCTTCTTCTTCTTCTTCTTCTTCTTCTTCTTCTACTCCTCCTTCTCTTTCTTTTTTTCTTTCTTTTCTAATACTCATAATACCATTTTGAGAGAGAGAAAAATTCTCCTACCTGATCTTTCATTAAGAATAAACTTTTATTTTCGCGCGAAAAACTTGATTCTTCAACTTCTCTCTCTCTCTCTTTCTTTAAGTCTCATCATCATTCATCATTTTTTTTCTTCAACTTTTGGCGGGCTTATGATGATGAAAATTATGATCATCATGATGATACAACTTCCACAGCTACTTTATCATCCATTTTCAAGGTTTAGATTATTTAATCACGTGAATTACCACAAAAATAAAGGGTAACTCATATTTCAAGAGAGAGAGAGAGAGAGAGATGATGATGATGATGATGATGATAATAAAGGATGTTGAGTCCCACCTTACTACAAGAAGGATGAGAGGCTGATCTTGTAATAAAAATGCTTTCATCTTCTTTCTTTCCTTTCGCAAAAAAGTCGCAGTTACCTGTTAAAAGAAAATCTCTCAAGTTTACCTTTCATCTTCTTTAATCATCCTTTTCATCTTCTCTCTCCAATTCTTGTCACCTCTTTCCTCCTCTTTCTAACCATTTCGCTCCCTCTTTCTGTCTACCTTGAGGCTATAAAACCCATTCTATGTAATAAATAAGAATAGAAAGAGAATATTTCGAAGGAAAAGAAAAAGAAAAGAGAAAAATTCTTCTTGGACATTCTCTAAATTCCTTTAATCATTAAAAGGTCAAGCAAAAGATGAAAGAAACAAGAAAAATTTTAACCGCCATTTTTTTCGCGCCAAAACTTTTTTTCGACACCAAAACAAACCAAAATAGAGAGAAAGAGAGAGAGAGAGAAATAACTTTCCACTAATCATCATCAGCAGCCATTAATCACTAAACAACAATTAAGCGAAAACAACTAAACTCGTGAACCAAATTAACACCTAAAACCAATTAACCTTATAAACAATTAAAGTCTCCAACTAAACAACCATTATGACCAAACAAAAGTTAAATTGATATATTTAAATAACTTTAACAATGGTAATTGGTATAAACATGATTAATTTAATTGTACAATTTAACCTAATCACATTTACCATCACAATCATCATGATATATAAACAAAATGAGCCCCAATCAATGATGCAACCCAAAAGTATATATCATTAATATTACAGGTAAGAAATTTTTTCCCATAACATTGCAAACATAATAAAAATACCAAAGGTAGTAATATAATAACAATAATAATAATAATAATGATGATGATGATGATTATGATGATAACATGAAATAACAACAGTAGACATTGATGATGAAAAGAAAGGTAAGAAACAAGGTGGAAATCAAGTTACTCAGACTCAGACAGGTAAGAAAAAAAAGCGAGGGAACCGAAAGGTAAGAAAAGAAAGAGAAAAAGAGAGATGGAAAAGTTTTGAGGGCACCAACCCGAAAAAAAGAAAGAGAGAAAGAGAAAGAGAATGATGATGAAGATGATGGAGAGAGTAAGAGAGAAAGAAAGAAAAAGGTACAGGTAAGTACAAAAGCTTCAGAAGCAGAAGCAAAGTTTTCAATGCTCAGAAGCTACTCCAATATTATGTATTGAAGAGCAAGAAAAAAAAACGAATCCAACATCGGCCAATGGCCTCAGATTTCAAGCGATATAATAGTTTTGCTGTAGATGGATGAACACAGGTAAGCACACACACACAAATATCTCTATATTTATACACACAGGTAACCAGGTAAGAAGAAAAGAGAACAAAAAAAAACTTCAGAACTTTAGAACAGACAAAAAAAAGTTTTTTCTTTTTTTTTTCTCTATGGATTCTTGGAGCTTTTTTCTTTCACTTTTTTTCAAGGTCACTTAAAGTTCCTCTCGCACTTTCCCTCTCTTTTTCATCCATCATCATCTTCATCATCCACCTCCACCTTCACCTCCTCTTCTTCTCATCATCATCTTTCCTTTTACAGAAAATCTTAAGTGTCAATGAGATTTTGGTTCCTTTGATTGTTGGCGCAATTAAGACAAAAAAAAGGTGATACAAGTTTAACTTTAAATTTCTCAATGAGAGTCAATTAGTTTTAATTATTAGTAGTAATTGGCCTAGACAGTGAGACAATTATGTTAACTTTTCATTGAGAAGTTTAATTTTTTCACTTTCTTTAATCAGTTTTTTTTAATTGTTTTCTAATCGATATTTAAAAATCACATGATTTAAAGGTAAATGGTTTTTTCCCTGCAAATTAATTGACAACAATTGTAAACAATTGAAGAGGAAAACAATTTATTAATTTACCTTTAGTCCATACAATTAGACAGCAAAAGAAAAACGGTAAAAAAAATTAGTTAATTGTCCTTGACAATTTAAATTCAATCAAATTGTTTGATATTGAATCTTAATCGTTGTGATATTGACGTTAGGACTTTACTATCAACCCCAACGTTTAATAATAAATTTTTTATTCTACATAATTGAGTTAATTGTTGTCTAACAACAATTTAAGTACCTTAATCGTTTTGACAAGTTGACAAATTATCATCATAATCATTAATCAATTTTATAAATCGAAATGGTTTCTTGTAAACTAATTAGAACAACAGAAAAAAAAACTTTTTCTCTTCTATTACTTTTCGACCTGTCAGTTTATACTAATGATGATGATTAGTTTAATTATCGTTAAAAGTATTTTAAACAATTAAAGGTAAACTTTTTCTAGATTAATTCTTTAATCATTAATCATTGTAGTTGTTAAATCAACAACAATTATTTCATTTCGTCATAGAATCGTTGTAACGATAATCGTTGTAAAAGATTATCAAGTTAGAGAGGAAGAAGAAGAAAAAAAAAGTTCTAATCGTCAATCGAACTTTTAATTTTCTCTTCCTTTTAAATTTCTCTTCTTTTTGATTACTTTTTGAGGGCCACAATTAACACGTAATAATCATTATAACCATCAAGATAATCATGATAATCATTTAGGAATCACCTTCTCATAAGTTGAATACTTGAAGCATTATGATGATGGTGATAATTAGCTAAATGTGAATTGGTGTCTGGATAAATTGAGATTAATTTGATATGATCAAAATTAAATTACTCTATTGACCTTAACATCAATTCCTGTTGTTTAATATTAAATTTTCATCTCTATCATCATGTTAGCTCATTTAAAACCTTAGGGATAACATGATGATTATCATGATAATAATTATCATCCATGAGAATCATTTTAATCAATGTGTTTACCTGTTAATCTGATTCATGTTAAAATGTAACAATGATTATGATGGTGATTAAAAATGTGTAGGATTCAATAAGATAGCCCATCGATGACCACACCTTTAAAGTATCATTTTCATCATCATCATCTTCATTTTCAATTGCCCTGAGGCTGAATTAATCATCGATATATATATTATATTGTATTTGAGTGGGTGGCCAGTCTGATTATGATTGACCTTTCAGATTATCTTTGGGAAAATTTAGATTGTTAGTTAATTGTTACTCTGATTATTTGATTATATGTACGGATAGTTGATTAAATTAATTTATATATATTATAAATTGGGTTGTGATAGTTTTTTTTCATAAATATTATAATCAAATCAAGGTTACAATTGATTGTCAATCAAAATATGATGGCGTTGATTGTATTCACAATTATCATCATCTTGATTGTCTGTATTATTTTTTTTTTGTTGTTCATACTACAACAATTGACTGATAATTTAAATTGTAATACTTTGAAACTTATAATAATAATAACAATCAATGATAATGATAATCAATTGTCAAGGTGATTTAATAAAAAGGCAAGGTAACAAATAATATTAATGATAATTAACAACAACTTAAGGTTGAGATGTTAATTTAATTTGTTTTGTTTCTGAGTAAGTTAATTGTTGATAATTAGGAATAATAAAAGTACACTTGAAGTTGATTGTCAATCGTTTACCATGTTAATTGATTAATTGGATTAAATTGATTAGGAATTGAAATGAACAGAAAATTCTGACAGAAAAAAGCAATTTTTTTCTGCAAACACATGAAAATAGTAATATTAACATGATGGTATTCGGATAGTAAGAGGAAAAAAATTGTGTAGACAGTGAAAAAGAAAGAGAGAGAAAAATGATGGCGAGGGAAGAGAGAGAGAGAGAGAGGAAGACGATGAAGATGAGGATGAGGATGAGAAGATGATGAAGACAGACAGACATACTCATTTGAAACCTAAACTTGAGCATCCAAAGTCCAGGATAAAATATACACAAAATAGTATCATGAACTTTTTTTTCTGCTCCTGAGAAGCTCAGACAATTTCATCATCTTTATCCTCATCATCCTGATCATCCTTATCATCATGAAATCGCTAACTCCCTCTGGTGATTAATTGGAGAAACTAAATTCACTGAAGCATCTTCATCTTTATCCTTATCTTCATCCTCATCTTTATCTTTCACCTTACAGGATTTTCACTTAAACTCACACAGATAAAAAAAGAAGCAAAAAAAAAAGAGAAACAAAAGATAATAATAATGATGATGATGATGATTTCAGGTAAACATTGGAGGATGAATGATTCAAAAGTAGGAGGATGATAAGGATGATAAGAAAAAGAGAAAAAAATTTGGCAGGTTAAAGAGCTCGGGTCACTTGAGACGATATATGAATCCTTGAAATGATGATCGTGTCTCTTGCGTGAAAGATAGATGAAGATAAGGTAAGGAAATGATGATGAGGATGTGAAGATGATAAGAAAAACAGTGAGAGAGAGAGAAGAGAGAGAGACAGTGAAGCGAAAGAAGGTCAAATGATGATAATATTTGGACGACTTGTCATTTATTATGATATAAAAAAAACATTACCTTGAAAAAAGCGCGAAATTAAATGAACCTTAAATATTGATGATGCTTTTTGGACATGATTTTATTATTATTATCTCATGATTATAATTATCATGATTTGTAATTTAGTTAATTATCTGGTTTTGAAATGTTTCAATCTGGGTCACCATGAGTTAATCTTGTAAATAATTATCAAGTAAAAGTTTCTGATTATTATCTTTCACTTTAATCATTATTTTGTTGTTCAGACAGATGATGATTCAAATTCATGATAATATATTATCATCATGAAAAAAGTTTTTCTTGTTTCAATTTCATCTGTTTGATGGTGATGATGATGATGACAAAGGTTTAGAAAGTAAAGATTGCCAGGTGATTATCATCCTTGATGATGATTTTTTTTATTCTTCATTGAAAATAATCATCATGATGAATATTTGGAATCATCTGAATCAATGAATTTTGATTCAATTTCAAAGAGAAATGATTTTTTTGTTGTTCAAATTTTACTCTCTTTCTAATTGATGAGGATGAGATGAGGGGACAGATGTAGTGGTGGGAGTGGAGAGAAAGTGTGAGAAAGTGAGATGAGGGAGAGAGAGAAGATGATGAAAGATGATAAGATGATCATTATCATCATCAATTGATTATTATCATGAGATTTGTTTGATTTGTGTAAAGAAAAAGTTTTTTTTTTCTTGTTCAATCAACAAATAATTAACTTGATTAATTAACGTGAGAGACTAAGGATTTTGATTGCAATCATAATCACATTTAATTTCCCATATGACCAATGATAAAATTAAATTAAATTGTTAATTCACACATTCATCAATTTATCAGTTTAAATTTTGTTCTAATCCAGTTAATTAACAAAAATTCAAATAAGAAAATTTTTCATTGGGAATCAAATTTTCCCTCCGGTGGGAAAGTCATCAAAAGTTTATCAATAATATTTACTATTATCAATTGTTAATTAGTAATAAACAATTAATTGATAAATAAATTAATAATTCCTGTGTCAATCAATGAAAGATCAACTTTGATGGTTAAGTAATTACAATTTAGTTTTAATTGTTGGTAATGATGAAGGTAAATCACTTTTGAAAATAAGGTAAGGATAAGCTAACAATCAAAATGATGATTAAGTGTGATTATTATGATTGTAAACAAAAGGTAATGTGTGTTAGTTAATTGTTGTGAGTTTGTATCATAATCAATTCAATTGTTTGTCAACAATAAAAAAAATAGTTAATATTACTTTTTTTTATTGTTGTTTGGGTTACAATGAGATATCATTAACAATAACAGACATGATGATGATGATGATGATGTTGATGATGTTAGCTTACAGTTAATATTATCATTATCAACATCATCATATTTGGTAACTTATGATTATGTTGATGATGATGATTTGATAACTTTTACTTTTGTTTGATATTCAGGAGGTGAGTAAAGTACATTGGGTGATTAGGATGATGATTATATCATGATAATTGAAGATTTTGACAAAGAGATGATGAGAGACTTGAGATAATTTATTGAACAATATTATGAACCATTTTTATTATTTTGATTAGGATGATAAAAGATGATTATAGTTTATTGGAAAAAGTTGTTTGACAAGAATTGGAAGATGAAAACAAAATGATGAGGGAATGAGAGAGAAAGAGAGAGAGAGAGAGAGAGAGAGAGAAATATAATGAAGATATTGCATCATTTTTCTGTTGCTCAAAAATTGTGGGCTTTTTATTGGTTCTAATTTGAAATCGAATATCAAATTTCATTCAATTTTCAACATGGATTATGATTCTCGTGATTATCAACATTACTAATGTTATAATAATAATATGTACATACGAAAGTAGAAAAGTGCGGGAAAAGAGAGAGAGAGAGAGAGAGAGAGAGAGAGAGAGAGGGAAAGATTGTTAAAAATAAAGATTTCGTTGCAACGAAAATGAAATGAAGTAAAAATAAAATTACCAACGAAGTCAATGTTTGGTTTGAACGAGACAAGGTCAAGCTAAACGAAGGAGCTTAAACGTAAATAAGCTTGAGAGAGAGAGAGAGAGAGAGAGAGAGAGAGAGAGAGAGAGAGAGAGAGAGAGGGAAAGATTGTTAAAAATAAAGATTTCGTTGCAACGAAAATGAAATGAAGTAAAAATAAAATTACCAACGAAGTCAATGTTTGGTTTGAACGAGACAAGGTCAAGCTAAACGAAGGAGCTTAAACGTAAATAAGCTTGAGAGAGAGAGAGAGAGAGAGAGAGCGTAAGGAGCGGATGATGAAAAAAAAGCAAAAAAAAGTCTGAGTTTGGTTCATAGTCACATGATGATCATCATTATCTTCATGGTATTTACCTGAATAAGTTAAATGAGCAGCAGGTAAAAACAAAATCTCCAAGGAAAAAGTGAAAGTTTTGTTCCCTCTGTTTTTTTTTACCTGAGTAAAGACATTGGACATTGTTAAGAGTTTGTTGCCTCTCTCTCTCTCTCTCTACTTATCGTCGTCATCATCACCACCTCTTCCCCTTCACGTCATTCAAGGCAGGGAGAGGAAGAGGAGGAGAAGGTGGGTTTAAATCAGAGGGTGGAAAATGTTTAGAAAAAGATATACAAACGAAATGTAGAAAGAAAAATGATTAATTCTGAAATTTTATCTTTCTTTTTCTCTCTAATCATCATTGTTATCATCATCAACTTCTAACGTTGCGTGATCATTTCGTTACGTGTTGACGTTACGTTATAAGAAGATTCAATAAGCATCTTTCCTTTATGACGATAATAATAATCAACAATCAACTTAATCATTGTTACTTTTTTTTTCTTCATTTATTTTTCCTAAATTTATATTCTAATAGTTTCCTTTAATTTAGTTTGGTCGTTTGCGTCTGATTAACTGATTTAGTCTTACAAATCTCATGATGATTAAGATGATAAACTTTTTTTTTCATCTTTCTCACGTTCCCTCAGCATTATCATCATAATTATCATCATCATCTAAACCACCATCACCTTCACTATTAAATAATCATCATCTTATTCATCAAATAAACAACAATCAAAAAGTGATATGTTAATAACTTTCATGACATAATGATAATTAAAGGGTTACACTTTGAAACTATTTTAACAATTAAAACAAAAAGTGTAACAATTAACTGGTATAATATGTATACACATTATCCTTATTAACAAGGACGACAATTTAATTGCTCATCGAGAGAAAGATAAATTTAATTGTCACATAGATTATCATGTTGATCAACAATTTATTACATTGTAACATGTTCATTTACTTAACGTGATGAGGATGAATGTTGAGATGATATTATAATTAGTTAATTGTAACTGATTTATTTTACATTTTCCCGCTTACAATTTATGAATTGAAAAAAAAGAAGAGCAATAAAAAAGTTATCATTAATGTCGGAGTTGATGAGGAGAAAATGATAAGGTGAAATTATCTGAATATAATTAAAACCGATTTTCATGAATGTGTAGAGAAAATCAAAGTTCAGAATTTTTTTTTCTTCTTTCGAATGTTAGAACATTTCGAATAGAAAAGAAAAGAAAAAGTTTTCTCATTTGTTCCAATATTCTTGGCAGACTATTGAAAATTTCAGTCATCATCTTCATCTTTATCTTCATCTTCATCACTTTTCATCCAAGTTCAGTTACTGTCAGTATCAGAATTATTATCATGATATATTGAATCAGAATCTGAACAAATACCTAGAAACCTGGTGAACAACATGATGATAATAAGAGAGAAGAAAAAATTTGATTTTCTTTTTTTTTCTTTTCTAAAAAAAACTTGATTCATTTTCCGATTCTGATCAAGTTCATATGCTACTGAACTTTTATCACCATTCTTGAAACATGATTAAACTAATTACGGTGACGAAGATTAAAGTTATCAATTGAAATTGGGAAAGAGATGAAAAAAGTTCATGAAACTGAATCTTAATCATGAAAATTTTATTCTAATCAAAAGTAATTGAGTCAAACCTCCGATTCATTTATCAACAATCTGATTTAATTTAATCACTTAAACAATTGACAATTTCTAATTCAGTTAATCTAACTAATTTTATTTAAAATTTTCACTTTTGAAATCAAATTCATTTAGTTAATTGATTAGAATCATTTTTCATTTATTTCTCAGATTTTGATTACTTTCCATTCATTTCCTTTGGTTAGTTGATTGACACATTGATTAAATATCATCAATGTTGATCATTATTGATATAAACAAAGTAAGATGATGAAGATGAGGATGAGGATGAGGATGAGGATGAGGATGAGGATGAGGATGAAGATGATGATTAGGTGGGAGGATGATCTATTGTGATTGAAGTGTTTTTTACCAACACAAACAAAAGGGAAAGAAGATTAAATCTGTAATAAAAGAAAGTGAAATTTCCTGTTTGATGAAAATAGAAAATGTGATTTTCTATTTAGCCTAAAGGTATAAAACTGTCACTTTGAAAGTCTATCATCATCCCTCATCATCTACAATATGAGTATCACCATCAAACTTATGACTTTCTCATGGTTAAATGAACTTTCAAGTGAGCTTAAAAAGTGATGCGGATGATGAGAGAGTAGGATTGTAGGAGTGAAGATGCTAAATAAAAAAATTCACTCATGATAAATATTAAAGGATCAATGATGAAGATGAGGAATAAGGATGAATAATAGTAAGATGATAAATAACAATGACAGTGACTTTTATGCTAATACACAAGGATCACTGTTGACCTATTTCAAGGTTGATACTTGTACCAACATTATCATAATCATCCTCATCCTCATCCTCATCCTTCATGTGAAAGATAATGAGTAAAACTTTTCATCCTCATCTTTTCATATTAAACATATAATATTATATTTGAAAAAAGCTTAAGATAAATTCAAATTTTTCTGCAAACTCAAACAATATCATCATCGCATTGATTATGCAAAGATGATAATTTTACATTTTCTCTTGTGAGTTTCACTCTCTCTCTCTCTCTTAACAGTAACATAATATTTACATCACATGATATTGTTATCATCATGGTGATTATTTTGATATCAATTTATTTACCATAAGAAAACATATCCTCAATTTCCCACCCTCATCATCTTGTATCTCGTTGATGGAATCACATTCAGTACATCAACTGGATATATGATATATAACTTGAATCGATGTTTATTTCTAATATCAGATATTTGAATTGACTCATAAATTAGATGAAAATTGTTAATTGTTATCATGAAAAATTTTCTCAATTTTTGCTCTGAAAAAACAACAAAAAATTGAATAAGAAAAACTTTTCTTATGGTAACCTCATCAATCTTGTTTTCTTGCTGATGAAACTTTTGAGTAACAGTTTTAAATTCAACTGAACTGAATAGATGTTAATCATAGTCAAGAAGAAATGAAGAAATGAAGATGAAGATGGGGATGAGGATGATAAACATAAATTCTTGGTAAACTATCATGGTAATGATGATTGGATGAAGGAAAAACCATCGGAGAAAAAGCAAAACCAAAAAAAAATTGAGCCCAAGTAAAAGTTTTTTATCTTTGGTTTCATTTTCTAGAAAGATTATAACAACATGATGATGAGGATGATGAAGGCAGAATCGGAATGAGGTGGGGCTGGTGTGAGAAGAGCTTAGTAACTGGAGAGAGAGACAGACATAAGTTAGAGAGCGAGAGAGAGAGAAAGTGCAAGATGATAAGTAAGTAAGGGTAGAAATGGAAAAGAAGGTAAATTTAATCAAAGACTTTTTGATGAATATCGAGATGAAAGAAGAAAAAGAAAGAGAAGATGATAAATAATCATCATCATTGGTTACCTGCAATGGAATGTTGTCTTCTCTCTCTCTCTTTTCTTTCTTTTTCTTCCACTTGGCCATTCATCTTAATAGTTGGCTAATCCCATTTGCCATGTACTTTTTGCGATCATCCTTATCATCCCTCTGAAGAGTGTTTAATTTACCTGGAAGGCATATTCATCTTCATCATCGTCATCATTGGATGTTGTCTCTCTCTCTCTCTCTCTCTCTCTCTCTCTCTCTCTTCCCTTTCTTTGAAAAATTTTTTCCCTCCATTATCAATATCATCTTCATTTATATACCCTTGTTATTATTTGCTACCAGAAAATAAGACTTGGTGGTGGTGGTGGTGGGATATGGAGGGTAAACTTATCACCCACTGTGTTAACAAAAGTCCACTGGACTTTGAAGTGACCTTTGGGTTCACCATAAAACTTGAATGAAAGATGATAATTATTCAATTAAGATGAAAGCGCAACGATTAACCAAAAAGTGCCTTCAATTTACCGGTAAATACCTTAAGTGTTTCATGTGTAGTTTTACCTGTTTACTGATAATTTGTTGTAAGAGAGAGAGAGATCAAACAAATCAAGGTTAATTGTTCCAATCAAAATGAGAATCAAACATTGAAAGGTTACCTTTGTTGTTGTTACAGGTAAGTTAATTTTCCTTGTAATTATATTATAAACTCTCAAGAGTAATAAATAAACACAGGTAACAAGAGTCAAAGGTTATCCCGTCTAAATCAAATCCATAAAACAATTAACATTAAACCATAATAATCTTAATCTAATCAACTTCTTGACATTTACTCAATTAACCTGAAATCTTTTCCTAATTCTTGTAATTTGATTGAGTAAATAGTTTGACCATAATTTTCACTAAATATTATTTCAAACAAATAAATGAATTAATCAATTGAAAATCAAAACAATTAAGAAATTGTCAGCTTATCAAATGATTAATTCAGTATAACAAATAAAATTCTAACCTTGTAGCAATTAATGATAAAATTTAATCATTTTCACCATTATGATTATTAATTTATCAATAATAACAACTGAAGTTAATTTGGTTGAAGACAAATGATTGACAATCAATATTGATTGTTGTTAACAAATCTATTGAATAACTTAGGTACAAATTAACAATTAATGTTAATTTTTAACCGATAATATTTACATCCTGGATTCATTGGATTGGTTATGTTTAATTGCTACAATTAAAAGTAAATTTGAAAAGTTTGATCAAATTTTTTGAATTAATTTGTAGTAAAAACAAAAAAAAAATGATCACAACCCAACAGGTTATCAGGTATGTGAATGAAATATTCAGGTTACTTGGACTTAACTGTTAATTTGAGTCTGAACAAGTTGAATGAAGATGATGAAGATGATGAGGATGATCAATTCAGACTGTCTGAAGAAAAAGAAAGAGAAAAAGAGAGTGAAGATGAAAAGTGGGTGGTAAACCGGTCTCACCTAACGTGCTACGGAATGTTCATCATCTTCAGGAATTTCTCTTTCTTTTTCTCCTCTCTCACCATCTTCATCATCCTCATCATCTTCATCTTCATCTTCTGAACAAGTTACCCGGAAATAGAAGCTTGAAACGTCTCTCTCTCTCTCTCTCTCTCTCTCTCTCTTTCTTTTCTTTTCTTTCTTAATCATCTTTCGAACCAAAAAAACATGATTAACGGTATTTCCATCACTCTTTTCATTTTCTTCATCTTCATCCTCATCTTCATCATCTTCATCTTCATGTTGATTATCAGTTTCCAATCCAATTCATTGAGTTATAATCAACATGAACCTTCATTGTTATTATTATTTTCATCATTAACGATAATCAAATCAACTATTGCCCTCTAATGGGAAAAATTTTCAGTCCATTTCTCAATGACGTTAATCTAATTATTACCAATAATTAATTTTAATTGTTGTAAATAACATTTTTACTTTTAATCATCATTGCAAAAAAAGAGCGATTAATTATTTAATTGATTCTAAATGAGTAATAATCAATTGATTATCATCAACTTATATCCTCATTTTTAGTTGTTGTTGTTACTCTTCATCATGTTAATTGTTTATTAATTGTTTATCCTCATCACATGAATTGAGGAGACTAAATCATCACAATTAACTGGTATTGGATTATGATCAAGGTTAATTGTATCATAATACTAATAATCATTTACTCATTGAAACTTTTTTTTATTGTTAACTTTTTGTTGTTGTTGATATTTTAATTGTAACAATTAACCAAAATAAAGGTAAATACAACCACATACATTTACTAACCATTGACACAATTAACTAATTTGAACACACGACCAACAATCAAGGTTAATCTGATAAGTTTGTTATTGTTATAACAATTAACTTTTGACAATATCACAATTTCATATGTTAATTGTAATCACTTGATTAAGGTTATTAGTCAATTGTAATCATCCTTAATCATCTTCATTATCAAGCAATTAATCAATCTTCAATCAACAGATTAACAATAACAATAAAACTTGAAACAATTAGTGGAAAAAACAAAAGCCAAGCCTCCAATTGATTTACTAATTGTTACAATATAACCATTTAAGGTGTAAACAATTAAAAATGAGGCATAAATTAGTTAATCTCTCTCTCTCTTACAATCAATTAATTATTACTCGAATTGGAAACATAGAAACAATTTGAATCATTTCCGTTTCCCTTTAACGTTTGCAAAAAAAGTTTGTGACGATTGTTTAACAATTGAAAAGGTTAAACAATTAAATCAATCATGGTGATGATGATAATATTATTATCATCATGAGATAATATCAAACTACAATGATAACTGAATAAGGAACAAGAAAAAAAAAACTTTTCCTTGGCATAGATTCTGATTAACATGAACTCATTCATTTTATCAACATCACTTTTTGATATTTACTGTTTATTTTTGTCACCATAACATATTGTTGTTGTTGATCAAGAAGATAATTCATCCTCATCTTCATGGTGATGATGAGAAAAAAAAAGAGAGATGATATTAATAACTTTCCATGATACTATCATATGTTAGTATTAATAGTAACCTTTGGATTTTTTTTTCTTGTTTGTTTACATTTTTCTCTTCATCTCAATGAATTTTTGTTATCCTTTTGTATTATCATCTTCATCTTCCTCATCGTCATCATTTTAAGTGTGTAAAAGTCAATTATTATCATACCAATGAGAGAGAGAGATAGATAGAAAACTATTCATGGTAAAAGGAGAGAGGAAAAAAATTCTGGTTTCAATCTAAAGAATCAACTTTGAAAATCTCATGGTTACCATGGTTACGTTCTGAGCTCTTGTCAGATAGTTTTTGAGTAAATATTGTTGAAAATCATAATAATCTTAATAAAGAGTTAATTGTAATTCCATTTTTCTTTTCCTTAAATTGATTGACGCACTTTCCATGATAATTAAATGAGATAATAATGAATAAGGAAAAGGGAAAAGATCAGAATTGAATTTATTACGATTTTCGAGTTGTTTTTTTTTCCTCTCTCGGAAGTGATTATGATTTTCGAGTTGTAAATATTATTTATATTAATATGATATAAATATTAAGCCAATCATGATGATAATAAACATAGACAAGGTCATATAATAACAACCGTTAACTTGATTAAACATTTAAATTACTATTTACCCTGAGGGTTAGTTGATCATCTTATTTATTGAATCTTATTGTAAGTTTATATATTAAATATGATAACTCCCTGTAACTTATATATATATATATCATGATATGAAAAAGTTATTCATGATAATGAACTTTAAGTTTTTAAATTATCATCATCATCATCACGTTAATTTGATTAGATTTTGATTCAATTATCAAATTTTTTACTTACTTACAACATTAATCAAGTTAAACTTGTTTATATAATTTGCTGAGATTATATAAAGAAAAATAAATCTCATGTGATAATAAAAAAATAGCAAAATTTTCATGATAAAAATCTGATTCTCTATTAATAACATTACCATGAAGGCTCATGAATTCATATTGAACTTTCAATTGTTGTTAAACAATTAAACTTTAACCAATCAGCTTGTTTGGTCACGTTATTTTTTGTTCATTTCAAATTTAATAATCTCATTTGTTACCCAATCAAGATTGTTATTGATTTTATCTCAATACTTAATTATTGTTGTTGATTGTTGACAATTTACAAATCTTCAGGACTGTAGTTTGATATTAAAAATCCAGTAACTGTCACTTTAATTGTTACTATTATTATTGTTGTTGATCAATTTGAACTCAATAAGCGGATTAAGATGATTGAATTGATTATCGATCGTTGTTTCCAATTCAATGACCATTAACAGTATTTTCAATTGACCACAACAATTAAATTTCCTCATTAGAAATGATCAGAAATTAGAAAATTTTTCTTTCATCCCAATTATTATAATCGATGTTTTCAAACGCGTCACTTGAACTTGACCAATGGTTTCCTGAATCATTATCGTCATGATGATAATGTAATATGTTGACGAAAATGATGATTACATCATGAAGATGATATAAATAACAACAAGAGAGAGAGAGAGAGAGTGAGTGAGTGAGTGAGTGAGTGAGAAGCTCAGAAACTCTATTAATAGATCAGGAAGCAAAAGAAGATAAAAAAAGTAAAAGGAAAAAAAGTTTCCTTTTTTAGAAAAAAATTTCTCTTTCATTCTGAACATAAATTCAGATATAAATCATTTTCTATCATGAATTGTTAATACCGCTGAATTTACATTATTTTTAATTGAACAATTAACCCTAACAAATGAGAAGTGATTTAATTTAATTTCTCTAAAACCTTAATTAGTTAACTGTCAATAGTTTGAATTTATTGGTTAATAGACGCAAGGGTAACATGTTACATTGAATTTAACACCAATTTGAAAGGGATTTAATTGTAAACCCTTAATTGTTGACTGAGTTAATAACGATTCTTTTTGTTTCTGGACAATTTAGTTTCAACAATTTAACTTTATATTGATGATAATGATGATGATGAACAGGAAGAAATGAAGATAAGTTTGTTTTAGTACAACTGTACTTTAAGTAAATGGTAAAGTTAAGGTATGAGAAGGAAAAAAAAAAGTTTTCTGTTGATAAATTTCAGCTGATAGATGATGATAATGATGATGATGATGATGATGATGATGATAAGGATGAAGGAAGATGGATGATAACGGATGCAATTGTAACTTGACGATTGATGAGGTTTCAACTAATGGTAAACAGTCAGCAATCAATGTTGATTGTGATTGTATTTATGATTATTATTATTGCTTATGTTTATTAATGATGATATTGTATTTTTATCACAATAGTTGATGATGAAGGTGATGATGATAATGATGATGAGCTATAAGATGATAATGAAGATAAAGAAAGAGTAACCAAAAAAGATGATGATAAAGGATGAGTATAGATGAAAGTTTATCTTTAATGCTAAAAATATTATCATCCAGAAATGGATGATGAGTAAGTGAATGAGTGAGAGAAAGATTCAGTTATTAATGTAATTTATTGAAATGAAGCAAATAATAGGCTCTATTGACCATTGGTCAGTATTTTTATTCACTGGCCATTGTATTAGGTCAAAGACGATTGATTTTATCTTTTCTATTGGTCATTGTTTCAATTTCATTCTTGTTCCTGATGGATATGAAATCTTTTTGTATTTTTATCATCAGGGAACCGGGAAAATGACCAATGGTAAATGTATTATATTATTGAATCTACATTTTAATCAGTCAATCATTATCTTCATGATGATGATGAAGATGGTTAGGAAAGTGTAACAACAACAAAAATAAAAAGAGCTGACCAATGGTCAAAACTCAAAGATAAGTAACATAAAAAGGTCAGTGTTTTTTTGTTGTTGTTATTTTGTTGCCTTTGGTATTTGATTGTTGTTACTATGATTACTATGGGTTGACATTTGCTTTTACCTTAATTAGATTTGGGTTTTCAATTGTTGTTAACTTAATCACAATTGAAAGGATCAATCAGAGTGATTGAATTATAATCACAATTAGATATCTGAATGGGAGCGAGAGACGTTTAAATTAAATCACTGGGATAAATTATCTTTGATTCTGTTGTTTGATTAAAAATTTACACAAACTGATTAGCATTTGTCATCATTATAATCATTTTGATTAGTTGATTGTTGACCATTCATCATTCTCATATTATTATTATTATTATTATTATTATAATCAATTACCAATAAACAATTTGATTGATTGTTTATTAATATTTTATTAGCAAACAAACTGAAACATTTAACTGTCCAACTTGTAACTTAATCATGATTAACTTAATTGTATCTTACATTTTTGTTTTATTCACAAAGTTAATTATTTAATTGTGTTTACTTATTATTATCATTGATTCATTTATTATGTATTATTATGTATTCACAATTGGTTAAAGGTTGAACGGTAATTTACTGATGATTAATTAATTGTTGATCAAAATGTTTCCAACAATCGGATCAAGTTCAAAATTTAAATATTTACTTTTTTTCCTCCTTCCCTCATGTAAGTACATTTATATAAATTGTCAAGTGATTGATTCAGTGATTTAATTATCAATCTCTCATAGTATTAGTTTATCCAATTGACACATTGATTAATTAATTATCATTAAATCAATTCAATCAACAAAAAAAACTCATCAACTGATTAACTTTGATGATTTAAATTAATTTGACTTTTTCTTTTCGGTCTAGACTTTCAAATATTATCATTTGGGTTAGTTGAGTCTCTAGATCATTGAACTAATCAGTTTCTCATCATTCTTGTTATTATTTATTAATAGATTTCATGATGATGATAAGGAAGATGTGTAAACAATTGTAAATATTGTCGAGTTTGAGAGAGAGAGAAAAGAAAAAAGTTCTAATGTCAAAGGTAAAAGTTTCCTGAGAAAAGGTTTAATCGATAATGAAGTTTAATGAGTTTCTTTGATTATTGATTAGTTGATTACTTTCGGTCATCTGTATAATCAAAACAAATTATGATTCATCAATTTCATCATGAAAGCCCAATGAGTTTCTCATGAAATTTCATCATCATTAAGTTTATACTTAAATAGGCTGAAGATTCTGAGAATTTTTTCTTCAATGGAATTTTCATCTCACTCACTCACTCACTCTCTCTCTCCTCTCTCTCATTTTTCTCATTACTTGTGATTGAAATTAGGTTAAGGATGATAAGACTGATGATGATTAGTCATCTCTCAAATGAAAACAAACCACTCGTTGAGACGTTTATTAAAAGCCTTGTGAATGAGTAACAGGAAGTTTTCATCATCCTCCTTATCATCATAATCGTTATCATCCACACCATGATGAGTGAGTCAGGCTGTAAGTAAATGAATCAAATTTCATGGTAAAGATGATCAAAGGAAGATAAAGTGAGTCATTAATTGGGAAGAAAACTTTTTTTTTCTCTCAATGAATCTGTCAGATCTTTCAAACGATACGTTCGTTAGCACTTTTCAAAAAGAGAGAAACAGATTATTATCAAGATAAAAGAAAACGATCAAGATGATGATAAATGAAGATAATAGGTGATAATATACGAAAGAAAATCAAAGACAAGAGAGAGAATAAAAAATAGAATTGAAACTTTCATCACATTCGACGCAAGTCTGAACTTTTTTTACTACGTTTCACAAACGAAAATGAACTTCATTAAATAACATCATCTCTCTTTCACTTTTATCATGTTGTTTACAAAATTTCTTTATCATTCCCCTCGTTTCATTATTCTTATGAAACGTTGCATTCAAGTTCATCATGATGAAATCACCTTTAGATATTAATATCTCAAGATTTACCTTGTTATTGGTTGAAATTTTTTGTTACCTTCTTGTAAATTCAATGATTATTATTATTATTATTATTTAATAGTACTGGAAATATTATTTTGGGAATTACCATGAAATGATGATGAAGATAATGATTACACTGAATAGCACTTATTGATCAATATCATGATATTTACAGTTAATCAACAAAGTATAAGGTTATGGATTCAATGGTTTATTATTAGGAAATTATTCTGATCATGATTATTATTATTTCTGAAGATACTAATAAATGGTAACAGGTAATCAGCGGCATCTATTGTTATTATCATTTAATTATCGAGAAAATGAAAGAAAGAGAGAGAGACAGAGAGAGAGAGAGAGAGGGAGAAAACATTCTCTATCATCTTTGGGTGTTTTTCATCATCGAGTTTAAGTGATTACACTGACAACGTGATTGAATTTCAATCATCATTTCCGTTTCCTGTATCAACTCCCATCTATTATGACTCATTCTCTCTCTCTCTCTGATTTATCTAATATCACCATGTATATAATAATATATACCAGTGTCTCTATGAAAATAAATGATCAGATAAGAATGGATTAAGATTTGAAGGATTAACTTGGTAATGGAAAGTGGATAAGGATCAAAATAATAACCAAACTTAATTGAATTAATTTATCTGGTTAGATGATGATGAAGATAAGATGAAGATGAAATTTTTTTATCTTCCATTCACTTTTCCAATTGAAATAATAAACAGTTAACTCAAATTTTTATCTCTTAATTGAACTAATCCCTAATATCATCTAATCCATCAGATAAGTTAATCAAAGTCCAACAGAATTTTGTAAATATCATACAAGTTAATTAACTGTAATCAACTTCAATTATAATAAAATTGATAATATTTTAAACAATTTAAATTTCATCAATTTCAATTTGATTATCATCATTGAATCAGAGTAAATTTAATCCTGACTGTTGATTATTCAGATTTTTAGATTGAAATTAATGATCAATTTAAATATCAAACGTATCTTTTTTTTGTTCTTGATTCAAATTGTTGATTAAAGTAACAAATTTACTATTATCAGTTATTTAATCATCAATATAACATGATAATAATGATCAACTTCATCTCTTACCTATTAACCAGCACCAAGAAAAAAATATTCAACAGAAACTTATTCAGGTGAGTTAATATTAACGTTGACCTTTATATTATTATTATTTACATGATTGGCAATGTTATCATAGCAATCAGCTGACTGAGAGAGTACGAATTCACTTTAACCTTTAAATAGTGTATATATAGTTCAGCTCATTATCATGATGATGAACTAGTACTAAGTAAATTTCGAGAAGACAAGAAATTGGAAGAAAATAAAATCGAAAGTACAAAAAAAAATCCATTTGAGAATAAAAAATATTCGAGACTCAATCATATTCAATACATTATGGATAATGAAAATTAAGGATGAAGAGGGAGAAGTGGGTGTATGATGATGATGATGATGATGATGATTGTAAATAAACAAACACGCACTAAATTGGTAACCATAAATTGCTTGGAAATTTAAAATTGCGTGATCAATGTTAAAAAGTGGAATTAAAATATTAGAAGAAAAAGAAAACAAACTTTTCATTCATATGTACAGTTAACTTGAAGCTTTGGATGAAGAGAAGAGGATGAAAAGAAAGGAGAAAAGTAAGAGATGATGATGATGATGATGATGATAAAGAAATTGCCATCATCATCTTTAAAAATGCTTTGAACGTGCTAAGTTTTTATGATAACGTTTGATTGTTGATTAAAGCAGTAAATTGTTAATCTGTCTGATTGATGTGTAGAGAGAGAGAGAGTAAAACTTTTAAATTGTTACCTTTTTCTTTTGGTAAATTGTTGTTTGAGTGAGAATTAAATTGATTTCTGTGAGTATGCATTTGAACAAGCTGATTAAAATAATCACCATGATAATCAGCATAAGTGAAATATTCAATTTCTTACCTTGAAAATTGAATTTTCTTAACGGAAACAAATACGAAAAGAAAATGGTTACTTTTTGTTTTCATCTCTCACCTTTTTAATTGTTACACTCTTGATTAGGTTTACTCATTGATTGATTCTCGATTTACCTTAATTGTTGTGTTGTTGTTGTTATTTTTTGTTGTTGTTGATTGAAAACCTGAAATTTTATTGGGTATTTACATTGATTGTTGTTGTTGTTGTTGTTGTTGATGTTTTTATTGATTTTTTCCCGTTTGATTCATTAATTTATTTCATCATTCATGTTGATACTCATTGTGATGACGTTCATTAGCTTCATGTTTGTATATATATTTAGATATATGAATGAGATTATCACATAGGGAAAACCAGAATTTGGTTAATTGCCTGAGGCAATGGAAGGCGCCAAGTTACCGATATTTAAATAGAGAAAAATTCTGGTTTCAATTCTTGAATGGAACTGAAAAACTTTTCCAACTTGATTTTCTTCCTTCTCACTCTCCAATTAACGTAACAATTTGTTAATTGTTATTAATGATTTACGTTCATGTAAAAGGGTATATTAATAGTTACAAACAATTTAGTAATAACAATCAACTTTATTCAATGTTAATTGTTTCTGGATCAACAGTTTCCTTAACCACAGTCGCCATCTAACGGTAACAATTTATTAATGGAAACAATTTAAGCTTCAATATTGACACAATTGATTAGCTAATTAAAGATTAAACTTGTTGATAATTAACTTTATTTAATTTCTTTCTTTAATTGTTCATTTACTTTGTTGTACAATTTAAGGTTGAATTTACAATCAACTGTTTACATTTTGTTGCTGTTAATTGTTTGCTAATTGTGATAATTGTAATTTAGATGGAAACTTTTAATTGTTGTTGTTGTTGTTGTTATCATTGATTGTCCTTGATTAGTTCAGTTAATTTATTTTTATACTCTAGGTATTGATTTAATTTGTTGTTATGATCATTGTTTATTCAACTTGATTTGATTAATTAGTTTGCAAGTTAATTAATTGTTGGGACAATCAAATGATACTTTATATTGATTTCTTTTTGTTATTGTTCATTTGATGAAAAATTTTCTTACAATTAAAGTTAATTATGATACAATTCGTACAATTAACCTTTTTTAGGTTAATTGTTGCCGCTGATTGTTTCTTTCATCTAATCATTTCAATCAAATATTTATCATTATCAAAGGTAAAATCATCTCAACAATTTTAATCACTGGTTTCAATTAATAGTAACAATTAATAATCACCACAATCAACATCATATGAGTGTATCTTAACAATATATAAATTATATATTGACGTAAGGAAACAATGATAACAATTAACAATCAATAATAGTGATAATCAAATTGTATGAATACGTCATAAAGTAAGACTTAACAATCAGCCGAAAAGTTAATCAACAACAATTAAATTAATCATTCAGCTAATAATAATAATATAATGTTAAAATCCAATTGGGCAAATTCAATTTTGATTGATAAAATTTTCAATCAATTGATTGTTTGACATTTAAACAGTTAAGCTAATTAATTGATCTGGTTTATGACAATGACATTTAAATTGTTATAACAATTTAAGTTTAATCATCATGTTTACATTGAATCTAAGATTTACTCAGGAATTATATTAATTAACTTGAGACAACTGAATTAACTTTTACAATTTATTTACAATTGTGTCTAAAAATTAAGTCTTTCTCACATGAAACTTAATTAACTGATTGAAAAAGGAAGACAATCTAAAAGCTTAATTGTGGATTAAGTTGATTAATAGAAAACTGGATTAACTCAATCAGTATATTAACCTGATTGTCTCTTGAGGTTTAAATTGTGATGATTGAGTAAAATTAAACCTCTAATGTTAATGGTTAAGCCTTAATTGTGACAATTATATTATTATAATAATAATTTCTTTTCGTTAATTGTGATCAAAAATAATCAATCATCGGTTTCCCAATTGATTAATTTGTCGGCATCTCTGTGATCAATTAAATCGGCACAATTAACGGTACAATTAAATACCATTGATTATCAGTCACTCGGCATCAGCACCTTAAAAGTTAATCAAATCAACTAATCATCTAATTCAGCAGCTAAATACACAATCAGTTCCTAAATGCTTCTGATGATCAACTGATTGTTAATTATTCAGATAATCTAACTAATGATTAAATCAGAATCAGAATCAAAGGTTAACCAAATTATAAAAAAAAACTCCAAGTGAAAACAAAAAGTTCTTGGTTAATGTTTAATTCACAAATTCTGGACAATTTGATGGTGATTTAATTGTTATCCCATTTTGGGTTAACCAGATTATCATGAGATGATTAAGATTAACAATTAATCAACTAGGAATTAAGCTCATAAAGTTAATTCAATTGATTCTCAATGAAAAAACTTGTTGGGTTTGTTTACTTTTTTCAAGGAATCTGAATACATCTCATGATCACAATCAAGGCTACAATTAAATCACAAATTAACTATTAATTCATTGTTAAGGTTTCATCAATTGTTAAAGTTAATTGTTGTTAATGTCAGTCTTTAATTGTAATCATTAATACATTTAGTTTTTTTCCTCTCCTCTAATCAATTGTGTTGATTGAAAAACAAAAACTTATTGGTTCATTTAGTTAATTGTTTTGATTGATTCTTGTCTTAATTAACTATACAATTGTCTTATTCCCTTTAATTGTGTACTTGACCAAAACGGAAATGATTAAATTAATAATAATGAGAAAACAGGAAAAATGTCTCAGGTTGCCAACAATTTGAAAAACATTTGATTGATTATTGACAATTAAATTACATATGATATTTAAATGAGAGACAATTAACAAACTAATCAATGATAAACTAAATTAAAACTTAAATATTACCGTTAACATTTGTGTTTCCTTTTTTGTTTTGTTTTCCATTCAATTATTAACTTAATTGTTACTATTTTAAATCGTTAGGTATTCATCATCAGTCTGTAATTAAGGTAAAAAAGTAGTAAACAAGATGATTAAGATAATTATGATTAGTTAATTACACTTAGTACTTGTGAGACCAGTGTAATAAAAAAAGATACCAGACATTTGGCCTTTCCTATGGTAATCACATTGGAAGATGAAAAATGATGATAAGAGGATGAGGATGAAAAAGAAAGAGAAAAAAGCAAAAGTTTATTGACAATTTGACTTTTGTTTAATTACGATGATCAATATAATCAACAATTAACAGGATGATGATGATGATGATGATGATGATGATGATAAACCTCTGGATTGCATCAAGATCCAGAGGTCAAAGTATATTTAAGATCTTCCTGGAAGAGCAGAGAGAGAGAGAGAGAGAGAGAGAGAGAGAGAGAGAGAGAGAGAGGAAGATAAAAGAAGATTATAATTTCCATCATCTGGCTTATCCGTAGCATCCTCATCCCAAGTCCGTTTTTTGTTTAAAGAGGACGAAAAGTTTTGACCTGACAAGTTTGTACTCGAACCTGATCAAATTGATGGTGAAAATGATCCAGGGAAAATGATGACATGAGGAAGATAAATATTACTTGATTGGTGATAAATTAAACAATGTTTTTGTTTTTCTTATGGTTACAATTAATTAATTACCCGATGAAAACTGTATCATGTCTTTCAGTAAGAGCAATTAATTGAGCCATCACCATAATGATTAACATCAATTGAGATATTATAATACAAATAATGATGAAAAAACAAACAATTCCAATTCCTCGAAATGATTTAATATATTGGAATAGGAAAAAAGTTGATATCGAATCGGTAAATCGGATGTGACCTTTAGTGATCTTTTCATTGATTATCAATGAAAATTTTAAATGATTGTCTTGATCATCAGCGTAATCGTTACGTGTCAATCTGCTTAATTGTCACAGCCTAATGAGCCAATTAATTGTGAAAATCTTTGATTCTATTAACTTTAAATTACTAAGTTGATTAATATTGATTTTCATGCATCAATTGAATCAATTTACTATCAAATATATTATACGATTACAATTAACTTTCAACAATTAAATATGAATAAAAATTAAACTCACTGACAACATTACAATCAACAAATATCAACATCATTAAGTGATAACAATTAACAAACAGTAAACCAGAAATTAAAATGATGTTTTCTTAATGATCATTTTGTTATTAAACAATTAAAAGTTAACTTAATTGAATTTATATCCATTAAATTGTCTGCATACAAAAGTTAATTTCATGTTTAAATTGTTTACTAATCCAAATCAAGTTAATTAATAATCAAGGATTCTAAACATTGAATCAAAAAGCCAAAACATTGATGATTTTTTCATTTCAAGACCTAAACAATTAACAATTGGTAATCATTATTGATTAATTAAATTACAATCAAGGTAAATAATGGGCTGGGTTTGATTAATTGTCAATCTTATGTCAAAATCATTCACTCAGGATAATATAAGTTCATTGATTCATAACAAAATAAAAATGGAGATTATGATTATTAATTGTGAAAATCAACCAATTCGTGTAGATTAACAATCAGCAATCAATTAACGTAATCGCAATTTAATTGGCAATAGATTTTGTTTCCAGATTAAAGGTAAAAAAAACTAATTCAAAGACTTTGCAATTTCATTTATATTTGACAATTAGTTAATTATTAATCTTCATCCTCATCACTTGATCAACATCTTGATCTTTGATACCTTTGATTTAATTGTTGTTGTTGTTGTAAATATTAATAATTAGTCAACAACAATCTCAAGAGTAAATTTCACTTGATCAAATAAATAATAACAATTAACTAATCAACAAGAAACAACAAGTCAAATGATGAAATGTTTTACTTTTAAACATAACAATCAATATGAAGACAACAATTAGTTGATCATAATCAACAATAAACAGCTGATGAGTTTTGATCAATAAAAAAGTTCTGGTTGAATTTTCATCAATTCCGTTTCCGTTTGAGTCTTCAAACTTGGTCACTTTATTGTTGCAATCGAAAGGCCAAATTATTAGATCGGCTAATGATACATATCGATAGTCGACCTTGAGTGGATTATGATAATATGAAAAGTACCGTTATCCTGATTCATCATGAAAAAAATGAGACAAATTCAAGGTCAGATGAGGAAGAAAAAAATTCCCATCCCATATCTTGAATGGCGTGTAAATGAAACTAACATTGAAACTTTTTCTACCAAATTAATCATTCTAATGATGATTAACAATAATTGATGATAATTTTCATTTCAACAGTTAACGATAATCAAATTGTTTTGATTGAACAATTTAACTGTTTCAAATAATTAAACCCAAAAAGTCAAGGTGATGATTTGTTTACATTTAATCATTACAAACGTAACGTTTTTTATTTTCATTGTTATGGTCGTTACCTTGTTAATTGTTGTGTCTGTTGTTAATTGTAACTAGGTTAATATACTGATAATATGACGATTAACAATTAATATTGATCATTATTTATAATTATCATTCTCTAGGTGATTCTGTAAATTATATTCAATCAAATCAATTAACCTAAATTTGGATATTATGATTTGTTGATCAACAAGGTTAACCAATTGGTTGAATTTGTCTATTGAGAGACATTGTTTTAATTGTTGTTATTTAATCATCATCACAATCAAATTCAATTAATAGTGTAAAAATTTTCCCCTTTTTTTTGTCTGATTGAAATTTACCGTTATTTTTTTCCTTTCGTTAATCAATAAAGTTAATTGGTAATAACAATCAAAATCAAGGAAGAAAAAAAATTGAATTTTGTTTTCACTTGATTGGATTATCGAAACAAAAGTTTACTTTTTTTCCATCAACAATTTAATAGTAACAACAACATTTAATTAGGTTTGATTTTCATTGTCATCCAATCAATTGTGTAACATTATCATCTGAAAACTTTTCCCAAGTATTTCAACCAACCCACTCATCATGATTTTCCCACTCCCCCTCATGAAACCACCGCCACCATAACCTTTGGATAACAGAAAATGAAATTTTCTCAGTCACTTGAAATCGTATTCATTGAGTTTCCTGGAAATTTGATCGATTCTCATCTTCCTCTTCCTCGTCATCATCATGATCATTTTCATCTGATAATAATCATTATTATCGTAAGTCTCTCCCTCTCTCTCACTCTTTCTTCTCTCTCTCTCTATCTCAAAAAGAAGTGGGTGTAAAGGGGAGAGTGGGAAACTCTTTGACCTTTAAATGTCAGAATTTCTTTGGAAGAAAAAAAATGTAACACTTTTCCCTTTCAGTCTCTCAGTTCAAGGTAATCAAAATGATACAATTGAATTTCATGATGATACTCTAGATTATATTCACCATCATCCTGCTCATGGGTATGAACTGAATCATCACCATGCACAAAAATATATTGTTCAATTGTTCATTATTAGATATCTAAACTTGAATTGAAAAAAAAAAATTTTCTCACCAAAGAAAAACATTCATTTCATAAATTCTAACTGGACATTCACACTACTGGACATTGGTCAATATACTACATTTGTACTTGATTGTTGATGTGTTTTCATGGGTAAATTGTTATTTTTTTCATGGCATTTTTTTTATATCCTCAATTCATCCAGACTCTGAGTTGGAATCTTTTTCCTACCTTCTTATTATGTATACAGAGTTTCCACCTATTGGATTTTTATGGTAAAATTTTCATTTTCTGGTTCTAATTGTTGCAATTAATTGTTGTAATTTCATATATTACCAATTGTTTACAATACAATTAGGCAATCTTTTAATTGTACTTGATTTTTTTAACTTGAAATCAACAAATTGTCAACAATTTGTTGAATATCCTTGATTTGAACACTTTGTTGCAATTGGTTTATTGTTGTTTGTTTGTTTACTGATTTTGATGAAATTAATCATTTAAATTGCAATCTACTGACAGAATGTTAATTGTTATGATTAACCGTATATAATTGATGTGTGATTAAGCAACAGTAACAATCAAATTTTTTTTGTTGAATAAATCAAACCTGATTAACAATCAATTTGATCGTTGAGAATGAATATAAATTATACTCTAATCAAAACAATTTATATGTTAATCTGATCACAATTAAAGGTAAACTCTTTGTATAAGATTAACTGTATTAAGAAAATTATATAACATTAAGTTAATTGTTGAGATTATCAATCGATACTCAATTATAACGGAAACGGAAAGTTAATGTTTAACGTGATTAAAGGTAATAATTTTTTTTTATGATCATTTGTTGATTCACCAATTGCTAATTAACATTAATTGCTTACAATAGTGAAATTTACTGGTAATATTAGACGAAAGGTAAGTTAATTGTAATTCATTTAGTTCATTGATTAGTATTGATCATCTGAATGGGTTAATAATAATGATGAAATTATTTTCTTCTCAAATTGAAAGTTATTCATGGCGAGTTGATGATGATGAATATAAATATAATGAGAATGAAAGAGGAAAAGGAAATTAAAATAAGATGAAGATGAAGAAATAAAAATCTATGGATTAGTTTCAATTCAGAAGATTTAGATTCAGTTCTTCATGATTAGATGTGAGTAGAGGAGGAAAAAAAACTTCTTATCGTGAATCTAAGTGAAAGGAATCTAATCTGAACTTTTATCATGATGATGATCATCATCAGAATGATAATAATAATAATGCCAATGATAATTTTGGATTCATCTTTTTTATATATTGTATCTCATTTAATTCAGATGATGAATGTGAGCTAATCTGAATCGGGATGAAGATGAAAATCGGTTTCATCAAGATATTAGTAAATCCCTGAAGAGATGATGATGATGATGATGAGAATAAGAATACTTTTTGTTAGAGACTATGAACTTGTTTCACTGGAAGGAAACTCTGTTTCCCTGAGAAAAGGAAGAAGATGAAAAATTCTGAGGGAAAAGGTAGAAGAGAGAGAGAGAGGAGAGAGAGAGAGAGGTCGTAATGATGGTAATAAGGTGGAGAGGAAGTAAAAATGTAAAGGGTGGGAGATGAGAGGGAGGGAGGGTTATTGATCATTCGATATAAACTTATATCAACTCCCAGGCGGTAGGAAACAAAGATAAGTTTCCAAAGGGAAAAAGGTAAGAGGAGTGGGTGGAAGAGGATTAGGATCATGATGATGGTGGAGAGAATGTTAAATCTATGCCACTCTCATCTGATTCACTTTCACACCCAACAACCTGAATGAAACCAAAAAAATACTCTGATAAAAAAGATCAGATTAAACCAGAGGGACTTTATTGCCAGAGAAAATCAAAACCATATAAAGCTAACAATGATTTTATCAACTCACTCCAACTCCCATTCTCACTCTCACTTTTATCTTCTTTTGCCTTTACCTTTTTCTATTCTCAGAAAACTATTTACCTGTCTATTGAATTTTCATCTTCCCATGGTGATGATGAAACTACAACAATGTCTGTCTTTTGAGTCTCATGAAAAGTAACAAAAATATTAGACAATAGAGAGAGAAAATTTCTTGTCCACTTCCTCCATCTTCATCCTCTCTCTCTCTCAAAGTCCACTCTTCATCTCATCTTACCCACCGACTATCTTGTCATCTTCCTCTTATCATCCTATTAAATGTAAAGAAAAAAAACTGATCGAAATTGAAATAAATCTTTGATGATCTTTTAAACGAGTTACCTTTTCAAACGATTCAAACTTTTTCACTTCCGAAAAATTGATAAACTGAAAACTAATTAGTTTCACCTTAGTTTCAATTATTTATAATTCGAGATGAAATTGATCAGGTGTATGCATGTGAGATGCAAATTCTGGTGAAATTGAAGCATTAATATCAGGTAAGAAGATGAGAATTAACTTTGATACTTAATTTGAAAAGTTCACCATAAATTGTTTAGGTAATCAAATATCCAGTAAGCTGTTAATCTAAATTTTTCCACCGGTGGGAAATGATGATGACATTAAAAACAATATAATGAAATTGATGATTGAAACATTCAACTAATTATCTATCATTATCTTAATGGTAATACAAAAGTAAAACATGCCAAGTATTATATTACTTGGATCCCTAATATAATATATAAAATTTTAAGAAAGCGTTTAAATTTGCTCATCATTTCCGTTTCCTGTTATCTTTTCACCTGTACAATGTACATATACTTATGAACATGCTAAAGAAAAATTATGTATTAAAGTTAATTGTAATTACATGAGATGGTTAATAATGTAAAAGATTACTTTTTACTTGTTTTCCTATTGAACAGGTAAGTAAATTGAATAATGTTAAAGTTAAATGTCCGACTTAGATGAGGTCAGTTATCAGGTCAACTGGATGATTGGAATGCTGTTAAAATATGATTGCAACCTATTATTGTAAATATATTACCTTGTTTTCTGCTTTTGTTTCATTTTATTTGCTAATGTGAGTAAATTTTACCTGTTTTTCAATGGTGATGCCATTTAAACATGTTAACTGATACGTGATTCAAGTCTTGTCCAGAAGATTGAGTTTCATGCATAACCAATTGGTTAACAACTTAAATTAATATAAGTCAATGATCCTTATCATCAGTTTGATTACCTGATGATGGTGATGATAATGATGATGACGATGAGCAAAATTCATTCACAATCATCATCAAAACGCTGAGAGATATTTATCTGTTTTTTTCTTGTATCAAGATGAATCAAACTGAATTTTACATTTACTGAAATGCTGGAAATTGTTTTCCCACCGAGGATTATGATGAGAAGAAGAAAATCTTCCAAATACTACCATGGACATGGTGAGAATGATGATGATAAGGATGATGATGAGGATGAGGATGACAAAGTTACTCTCCTTTACTAATGTAAACTTTTAGGTTCTTGTTGTTGGTTTAACTTTCCCACTTTGACATTTGATACTTTGATGTAATCTTTGGCTTTTCTCATTTTTTAATTAGTCTTGACCATTCAGTCATTCACAAACTGTTTGCTTGATTGACCAACCAGTCAACACCAACTGACCAGGAAAAAGGGGAAAAGGTTATATACTTAGGATATATTATATATTTATCTCTCTCTCTCTCTTTCTGGCTCTTTGATTTTTTTGCTATTCGATGAAGTAAAAAGATGAAGTTAAGAAATCGGAAAAAAAAAGTTTTCGAAACTTTTTCACTTGATCGTAAGTATCTACAAAATTGCATCATTTTGGCCACGATTTTACTGGTCACTTATCCTTGACCAATAAATGATTTACACAACTATCCAAGGTTAATGAGTGTGACAATTATCAACACGTAGTCAACAATTAATGTGTCAATGGTTAGGATAAGGTAACATGTCAAAACTTTTGTCAACTTTTTTGTTTGAGGTTTTTTTTTGTATATTAATAACTAGCACGTTGTCAACGTTGATATATTTAAATATATTCATCCTACTAATTTAAACGTGGTAGGAAAGACAATTAAGATAATTAAACAATTAACAGGTAAGAGAAAGAGAAACAAATTATACTAAATTAAAGCGACTCATTGAAATGTAAATTGTTACAATCAGCAAACAATCAACCTTGTTTTTAGAAGAGCAATTTTTAAATTAATCATTTAACTTTCCAATTTATATTAATTGTAAGTTGAGATTCTCATTTGTCCATCAGATTAAATTGATCACAATCAACGTTTCATTAATCGTTGTTATTATTAAAGTCTAATCGTAATAATAATCAGGAAAAAACAAAGGACAATCAACAATTTTGATTAATTGTTAACAATTTAATCACAATCAAGAGGCTCTAATCATATAGGTTAATATTGATTGGTGGGTATTCATTAAGTAAATCAAGTTAATAAGCATACGAAAGGTTAACCATGCATAAGAATCAAGGTAAATATTATTATATGAGAAAGAAATTTTTTTTTGTCCAACCAACATGTTTGATGTCAATCATAATCATTTACAATTAACTAACTAATATAATTCATAATTTATTATCAAGTGAATTAAGTGACTCCACCAATTAGTTTATAATCATCTCAATCAATCAGTTTAATCAACCACTGCAATTAATTTGTGTGTGTGTCTTGATATCAACTGTACATGAACAGTTTAATAATTAATTAGCTAATCCATTGATTCATTCACACACAATTATAAGATAATTCATATTGATTATGATTTAACTGATAAAAAAAACAATTTACTAATTATCATTCAGAATTCAGTCTTGTTGCCAATTTAATTAACTGATTTAGATCAATGAAAAAAAACTCCAATTGATCATAACAATTGATCAAAGTAAAAAATGTCAACATTATTTTGCTTTTTTCATCTCATGAAATTGATCAGATTTGAATTAAATTCTGATTGAAACTCATGAAAGAGAGAGAGAGAGAGAGAGAGAGAGAGAGAGAGATCAACAACCAAATAATCAACTAATTGTTACAATTAAGCAAATCCGCTTGAGACGGATTATCATCTGATCACCAATGAGACTGAGAGGAAGTGCAGTTGAAAGACTATGATGATGAAGATAATTAATGATGATAAGAAAGACAAAAGGAAAGAGGTAAAGTTAATAATAACCTTTGTGCCGATACTAAGGTCACCATATTGGAAGCGTTGTCGATCGTTATAATTATCATCATAAAGATGTCAGGTCAATATGAGAGCGAAAGAAAAAGTTTTTCTTCTTCTCCTTTTTATCAATGACATGGATTCGGTCTGTTGATTGTTAGTTAATTGTCATGATTATCAGTAATTAGTTGTCAATGATTACCATCTATTTATCACTAACAATTTAGTGTGAATTTAAATCACTTCGTCTAATTATTACTCTAATTGTTGTTGCTCAACATTAATGGTCACTTTGCAATTGATAAAGTTTGTCAGATATTTTTATTGGATAACATTTGAATGTTAATCATTTTAATTACTGTGTTTAATTATTGATTAATTAGCTCATGATCATCAACGGAAACTGTTGTTGATGTTGTTTATTCAGACTGATGAGGATTTTTAATTGTTTACCTGAGCCAATTAACGGCTATTGATTGTTTACCTATTTCGTATATTGAAATGATTATTATTAGTGTTAATTGTTAGTTAATAAACTGTATGCATCTTGAAATGGCAACAATTAACTTTAATTGTTGTAATACATGTGAATAATTTTGCTATTGTTGCACCTAAACAATTAAGAGGTAATTAAAAAATATGAAAGGTTAATTGTCATTTCTTGTTGATTAGCAAGCAGACAAAATTAACTATTGTAATAGTTTAATTTAATTGTTAATCAACATTTAAGGTTAACAATTTGATACCTTTCATTTAATTATTAATGATGATTATTAAATTGTCTCTTAATTGTCAAGTAAAAGGTTATTGTAACTTTAATCATCGTAATTTAATCAATAACATTAAAAATTGATCCTAATCGATAATCATTATTATTTTAATCATCAGTCTTTAATCATGATTAAGGTTGATCAAAGTTTTCACAACAACTAAATCAAAAAAAAAATGCTCGATTTGATTAGGAAATAGTTAATCATTTGAAATTGAATTAAATTGTTGGCACGTTGGAAATTGATTAAGAAACTTTTTCTATCACAATTACCTGATTGTTTGGTCACCTTGATTATTTGGATTAATTTTGATTATCCAATCAAGAAGATGAAAGGATTAGATTATAATTTGATTGTTAATTGTTTACGACAACAAAAATGATCACACAAATTGATTGTGATTAAGTTTTCATTTGATTAATAATTAATCAATAATCGTTTCTGTCTCTCTCTCTCTCCACCCAATCCAGTAATTGTAATTAGCTTTAAATTAATTGTTAACAATGAATTTCTGGATTGATTATAAGTGAGAGAGAGAGACAAGTTAATTAACTTGAATAGCAATTAAAGTAAAAACAATCAAGGTTAACAATCAACTGGACAATTAATTGTTTCCTGAATCAAAACCTGAACAGGAACAACAACAAATTAAACTTACACAATCAATGACAATCTTAATTAATTATTGTTCATTTGCTGTTCACAATAATGAATTAAATAAATATATTGATCAGTGAATTGAATCAATCTTTCATTTATACCCTAAGGCTATTAGACTGTAATTAAATTAATCATCACAAATAAGACATATTTTAACACTAAGACGAAAGGTAATTACTTTTAATTAACAACAAACGGGAAACAATTTAGATAATTAATGTTATTGATCAACTGGATAAAGATTAATTGTTAATGTTTGTAAATCAAATACTATTATCACAATGATAATGGAGGAAGAAAATTTAGAATTGGTATGAATTTTTAAATTGTTATCATTAAATTGTTCTTGTTACAATTTAATCAAGTTGTAGAGATTTAATTTGAAACAGTAAATTATGTAAATCAGTGAATCAAATTACCATGATTATGATTATTATCTTGTAAGAATCATGAATAAAATTGAATTTCTCATCATTTCTTATGAGAAGAGTGAAAATTTTTCTCAACCAGAAAAGTTGAAGAAAAAAAAAGTTCGAACTTTTTTCCATTCGAATTGAGAACTTTTCTTCTTACATAAATAATCACAGTTGAATTGTGGAAGACAGAGATGAATTGATGATAATACTCTCAGTGAGAGAGAGAGAAAGATGATGATGAGGATGAGGATGATAAGAGAAACTTGAAGACTTGAAGATTTCAACATCTAGGGTAACAAAGTGATGACCCAAACAATTGGTCAAGTTAAAGTGACCATGATAAATGTAATCATTGTAATGGTTTTGTGTTCCAATGATGATGATGATGATGAGGATGATCATCACCATTGAAACAATTAAATGACCTAGACAATGATCAGGCTGTAAAATCTGGTAAGTGTGAGTAGATTGTTGTGGATTGGAATTTAAAGAAACCATAAACAAAAGTGGAAAGAAAGAGAAAAAGAAAGGGAAAAAGCTTGAGATCCATTTATCTTCACAATCATCATCATCATCATCATCATCTTAATCTTCATCTTTTACCCACTCAAGGGTCCAATATGTCCACTACCATCTAAAGCCTTGACCATCACCACCTTAAAATGGTTTACATGTTCACTTACTTTGAGAATGATTTTTATTAAACTCATAGGAATCCATTGATTTTCCAGTTGAACGTGTTAAACATTTTAAATGATTACATTTAATTCAGTTCAATTCAGTTCACAATTGTATCACAATGATAATAATACAATCAGTAATAAACGTGTAAAACAATAACAATAAAAGTTAATCCATTATCATCATCATCAAATTGGTCATCTCAAGATGATGACCAAGTGAAATTTTTTCCCGTTACCAATAAAATGAAAATGAATCAATACTTTCACCAATTTCTAAACGTAAACGATAATCATTTGCTAATTGTTATCTCGATGGTTAAGTCTACTAAGAACTGAATTTCCTCAATTCGATAATCAGACAAAAAATGATAAACTCTAATCGCGAAGTCAACCAATTTTCAAATGTCCAAACTCGAAGTTCAAATGGTGCGAATATTTCAAATGATTCATGAGATATCATGGTGAACATCAATGACTCAGTTTTCTTTATTAATAACAATTGAATCTTCTAGTGAAATCATCTGAGTTTTCAGGATAATCTTTTGACAACGATAATGAACTTTGGTCTTAGTAATCAGTTAATCATTAACCTATTCAACTGTTTGTAGATTTGAATTGATTGTTGTTTGAGATGGACTTGGAAATTCAAAAGTTAATCATAATAATAAAGAAACGAGATTAGTTTAAGTGAGTATTTAATGAAAAAAATGGATAAAGATGAAAAGAAATAGTTGAATTAGTCAATTGGTTGATTAAGATTTCATCATGTTATTCAGATTCTTGAATGAAGGAAACTTATTATCATGGAGTTAGAGTCTCCCTCTATCGCGATGAAGCAAAAGGAAGATAAAAATGTAAGTAATGAAGATAAAAGATGAGGATGATAAAAGAGGAAGACAAAAAATTTACCTTTTTCTTTTCTAATTTTGTTGTTTCAATTGTTAGATATTTATTTCGTTCTGGTGATGAGGATGTAAAATGATGTCCAGGAATTTGTATTAACCCTGAAGGTAAATTTTACAGAAAAAGATAAACAAACAAACAGGTAACCAAATATGAGAAGTAAATAAGATTAGGATGAAGATGATGAGAGAAAGAAGAAAAATTTTCTCTTCTTCTTCTTGGAATGTCAACTTTTACCTTCTCTCTCTCTCTCTCTCTTCTCTATTTCTCTACATCTTTCTCATCCACAAGTGATGAGGATGATAAGGAAGATGAAAGAAATTTCTCTTTTGACAGTTTCTCTTTTTTTCTTCTTCTTAATTATCATCTTATCCATGAAATGGTTTCTCATTGAAAGAGGGTCAAGGACCTTAACTTACCTTAAATCTCAGGTGTATCAGTAGCTGAATTCAAGGTTAATCTACTGATGATTAAGCTTCATACCGATTGACTCATAATCTTTAATAGTTAATCCCTTGGGTGGATTAACTATTTGATTTACATGGTGAAGCCAAAGTAACGTTTTAATTATTACCATTATCAAGTTCAATTGTCATTCAATATCAATATGAATCTCTAGGATGATCAAAATGGTTAACTTAATTGTCCTCGAGTTCAAGTAAACAAATAAGTTAATTGTTGCTATTTCTTATTATCTCAACAATAGATTTACTATTAGATTGCTGATTTAGTTTTTGTTTTCTTTTTGTGTTTAATTGCTGTTATTTTCTCAATTGATTTAATTTTTGTCACAATTAACCTTTGATAACCTTTTCCTGGTGGTTGTTGTTAATTGTTTTCTTGTTAATTGTAATTAGTTGATAATCTTCTGTGGTTTTTTGTTTCGTTTCAATTGAGGGAAAAAAAATTTCAATTCTCTGAAATGGTTGAAAAGTTTTCTGTATTATAACAATTTATTATTATCAAAAAGAAAGTGTTGTTAATTGTTACAGTTAATTGTTGGAAGATGATTATGGTAAAACATGTAACATCTCAAAGTTAATTGTTGTCAAAGTTAAAAAAACAACTTAAATTGTCAACTGTCAATATGACAAAAGGCTCCAAATGTGAGTTTACTTGATGAGAATTGAAAAAAAAAGCAAAACAGGTAAACCAATTGACAATTCAGTTAATTGTTTAATCTCCATGTGATTTATATTATTAATCATATTTAATTTAACAATTAACTAACGAACTGTTTATAACTTGAAACACTAATTAATCATCTTTTTTTGGTGGTAAATGATTAGTGATGAGGATCAACATCCTCCACCCACTTCCTCCTCTCGAGAGGCACTTGCACAGCTCAATCAATCATGATGATGAAGATGAAGATGATGAAGATGAAGATGAAGATGATTATCATCATCACTAAGCTCCTCCATCTTTACTCAATCCAATCAACCGATGGAAGAGTCAATAACTCAATTAATTTAGTAAATACTTTGATAGTTGATCAACTGTTACTCTGGACTGATATTGACAATTGTTTTCATTTTTGTTGTTGTTGTTGTTGTTGTTGACCAATTTCAATAGTAAATTTTTTAAATTAATTACATTTCATTTAGTTGATTTCTTATATAATAATAACATTAGAAGTTGTTTAATGAGCTTTCCATTGATATCAAAATCAAGATCCAACTCCCTTTTGGATGGGCTTACAATGTATTTGTTGTTGTTTTGTTTACCAAAAAATTGTTTGGCTTATCACAATCAGAATTAGATAATAATAATAATCATATCCATAAGCATAATAATAATATATTAAATATACAGGAGAGAGAGATGATGATGATGATGATGAAGATGATGAAGAGATGTGGAAGACGATTATGATTATGATTATGATAATGGCTAAGTTATTATCGTCTTTGTGTCTTCTTACAATCTATTGGTAATCTAATTGTTTTCTTTGAAAAATATTGATCATTTTAAAAAACAGAAACGAGAGATGATTAAAAAAAGGGAACAGATCATCACAATTAAAGTCTTTTCCTGGTGATGGTTCATTTTTCGAGTTGATTGTTATCGAGGTTTGCGATTTCCATGAGAAGTTTTCTTTTTTCGGACTTTCTTTCTCAATAAAGTGGGAGTTATGCTCCTTTGAGATGTAATGAAATCAAAAAGAGAGAGAGATGTTTAATGTGATGAAGATGAAGATGAAGATAAAGTTGATTGGGATGAAAGAAGGAAAGACGAAGAGTACGAAAGCAAGAGGTAGATTTACATTACACCGGGAAGGTTAATATTTTCTCTCTCCTCAATCATCTTTGTTAATCGTTCCTTGTTTAAGTGAATAGTTAATTAGTACATTAATTAGATCCATTAGCAGAGCAGGTGATTGACAATCGATTGGAAATTAACGAGATTTGGCTTTTTCACCAAATCGTTTTCGCTCTGTGCCCATTGGATGATGATTATGAATTGAATGATTGTTAATTTTGTTTCTCTCCTTTAAAAATCAGCAAAACAATTGAAAATAAACTTGATTATCCCAGAATAAATTGTCTCTTTTGATCCGCATTTTATACATAACAATACATTTCATCATTTACAATTAACTGTTGTCATTGTAATGGCACTTCTACTGCTGGTGGTTAATTGAAATGCTGCAACTTGATCATTGATAATATATCCAAATTGATGAGAAATTGTATTATAATAATAATAATAAGCTCCATCTTGTTTTGTCTTTATGACTCTGAACTCTCCCATGTGAGAAATTAATTCTAATTGTGATAAGGATTTATAATCCTTTAAGGAGTTTGTGCTTTTCATTGTGACATTTAGACCTCTGAATATTATTCATGATGTTCTTGTAGTGACTATGTAAGGGTAACCAAAAGTGACAAGGAATTAACGGTCATCGGCAAACTCGTCTCTCTTTCTTTTGAAATCCGTTAATTAATTGTTTAGTCTCAGGTTTGTAATCAATTCTTTTTCTTTGTTCCATCTCAGCTTATTACCTCCCATGTTACAGAAAGAGTAAACATGGAAACGGAAGTATCTCTGTTTCTTGTTTCTTGTTTTTCTCATTTTTCATTTGCCTTGGATTCGTTTTCTTGTGTTAAGAAGTTGTTGAGAGAGAGAGAGATAGAGAGAGAGAGAGAGAGAGAATTGGGAAGGCGATATTACATTTAAGGGAATAGATATAAATCTGATGATGATCATGAGGACGAGGATGATTGGGAAGGAGAAGAAGATGTTTGATTAGAATCAAAAGATGTGGATGGTGATGATGTACTCGTTTTGGAGAGATACTTTTTCCTTGCGGTTGTTAATAAATCTATTCGTCTTTTTCCAAGATTTGATTGTCTTTCTGAAGGTGATTCTGAGAATGAACTTCCATAGATTCTTGATCCTGGATAGACAAGATGATCATCAGCTATTGTTCTCGTTGATGATGAAGATGAAGATGATGCTATTGGTGAGATGATTGTAGATGAGGTGGATGGTAATGGTGCTGTTGTTGAAAATGATGTTGATGGTGATGATGATGATGAAGCTGGTGACATTGTAGTATCATACAAATCATCTAGTGGTGTTTTATGTACGGTGGTGGAAGATATTGAAAAAAATGGATTCTCATTACCACTACTACTATCACTACTGGAGGAACTGCCACTCGGTGAGTTACTGTTGATTGAAAAGTTATCCACTTGACTGGTTGACCTGGAAAAATAAATTGTAACAATTGAGAAATGAGACCAAATTGTTGATAATAAAGGTAAAGCAAAGGTGATAAAAAAAAATGACTTCATCACTAATTTGGTTGGTCACAGTTACTTTTCAGATCAAGTTGCTAACGCAACAGTTAACAACAATCGATTGGATGAAAAAAGTAGTTCGAAAAGTTGAACTGTCCAGTGATAACAATATTGATAATGATCAATAAAAATGGATAAAACGGAAAGAGAAAGGATCGATCCAAATACGTAATCAAAGGTAGAGAAAGAAGGAAAAAAAAGTAAATAAGTTTAGAAGAAAACTTTTTTTTCTCTCTCCTTCATGGAAAATAATCAAATCGAGAACCAATTGTTTGATAATGAATAAGTTTTTTCTATTCGCTGATTGTTGTTGTTGTTGTTGTTGATCCTAAACAAGCAACAAAACTGTCAATCAAAAGGCATTGGGATGAATCGTATTTGCAATCGAAACTATTTCAACTTCCGTAATATCCGATGATTGGAGTAAATGAATTAACCTAATGTGATACTAAACTAAAAAGGAAAAGAAAATAAAGAAATTAGAATGAGATCATTAACTTTGTTATTATTGTAGAAAAAAAATTAAGAACGAAGAAAAAAAAATCAAAGACTGAATGAGAATAGAAACAAAAAAAAAATGGAAATTATCCAAATTGATCAAGGATAAATCACAACCCATTTACAAATCATTGAATTAACATAATCTAAATTTCACTTGTCTAATTAACTATTTCATGGTGTTATTAGCATCATGACGAATCAAAGTTTTATGGTAAATAGGGAAAAGATGATGATGATGAGGATGAAAAGTGAAAAAGAATGAGAGAGAACAGAAAAAACAAAAGGTATTATCACTTTGTTTACATCTTCAAGGCTACTATCATGAGAGTATATTTAATATTAATAAGAAAAAAATTACTATTCTTGAGTGATGTTGATAATAATTGCAGAAAAATACGTTCGGTGTGTCAATAAGAAAGGGAATGAAAATATTACATGAAAACTAAATAAGAAAATGAGATGATGATGATGATGGAAAGTAAAAAGGTAAGAAATACCTTAATGCTCTGTGGTAAGAAACAAGATGATGAAATGCTAAGCTTGAGTAAATCTGAATTCTCAGAGAAAACTGAGAAACCTTGGAATTGAAAACTTGGCGAGTAACATGAATGACATTGATAGTAGAAAGCAAGCTCCCTCTTACTCTCTTCTAGTTACTCTTTCTTTCACCCAATCTTTTTCAACTCAAAATAATTTCTAGAATGAAATATTTAGAGTTATATTTTTATCTTCCATGAAAAATTTATCATCACACAAAATCTAGTAAACATTCAGGGTAAAAGAAACACTCAGAGATTGTTAGTTTCAACTACTCACTTTAACTTGATTAGTTTTTCTGTGCTAACATATTAATAACAATTAACAGATAAACCATTGATTGTGATCAGTAAAACAATTTGAAAGAATAACAAAAAAAAATGGTCTCATCTGATAGCGATTCTTGTTCAAGTACTATGATGATAATTAAACCCTCCCTCAACTCGTAAACATATGAAAAGAGATATTTGAACTTTGCTTTAGTTTTGATACACTTTTTTTCGCTCTCTCCTCCATCTCAGACATGATGAAAAGAGAATGAGAGTGTGAGAGAGAGAGATGGAGAGAAAATGATTACCTTGAAATGTCTTCAGGTTCGTAAGGACCAATTCGACCTTCTAAAATATTCTCAGCGGTTAAATCCATACTTCGAGTGATCCTTAGATCGGCAATGATGATGGCTAAAGGAACATGAGGAAATGTGATCTGAATTTGACGGACATTTCTTCAAAAGAAATAGTTGATGCATGAGTTGCTCTGGTATTGTCCAGATTATCGTTTATACTAAGATGCATTGTAGCAAGAGGTCGGGTCACTTCAACTGAGATACTTGGTAACCAAGAAGCGTAACGAGGTCCTTCAAAGTGAAAGAAATTGGTTCTTCCTCCATTTCCACGATTATTATCTCTATCACCTCCATTGGTTCGAGTATCATCATCATTATGATCCTCTTCAGTTCGATGTTTCAATGAAGTTCGACAGGTTGGACATGAAGTATCCTGTTCAAGCCATGATCGTAAACATGAATTGTGAAAAAGATGAGAACAGGGAAGTTTACGAGCCGCTTCCATCTTATCCCAGCAAATGGCACAATCGTCACTATTTTTTTCCAATTCTTCGGTTGTTGCCATCGGAAAATTGGCTTCCATCAAGCGGACAACCTTTTGTTTTCCAAATCATAATCGAATAGAGAAAATAAGAGAGAAACAAGTTAAGATTAGATGATCAGGATGATTAAGACAAAATTATATGACAAACACATAAGAACGTGAAAATAAGTGAATAAGAAAACAGATAATAGAAAGAGAGATTAAAGAAAAGAGTCATCAAGCGTAATCGAATGCGTAACTAAATAAGATAATAGAAAAAGATTATATGATATAAGAAGGAAAAAGAGAAAGAAATTCTATTTGAAAGATTCTTCATATAATACTTTTAACTCATTATCGATTCTTTGATATTGTTTTCTTTTTGTATTTCTTACCTGTAGATAATTTTTATGCTTACGAATACGACGATTTATCTCAAAGAAAAGGTATCGTAATTGCATTAGGATAACTAAACTTGCCACTGAGAGGATAATGTTACCCCAGAAGAGCATATGAAGATGATGGAAGAAATCAATGAAAAGAAGAGCAAGTTCAAAGACCAGTTCGGTGAAATAAGCATATGAGGCTCGATTTTCCCAGACACCTTCATGATTAAGATCCCAAAGGTGAATAGCGTAGCGTATTGAAACGTAAAGGGTTCGCACGGCAACAAGTGAACATTCAGCGGCCATAAAGGCAAAGGTATTTAATCCTGCGTGTAGACCGATAACTATGCAAACAACAAATAGTGAGAAAGATGATGCAAGGATAACGGAGAGAAGAAGAAGAAGACGAAAATGTGTCCATTTTGGGGTCATAGGTGAGAAAGAAAGATATTCAAAACGATCTTTACACAATTGTGCAAGTAGAGTAAGAAAACCAAGTATTGAAAACCAAGAGACCCAAAGGACAACTTCATCCATTGATTGGACATTCATTACACCAAAGATGAAGATAAATTTGTAGAAAATGAAATTCCAGAAACGATCTTTCATATGTTGCTGTTCGGATACTCTTAGTTCACCGAAAACCAGTGTTTGAATTACTTTACCCAATAAGATTAGGCAACAATAGGCCATGTTGATTAATGTCCAAACACAAAGGGGCTCATGTAACATCAGGTAAAGAACATCAATGAAACGCTTAAGAACAGGTGAATCAAGTAGGAAACCAAGATGGATTGAGGTTTCATTGAAAGATGATAGAATACCCGAAAGGCCTTGACCAACAAGTAATCCGCCATCTTCTGCTTCTAGGCTTCGGTTTATTAGGGCCTCTGAATCAAGGGTGACGTCAACGGTTAGGGTTGCATTTAATTTCCAATCGGGTTCACTTGTTACTTGAAACGCATACCAAACGGAACAGGACAAAAGTAGTACACTGATTGTTGTGTAGGCTTGAAGACTAGGTAATGGTAATATCTCTGGAGTATCGAGAAAAAAAGCTGGCATAATTGTTAATCAATATTAAGGTGTTGGTTCAGCACTTGAAGAAGAAAGATTTAAGTTGAGATTTGTAAGAGAGGAAGAGAGAGAGAGAGAGAGAAATAGAAAAGGATATTGGAAAGAAAGACTTTTAAAATGTATAAATGGTTTGATGATGTTATTGTTGTTGATTGATGGTTGACAATTTGATGATGAAGAAAATTATTTAAGGTTGGTTAGTCTTTCGGTAGTGATGATAGGAAAATCTTTCTTTCCTCTGACAATCCCTTTGATCGTCCAGATTAATTGGGAGTAACCTTGTTCAGTTGTTTCTTGTTTTTAGCCTCGGATAAATTCAATTGCTGGTTATTTATCTGTTGAAAGATCAAAAGGAATCATGAGAAAAAGGTAAGAAATATATTATGTGTAATTTTAGGGGAAAAAAGAAGAGATAGAAAAAAGAGAATAGAATAAAAAAAAGTAGATAAGATTATTAAAAGAGAACAAAAGAAAACTGGAGAATTAAAGTTGCATAGTAAACAGAATTTAAGAACTTGAGTGATTAATAGAAAATTACAGATAAATTGTTGGGCTGGAAAAGCGAGAGGAGAGAAAAAATTAGAGACAAAAGAGATGACGATGTGAAAGAAGAGAAAAAGGAGAGCAAAGAGAGAGAGAGAGAGAGAGAGAAGAAAAGTAAGGTCCGACTGAATGAGATGAAATAAAGGATTACCTTAAAAGAGTGAGAGAGAGAGAGAAAGAGATAGAAAGAAAAAAGAAAGAGAAAGAGAGAGATTATCATCAAACATAGTTACCTTTTTTTCACCAAATTAAATGAAAGACTGGTGATGATAAAAGGAAGATATTGAAAATTGTGATTGATTTTTTCCGTAAAAATCAGTGTAGAGTTGAAAGTAGACTAATCCAGTATTCTAATGAGATAAATATGATAAAATAAAAAGAACAATTAACAGCAATTAACAATTAGGTCCATGATAATTGTTGATTAAAAACATTCTCATTCAAAACAATCACAAAAAATGAAAACAAACATCAAAAAGAGAGACACAAAGATTGGATCCAAAATGGATCCGATTCACAACAAAAGAAGACTAAGTATTAAAAATGTTCTAAATTTGAATTGGTTTTCTTTTCTTTTTCTATAATAAACAATCTAATCCAGTCAATGGGTAGAAATAAACAATTTAAATATAGAATTTTGAACAGTTTAAATTATAAAGAAAACAATTAATCCTAATGACTGATTTTCCTTTTAAAACATAGGAGAATCAGAGAAACAAAAGTCAATTGTTAGAAATGAAAAGATTCTAATTTTTAAAAGGAAATTAATTACATTGATTCTCTTACTTGATTCTTGGTGATTTCAGTTTTCTTTTGGTGTGATTGAAAGAAAATACACTTGATTAAACTCACAGGAGATTAAAAATAGAAATAAAAACAATTAAAATTCACATTGTTGTCAATCCGAATCCGAAAAAGATACTAAATTAATTGTTCGTTTAAAGAGCAACAGATGGCGACTCAATCGATTTTGGTTCGAATTTTTTTTCGTTCTAATTTTCAATTGATAGAAATTAGAAAATTTAGATTCTTAAACAGTTATACTTATAAAACACATTAGTTGTTTGAATCATGTAACCTATCAGAGCAACATGTGACAAAATTATCATGTCCTAGGAAATTGTTCAAAAGTTGAAGGTTATTAATGTGTCAATCAATGAACTTTTTCAGAGTTACAATAAGAAAATGTTAATGAAATTAGGTTTTGATTGTACCTAATGTTTGATTTCAAGTCGATTGAATAAAAAACTACCAAAATTTAAGATTCGCAGCCGAAAGTTCAAAGCATTTAAATTGTAATCAATACAGAGCATTTCATCAAGTTTCCAACAAGTTTTTCTTGGATAACTTTTTTGTCTTTCATTATTACGACCTCAGACTCGAATTATGGGAGTTTGAACTAATATTATCAATGGTTATGTTTCATCCCGATTGTTATGATAAGATTTCAAGTCCATTTGATAGCCGGGAAAAGGTTTGCGATCAATAATATTAAAAGGTGACAATTGAGTAATAACTCGAACCTGAGGTCGTAATAATGAAAGACAAAAAAGTTATCCAAGAAAAACTTATTGGAAACTTGATGAAATGCTCTGTGTTGATTGCAATTTAGAGATGATTTTCCGGTTAATCCAAACTGAAAAGTTCATTAGTTTATAAAATAAACACCAGATAGCGACCGTAGTTTCTGTTTTAATTGTTCTAACTTTTAATTGTCTCTCAATGTTTAAAACAGTTGAAAAATAAATCATTTGCTCTTCATTTGATATTAATTGTTTCATTAATTTTACTCCAGGATTAAAAGCAATTTTAAGGTGTAAGATTAACCCTTTCATTAGCTTAGAAACGTGTATTATAAAGACATTAGAATCTAATTACTTACAACAATTAACCATTCGATTGATTCTGATTGTTACATTATCTCAATTACTGTTTTGAAATAGTTATCGTCTTATTTTGACTTTGAGATCGGATCATTTGCCGTGCGCGTTAATTTAATGTCATAAACGACCAGAATATCAATGATAATTACTTTTTCTCGGCATTTTCTAGGCTTAATGGTTAACCTAAAGATGGCTTCCTTTAGGCGATCAAGGGAAATGTTGATGATAATGATAAAACCATTGATTCCTGAGGATGACAATCAATCTGTTTAAACAAACCTTTGGTTAATATGGTTACATATTGACAGAGATCGTGAGAGAGTGTGTCATCCTTGTGCTCTTCATGTTCCTGGTTCCAACTCTCCCTTGGTGTGTCTTCAATCAATCATCATCATCATCATCATCCAATGAACTGATTTCCAATTTTCGAAAGCCCTTGATTTTTATATTCTCTATCCTCTAATCATCACAAGCGAATGTTTAATTTTCATATTCTCCATCATCTTGATCACCTACATGAACGAAACCCATTAATTACTTGTTACTAATTAATGTTGTGTCAATTTGTATTATCTAATCAACTAATTATTACCATTATTCCAATTGTTTAGATTAGTTTTCTTTCAAATTCAATATTTAATCATGACTATAATTCACTTTTAATTGTTAACTTTGTTTCGTTAACAGAAATTGAAACCTCTTTTCTAATCATCAATAATCTCATTTGATTCCAATTGAGCTGTTTAATTATTTACCAAACTAATTAACTAATCAATCGAATAATTTTTTCTTGATTATTACCAATCATTGTCAGTATAATTAACACGAAAACCTTTCACATCCATTAATTAGTTTCCCTTTTTTTTTAATGAGATTTTTTCTTCTTCTCTTGATTAACTTAAATTTCAATGCAAAAATGACAATTTCAAATCTCTGATAATTAATCGTAGTTCTAATCAATAATTTGTTAATAGTGTTTAATTGTTTTCTAACCTTTAAATTTCTGATTGATTGATTGTTCATCTTTAACCAACTACGAACTTGAAATCTAATTATCATCATCTGGTAATCTAATTAATTACATCATTCCAATGATAAATGGGTGTATTGTAATTACCAATATATTACAATTCATATGATCTAATTGATTGTATTAAAACTTATGTACGTATTTAATTGTCTATTAATTGTTATCACATAACACACAACCGTTAATCATGATAATTGAAAAGTGATTAAGGTTTAATCATCAACAACCAGGTAAAAATCAACCAATATTATTAAAACTAAACTCAACAATTATCATTACAATTGTTTGTATTGGTTTTTGATTGATATTGATTTAATGTTTAAAGTCAGACAATTAAATCAATGTTAATGATGATGAGTTGATGTTTAATTGTTGTATTTGATTTTGATTTTTCTTGTTGTCGTTCAAATCAAATCATTTGTGATATTGAACTTATTTTTTTGTTGATCCAACAGTTAATTGTTGTCAAGGGTTAATAGGATCCAATTGGATTAACAAACCAGAAACAAAATAATACAGTTTAAATAATTAACTGTTATTATTACAATTAACTTGCCAATTGATGATTATCCCCTTTAATCATGACCAAATTAAAAGCAATTTAATTTCCTCATTTGATTTTTTTTTCACCAATTCTGTTAATCTGATCAATCTAAATCATTTGATAATCTTATTTAAAACCAATTTTATTAACCGATTTGTTATACTTATCATATTTCCAATTGTTTTTATCCTTAAAGAATTAACTAATTAACCATGAGAAACTAATTCTTTAAAATTAAATTGTTCTGTTAATTAACATTACCAATATAAAAAAACAATAACAATCAACTAAATCACAATCACAGTGATTGTAAATTGAGTTAAACAATTATCTAAACATCATTTTTTGTTTTGTTTAATTAACCCAAACAATTAGCATAATATTATTTAGATTATAATGAATAATATCAATGTTAAGGTTAAATTGTTACGATTTCCTTGTTAATGTAAATTGTTATCAACATTAAAACCGTTTTTGGTTGTAGGTTAAACAATTAAGGAGACAATTTGACAAGAACTAAATTGTACACAAAAACAAATTGATTTAATTTAGTTTCTAAATTGTTTCAATTTAAGCTGATTTACAAATCGGATTGGTAATATTGATACATAGTAAATAATTTATATACATAGTGACTTAATTGCAAGATTGTGATGTTGTTTGATTGTGAGATGAGTTGATTGTTGATTTAATAATAATCGAGATCCATTTTGATTTGATTTACTTGTTGTTGATGGTTTTGTCAAATTCACTGATTGTACCAATTGATTGTTGTACCAGATGGTTTAATTTTCGTTGTTTATTTTGGTCTGATTGTTAATCCATAACAATGATTATAATCTGTCAATCATCATCATCATCATGTAATCATCCATTTATATGATCATCTTTATCCGCATCTTTGATCCGCATCATTTACATACCTTAGGGATGTACAACAAAGGTAAGCAAACAACTTGAAAATACTTTAAGATGATGATGACCTTAAGAAAATGACCTCAGGTCAAAAATGTGAATATGTAAAAAGATGAGACAACAACAAGTAAAATCATCTCTCTCTCTCTCTCTCAGTGTCCAGATGAAAGTAACATTATCCCTCCTCGCTACTAATCCTCCTCCTCCTTTGTCAATACCCAAAGTGACGGGGTGGATAAGTAAAGTGAGACAGAAAATGTTGACACTGTACAAAAGGAGGAAGAGATTGAAGAAAAACCTTATGGTCAGTGTGGATGTTAAATCGTTGACCAACATCAACAATTATCATCTGTATCTTTATGAATAAATATATTATTATTATTATTATTGTTGTTGTTGTTATTGTTGATGTATCGTTTAGGTTGAAGTGTCGCACGTCCAGCACTTGCCCCATCACCTTTACTACCAACAAGTCCACCATCAACACCTGCAATCAAATTACCACTAGTGGTCATCCCGACAACAACATCTCTTAATCGTGTTGATTTATAATGATCACGAATATCAAATAAATCCAATGGGAGATCAGTTGATGTTAACACTTTGGCTGCTAATCGTGAGGATATTGGTAGGATTACCTTACGACGATAATGATAATGATGATGATGATGATTAGAATGATGATTATTATGATGATGGACAAGATGACAAGCGGCAGGATGACAGGTTTGATATAAAGGTAATGAATGATGTTGTTCAGTTGATTCAGTTGAATCAATTATATCACAAAGAACTGACTTTTTTGAGGATTGTAAACTTGAGCAAGTATTACGTATCACATAACCACGGATAAATATATTATCCTCACCTTGACCAGCACCTTGACCAACACCATCAATACTATCACCGCTACCACCACCGGGACTACTGGTAACACTTTTTGAGGTCAACTTTTTAACACTTGACCCACCGCCGCCACCGCCACTGTCCAAACTGTCATTGTCATTGATACTACTACTATCATCATCTTCATCATCATCATCTTCCAATAATGATTTATCCCAGAATTTGAACTTTTCAACTCCAGGTAACTTTGCAGGTTTCATGATGTGATTAATTCAATTGGACGGATTATGAACACCGGGTAAGAGATTAATGTTAATCAATAACTGTTAGGAAAAACTTTTGAGAACAAAATTTGTTGAGATTAACAATAAGACAATTAGGATGAGATGAGAAAACAATTATAATCGAGATTGATGAAAACAAGTAATCACTTCAATTGAAGATGATGATCAATGGTAAATGAACATGATCCAATTTGATAGAGACACATGAGAGAGAGAGAGAGAGAGTATGAGAGAGATAGTGAGTGAGTGAGAGACTCGAATTTGAGAGATGATAATGATGATGAGTTTGTGATGAGAGAGAGAAAAAAACAGAGAAAAAAATGAGAATTCAAGTTGACTCAATTTGCGCCATAGAAAAACTGAAATGAGTGAAAGAAAGAGGAAAATGATGATAAAAGGGAGAAAAGAGAGAGAGAGAGAGAGAGAGAAGATGAAGATAAGGGGAAAAAGAGGAAGATGAGGAGAGGGAGAAAGCGGGAGAATGGTAAACCAGGCACACAGACACATGAATCGGGTTTCCATTTTGAAGGCGTTTCTTTCAATTAAACAATCCTCATTATCCTTAGTTGGACTAATCCTGTCAACCGGATTAACGTTAAAACCAGTAAACTGAATCTACGATTGAACTTTTTTCATGTTTTCATGGAACAATTAAAATTGATTCGGTTTCAATTACTGTTTTCACTTATACTCTTCTCTCTCTCTCTCTCTCTCTCTCTCTCTCTCTCTCTCTCTCTCTCTCTCTCTCTCTCTATTCTGTAATTGTTGTTACCAACTGATTTTGTCAATTTCACTTTCATGTATTAACAATTAACAGAAATCTATTCATGATGATGATCAATATTTTTTGGTCTTTTCATTAATCATAATCAGTTACAATTGATTAGCTTTTAAAACAATCATATTAATCATTGTTCATGAACTTGAAAAATAAATAACAATAAAAAACGATTATCATTAATCATTTGCAATTAATTTTACAATGATAATGATTAACAATTGATAATCAGTTGAAAGTGTTTATTGATTGATTGTTGAGAATGAAAAACAAAATAATATCTGATGAATCAGTTAATTGTAATTTCATTGATGATCAAAGGTTAGAAACAAACAGTTGATTTAATTGTTAATTTCTGAGTTAATTGTTGATTAACTGAATAAGTGAAAGGTAAAAATAATTATCAATGAAAAAAAAACCGTTGGCACTTTGATTATAAATTCACTGTATGTGTTTACATAAATGATTTTATCCCAATGGAATAATTTTTTAATTCATTTTCTCATCAAGTTAATTATGTTTGACCATCTTATCATTACTTACCTGTGGTCAAGAGAAAGGTAATTAATCAAGTGAATTTGATTGTTGATGACGGGAATCATTTAAATTGAATTCTGGTTTGTTTTCAGATTTAAGTTAAGGTGCCAATAGGAAGACACCATGGGGATTTCATGCCGAGATTCAGTTGAATAATCATCATGAACCCGTTGGCGTAATGAGGGAGGTTTGAAGATGATGAGGATGATGGTGATGGTGATTATTATTAGTATGTGAGTTTAAATTGTTCACAATCAAGGAAGCAAATTGTTGGTGTGGAAGAAAAATTTTTTCACTTCATGTTAGATGAATTACTAAGTTGATTTGTTACTCAGGTAAGTTAATGATAATCTTCATGATGATGAGGATGAGATCAACTTTTTTTTCACTCTCTCATTCACTTTAGTAATCAAGATTAGAATGTAATATTTAAAGGTAAAGGTAAAAGGGCAAAATCAACGGGAATTCAAGGGGAATGGCCTTTTACCTTTTTTATCTTATCATCATCGCATCTTCATCCTCTGTCTATCTTTTTGCTCATCCATCCTTGTGAACATCTTACCTTTTGTGTGTATTAATATCATCAAATATTTTTCCCTAAATTGATATTAACTTGATGATGGTCTTGATAATTTCATGTTGTTGTTGTTGAAGATGAGGATGAGGATGAGGATGATAAAGGGAGGGAGGAGGAGGAGGAGGAAAACTTCAGGTGAGTGATATTGATTGGACCTCATGTTGACACACATTTTTACAAGGTTAAGGCCTAATAATTTTACGCTTCCTAATGTTTAAGAATAGGAAAATGCTGAAGGAAAAAGGTTAAGATGAGGTTAAAGGTTAACAAGACTTACAGGTAACCACAGGTCACCATCAGTACCATCATTATCATTATCATCATCTGTAATCCTCATAGGATTTTTTTTGTTCAGCTTGCGCTTTTACAACAAACAACAAGATTTACAATGGGTCAGTATTTTTTTCTGTACCTTTGGTCAGTTCTCTCTCTCTCTCTCTCTCTCTCTTTTCAATTAAACATTTACACTGATTGTTCAGTTTTTATTGCATCTCTTTTCAACTAATAATAATAATTATCATTAACTGCATTTGTTATTATTGTAGGCTACCTTTGACCTCTAACTCTAGGTGACTTTGACCCCTGACCATGATGACTGATGTATATATCTAAACAGCTCGTGTGTATTTTAATGATAGGTACATATTATTGTTTCATTATCATGGTCAATTTATCAGTTGGTCAGTCAGGTAGTGGCAAAAATTTACTCTCTCTCTCTCTCTCTCTCTCTCTCTCTACTCTTTACTATCATGATCATCATGATAAGAAATCATAATCCAGGTAAGTATGCTTGGGATTTATTCAGAGAAAGAGAGAGAAATATTCACAATGAAACCAACAATCAATGATGATAAGTTGAAGTGATTAAGTTAATCACTTTTCAAATTATCAACCTAATCACCATTTATCAGTTTTCCATCATAATTAACATTTTTTTGTTTCCTCTCAGTTGAAATTTACCTGACAGGTAAAGGTTGAGAAATTATGTGACCTTCAAAAGGAAAAGAACAAAAAAATCATTATTATTATGAAGATGAAGTTTTCTTTTTAGGTTTTATTATCATTTGTATTTCATCAGTGAGATGGTCTCATCATCATCTTATTACAAAAACCCACAGGTAAGTAATTAGGATGAGAGGAGGAGATTGGAGAGGAGTATAAGGAGGGAAAATGGGTTTAAAGGTATTTCCAAGATGGCGGCCTAATATCACTTCTATTAACCGCTATTATCTATTGATATGATTACCTTGTTAATTTTTTTTTTCTTTCTGTAGTTCTAAACTTTAAGGTTGCCTCTTTATACCTTTCGGGATGAGGCCATGTTTTTGTTTTCTATTTTCGTCTTAAGGTTACATCAGTTTCCAGATTGATTGGGATGAAGGTTAAAGGAGAGATGATGAAGATAAAGATGAAGATGAAAGTGGCAAGATTATGATGATGATGATGGAGATGGAGATGACCAAGCCTATGATTTTGTTTTGTTTCTCATTCGTGATCAGGAGTGTATATGTAACTATCATAGACATTGATGATAATCAACTCGAAGCTAAAGGTAACAATTTAGTTGATTAATATTATGATTAACTTTAATTTCACTTTTCATTCTGATTATCTTAATGATTAACTTCATCTTATATGTTAACATTTAATTCAAAAAGGTAACCTCACTTTTTTTCAGTCAAAAATCAACTAAAATTATTAGTAATTTAATCATGTTCAATATTAATCAAGTTGTTAGTGATTATAAGATATTACGTTAATTTTAATTAACCACTAATTAATGAATTTTAATCGGGTAATTAGCTCAACAATTAATTTCTCTCTCTCTCATTGTCTATGTTAATTAAAATTGTAAACAATTATGATCCTCTTAGTTGATGATTAAATTAATTACATTGTATTATTATTAGATTATCATCTTAATTGATGAAAAAGTAAACAAAGTTAAATTATCATTATGATGATAATCAATCATGATCACTTGTAGCATCCGCATCAATATTATAATGATAATAATTTTGACTTTTAAACTTGTTGATTTGATCTTGACATTTTAATTGCAATTAAATAAATTGTGGTTGATTAAATTTTCATTGTTTGATAATAAAACTCAGCAAGAAGCAAATAAAACACAATTAAAATGAATAGATTGTGGGTTAAACTGACAGGCCAAACATACACACGGAAGATGTTGTTATTGTTACAATTAGTTGATTATCATGATCATGATTAAATTGAAAGTAACATCAACAAGCCTTAATTTTTTTGTACAATTTTCTAACGTTGATTGTTATAATATAACAACGGTAACTAGTTTAACTGTTGGTAATAATTTTTTGGCCTTTGCTTATTGGCAAACACACACACACACACATAAAAATATAAACTAAATCAGCTAAATCATAATCATAATCATAATGATTAAAGGCCAAAAAAGTCAAGCCTGTAAAACAACAAGCAAACTCAATGAAAGTTAATTCAATTCAATTTACCAAAAAGCAATCTAAGCAATGTATTTAAACACACACACACACAAACTCAGTGAGTTGATGATGATAAGGATGAGAAGAAAGAGAAAAAGAAAGACAATGAGTCATACCGGAAACAAAATGGATGATGAGAGAGAGAGAGAGAGAGATGATGATGATGATGATGAAGTTAGATGAAGTATTTTCAACGGACTTTGCTGATAAAGTGAAAACTGGTTTCCCTTAAAAACAAAAAAAAACTAATCATGATTTAGTTGTTAATCAACAACAATCAAGTTATTATATAAAAATATCATTAGCTATGAATTTTTGATTTTACAGTTTGATTAGGGAAATGCAATTGAAAACAATTAAATTGCTGCTAATTGTATTTGAAAATTTTACGCAAGGAAAGATGCATAAAAAATTAGACAATTTAATCAACGGCAATAATTATCACTGGTAACAAGTTTTTCAAACCAATAGCCAGCATCCATTCAGTTATTACAGTTTCCCACCCTCTCGAGGACATATCATCATCATCATCATCATCTCTCTCTCTTCATCTAAAAGAACCGAATCTCCTGTATAAATATATATCGAATTCGGGAAACCGAGGTCAATAAGCCGTTCTACAACATGTACTTCTATCCCTCCCCATTGATCATTAATTCACTTTTCATATTCACACCTGATTCCAATATTTTCCCTTGCATTTATTTTCAAGGTCATCGTCATCGTCACCATACAAACACATTCACACACACACTCACTCACTCATTCACAAACTCCCTTTCTCTCTCTCTCCTCACCAGGTAAATCACATCAATATACCAACAAGACTCATTACCAAACGTAACCCGTTTTTTTTTGCAAAAGTTTCACCTTCAATATCTTACAAACAGAATAACAAAAAGAAACTGAATCAATTGATCACAATTTAGATCTAAATTAACCTATTGATTATTTTTCCGTTTCCATTTACCTGGATAATTATTATCTCTTTATTTTTCCTCATTTTTTTTATCTCTTTTTCTTCAATTTTTTTTTTCGGTGACAAAGTTTTGTTTTACTTAATAATCAAGCAAAAGAAAACGTTTTATCAATTGTTATATTGATACGATTGACTAACATCATGAATGCTGATTAGTTTAAGTTAATTAACTTGTTTGTTGACAGAAAAAAAAACAGCAGCAACAAATTGTTTGATTGTTTGATTGTTGTCTCTTAGATTTTTAAACAACTTGTATTTCAAAATTTGATTGCAATCAAACTGAAACAATTAAATTTCCTTAATAACTATTTCATCATCTAAACGTTCATGGTACTCACACCTCTTCACAACTTTCATGATGATTCTCAAATCATTCAAGTTTAATAACACTCAAACTTTATTCAGAACTTTTTTTCTTTCACTTATGACTCATTTCTCAACTGATTGTTCAGAATTTTTTCCCTTTCCCCCTTTTCCCTACTCGAATCAATGATCTTCTATCATCATTATCATCAAGGTTATCATTTGGTGTATCCAGGAAAGAGTAAAGAAAAGACACAAAAAAAGAACAAGTTAGAACTTTTTTTCTTCGAACTTTTTTTCTTCTCTTTTCTCTCTCACTCTCTGTCTCAATTGTTCAATACTATTCGATGAAACGTACCGATAACAATTAGCACTTGACAATTCTAACTCGACTGGTATTAGAACAATTTTTTTCTCCATCTTAATCGAAACAATTTACTAATCATCAATGGAAAGAAAATAACAGCGACACCTGTTGACTTTTTTTCCAATTTTTTTCGGTTGATTATTTTTTCATTTCTCTTTTTTTTTGATTATTATGAGTGTCAATCAATTGAATCAGATTATCCGGAAGAGGATTAAAATGAACTTAATTGTGAACCTTGATTAAGAGGTAACAGAAGATGATCATTTTCATGATGAATGTTGATGAAAAAAGTAAAAGTTCTGAGCTTTTTGAAAAGCGAGAGGGAAAAAAAGTTGACAGAAAATTTTTTATTTCTTCCAATCATCAAAACTCAAACAATCAATTGTTTAGAATTTAAATTGCTAGTTACATTTGGCAAATCAGTTAATTGTAATTTCATTGTGGTCAATTTAAAAAGTTTAATCATGGTAATTTGTTCATCATCATCATCATTACAAGTTGATTGGTGTTATTAAGATGAAGCAAATCAAAGCAACAGTTAATTTAGTTTAAATTATTGATGATAAACTAATCATCAAAAATATCGTAAATATTTACTATTGATTAAAAGGATAATCAAATTAATCAACTGGAATATTACTGATGAAATAGATTGTCGCTTGATCAGCTAACAATCTGGCCAAATTGTAATTACTATGCAACGATTATTCAACATGTTCATTAATCATTATCTAATCATGATAAACAATCAGCTGATTGTTGGTGAATCATGAATATACCTTTGTATTGAATAGAGACACATACACAAGGTCAATTGTTTATACCTGACCCGGGACCGATTTGCATCAATGAGTATTTTCATTGACAATCATGCAATCACAATGAAGAAAAAAAAAATCAACTAATTGCAACAATTTAGCAACTCAGTTAACAATTGAACTCAAAAAATTTTGTGAAATCACAACAGAAAATTTTTTTCGTGAAAAACTTTTTTTCAATCGCAATTATTGCAAAGGTAAATATCGTACCTGAGCTTCAATCGCCACCATCATGTAATAGACCATCAACCACACCCAATTATCTTCTCAGGCTCAGAATCAGATTTTTTCTTACCTTTGAAATATCACAAGAGAGATTGAGAGAGAGAGAGATCAATTCACCTTTCCGATATTCCCAATTTTGAATGTCAACTTTTTCCTCATCTTCATGAATCATTTTCATCTTCACCTGGGAATTGAATTTCCTGAACCAGTTTAAATTCAGTGTATCTAAGCTGAAATTACCTGGAGGGTGAATTTATTTATATATCGATTTACCATCTTTAGGCCAGATCTTCATCTTCAAGTTATAATAGTTGACATTTTTTTCCTGTAAAAAAATTTTTCTCAACTTTTTCTTAAAACTTTATTAATGATTATCGGTTAAAGATGATTAATGATTTAGATTTGCGGTGAAAAAAAGTTATCATGATTAAGATGATTACGATTATAATCAAGGTACGGAAATAATTTCATAAATATAAATACTTAATTGTTAATCATCTTTTAATTTAGTTACTCCATCTATTTATCAACTACGATTTTATCATTGAACATGTTGAACTAATTTAAATGTACGTTGATTAACAGACAAACAATTAACTGTTATAATCAATAAACTAATGTTGTTAATTTTTGGCCAACTTGTTATTTTAATACTTGACTGATTAGTTGATTGTGTTTAATTTGCATTAAATTACAAATCTGTTAATTACTTTCTGATGCTTTCATTTCAATTAACCTAAATAAAGTTAAATTGTAACTGTTTTTTTTTTGCTCAACATTTTGATGAGATTGTAATAGTTTTTAATTGTTCAATACATTAAGATGTTAATTGTTAATTGTAATGGTTAACAACAATTTACCTCAATTTATTCAACTTTCATTTCTAAATCAAATTAAAGATGATTTAAAATTGATTAACTGTTATCTTTATCTTTAATTTGATGGATTAGTTTGCAAACATTTAATTAACTTTTGATTTTAATAGTTGATTAGTATAACAAATTTGAAGAAAAAAAAAATTTTTCTTCTTGCAATTAGTAGACATAATTTCAAGGTAATTGTGAATCTTTAATCATCATATTCAAGGTTAATTGCTGTTGATTGTCCGATAGTAAATTATAGTTACTTGATTTACTGTCAAATTAACTTTTACTGGAAACTATTAAATTATAATAAGTTATATATGAAAATGTATTTGTAATTAACTTAAATTGTAACAATTTGTTGTCAAGTGATTATAAACAAATCATCGGTAATTAGAAATGTTTTACAATCATTTTTAATTGTTGTTGTTAAATAAATCAAAGTTTGATGAATACATTGACAAAATGAATAACAACAATTAATCAATTGGATATTTGTGTTAAGTAATCAAGAAATTTGTTTCCGTTAACTGTTCACAATCAAATTTGATTTAGTTTAATGTTGACTTTGTAACAATAAACAATTTGTAAAAAAAATGTTCAATCATATTTTTGGCATTTAAATGATTAACTAAAATTAACTTTCATTATGATTTAGTCAATCATTTGATTCAATTGTTAATAATAATAATAACTTGGCAATTGTTTAAATGTTGATATCATGGTAATAAGATTATCATTGTGATTATGATAATTAACTGATTATTATGATGAGCTAATGAAAGTCATGATTATCATTAGCATTTGATGAATCAGTTTCCATGAAGGATTAATTTGAATTCGTGGGATTGAAACTGAACTTTGGTTCATTTTCTTGGCAACGATAATCATTATCAACCCTGAACATCAATTAATCTATGGCAATGAATGTAAACAATTAACTCTGTCTGTCTAACAATCTATTCTAATTGTTGTTAGTTAAATGTTACCTGTGTAAATAGTAACAATTTAATTGTGAGAAAATGAAAGTTAATTGTTAGATGAATTTCCAATAGATGGAAGCACAACTAGGAAAATTCAACGAAATGGATGTTGATTAAAATCAGAACGGAATTAACATCGAGTGGGTTCAATTAAAGCAACCAAAATCAACTTAAAAACAGTCCAAATAAGAGCCTTGAGTTTGATGAATCGACGATGATGTTGGTACAATTTCACTCGCAAATACGTTGACGCCGATTCGGACATCGATCGATGGGGACACACGTTCGGGTGGCGAAAGACAAGCAAGAACACTGGTCCCTGTTGCTGAGAGTCTTTCGCTCAAAACTGGACCAGAAAAGTAGTAATAAACTGCTGGCTTTGGCTCATGAAATGTTGTTCCAACTTTTCCTCATTTTTATATAGAATTAACTATGATTCACACATTTTATCGCATGAATAAATTTCAATTGAAAATTAATTCGACAAATTTTTAATTAATGATACAAATCATATAAATAAGATCGACAAAATCGAAGAATCATCATTATCAGTTCGTCTATCAAACATTGAACATCAAATAGATTGAACAAATTGTTCAATTCGAATATTTTCCAAGTTTTCTTTTGAATTCGTTTTTCAAAAACCATCTCTCTAAATTTATCAAAGTGTGAGTATGATTATTATACTTAAATTGTTCAACAATTATTGTTCAATAATTAACTGATTCTTTTGTTTAATTTTTGCTTCCTTTGTGCCAGGTATCAATTTGTGAAGCGAAATTCATCAGCGATATTCCCGATACCGAACACTTACAATACATCGATTATAAAGTAAGAAAGTTATTTTGTCTCAAAAGGACCTTTTATCAGAACTTTTCAGTTCTATTGATGAGTTTTCTTTGAAAATTCTTTCAGTTTATGATCTCCATGATACACCATGATGCACCAAATGGATACAGCCATTCATCAATGAAATATCAAGGGAATGATTCTACAGCGTGTGGTTATTTTTGTGTCTTATTCCTAATCTTGGTTAATAGAATTAGAAAAAATTTTTCATTGTTTAAAATTTGTAAACATTCAATGAATGAAAAAATATTGAAAAATATTTTGACTAAAATTCTTGATGAACATGATTATTAAAATGTATAACCAATTTTCAATGAATAAAGACAACTGCTGAGCTTTGGCTCATTTCATGAGCCAAAGCCAGCAGTTTATTACTACTCAGGAAGTTGAGTCGTTGAGATGTCCGATTGACCCTTTCGACACTCTGTCCTCTCACGAACGCAAAGTGCTTCGAGCGACTGTTCCCATCATCAGAATCTCGCAGTTGCAAACATTTCAGCCAAAGATTATACATGTATTCTTAAAGTGGATGTTTAGAAATATAAATTCATCTTGATTCGTTTCTTAATTGTAATTAAAATACGTTGAGTTAAATCCGAATCCTGGTGTTCAGAAATTGAATTTTTTTCTCCTTCAAAAATTTTCTCGTCAATTTTGATTAGTTTTTTAATTCATTTATCTCAGTTAATTTCTCATATCAAGTAAATTTAATTGTTAAATTGAATTTCGTTTCTTTATCCAAACATTTAGATGTTCATAATAAATAGTTGAAAGATTTGCCTAAGGGTATTGGTGATAGGCAACAATTGACAGTTTTATAATGGTTTCCACTTTCTCTCAACAATTAAAAGTTTCACAATTTTTATCTTAGATATTAAATTAGATTCTCGGATAATAAGATTAATTATTTGACAGTGATCATTATACTCATCAGGTAGAAGGGGCAAAGGTGATGAACATAATTGGTTGAGTTCAATTATTATGCTTACTTTCCTGGAAAGTTACATTGATTTTCTTAGAAAAGCAATAGTAAAATTACCTTATAAATGGTCAAATTGTTTATTGATTATTAAAGTTGCTAATTAAGGGATAATTAAGTTGTTTTCTGTTTAACTAAATTAAACAACAATTAGTTGATTGTTGTCAACCTTAATTTACCATTCTCTTATTTGGTCAATTATCAAATCCCTTAAATTGGTATAAATTGTTGTAGTGATATTTATTTAGAGAATTGGGATTTGGACAATTGAATGTTGATTTAGTTGATTTAGTTGATTTAGTTGATTTAAATAACTTTATTATCATTTTACTTTTAATACATTTGACTTGAGGTTTTAAAGAGGTGAGAGAAAGGGTTTAGGAGAAGATAGAGAAAGGAACTAAGGTAGATCTCGACACTGAGATCCTTCCTTAGTTGAGTTGATAGAGAGAAGGAAAAGTTGGAAAAAAGGTGAATCTCAACACTGAGATTCTTCCTTTCATTGGAAGGGTTGAGAGGAGACTGAGGATGATTCTTCTTTCTCTCTGGGTTTTAATTTATACCTGAGAGAGAAAGAAGAGAAAGAAAATGAAAAGAAAGAGAAAAAGAAAGAGAGATGCAAATCTTTAATCCTTGATCTTTACTTATTTTTCTTAATATTATCTAAATTTTTGATCTTAATTCTATTAGTTATTTCTTTGTAAAATTAATCTAAATTAACTATAATTAACCCTTTATTTTCCTAATAAGATTGTAGATTAATTAAAGTTGTTAATTAGTTGATAATATAAATTCTATTTTCTTTATCTAAATGTCAATTATTTTATGACACGTCCCCACCGCTATCGAGAACAGTCCCTTGTTCTCAATTTCTTTCTTTTCTTACAGAAAAGGGGTTAGATTTGTTTTTGGATTGAATAATTATTGATTAGTTAAGATTATTGAAAGGTTGTAGTGAATTGATATCGGATGAACGTCGATGATCAATTGTGTTTTGCTTAGTATTTTGGTTGAGTGATCTCGGATGAACGTCGAGGATCCTCGTTGATTACTTTGTATTGCTATTTGGTAATTTTGTTTGTTATTTTGGTTATAAGGGAATCTCTAAATTAAATCACTACTAAAAAATTCGAAGGGATGATGTTTAAACTTTTCGTTCCGTTGTCCAATTTTTTTTACCGTTAGATTTCAATGAGACTGATCGATATTTGGAATATTTCTCTATCGGGTCAGTTTGTTTTTCAGGGTAATGGAAAATGACTTCTTTTGATCGTAATCCCAATTGACTGGTGAAGAAACTTTGCGAAATCGGTTCTTTTCATGATGTCTCTTTGTTTTCTTACGTTTTCTCGCGCTTTGGGTTAGACGGTTTTTGTTTGGTTTTTCGTTGATAATTCTCTTACGTTTAGTTAAATTCTGTTTAAAATTCAATTGTTTTCTTTGAGGTGGTTTTGTTATCTTGGGTGGTTCGTTGTTGATTCTTATTTTCTTAGTTTGACAGTCGATACTGATTTTAGCTTTTGAAAGAATGTCGTTACCAATGATGAACTTATTAGATTTAAGGTTTTCCATGATCAAGATGTCGTTATCAATCGTTAATGCTTATTGACCATCGTTAATTTTAAGGCTTGCTTGAGATTGGCCAATGATTTTGATTGGTTTTTCGTTAACATCGTATAATTCAGGTCCTTTGTAAGGTTCAATTGGCAGTTGTAATTCGTTGGCTAAAGGTAGAGTCAAAACTGATACACCAGAACCAGTATCTATTATTGCTTCAATTTTGTTTTCATCAATCTTTATTGGATGTTTGATTAATTGAATGGTGTTCTGAGGTGAAATTAAATTTATTTCAGGAGGTGAATTCGGATTATCGTTTTCTTCTAAGGTAATAGGACCGACATAAGTTTTAAAGGGCTCTTGGTTAGAGAAACTTGTGTGGGGTTTTGAGCTGCCAATCAATTTTTCGTCTTGATTTGGGTCGTTAGTATTTAAGTGTTGTGTGTGTTGGGGTAAAATTGGTTGAATTGGTTGTAGATTAGCAAAGTTTTGTGTTGGGATAAATGGTTGTAAATAAGAGACACGATTGTAATCCATCTGTAATTTTTTCGGACAATATTCTTCTGTGTGATTTTGGTCTCTGCAGTAATTGCAAGTTAGTTTGGGTTTTTGCTCTGAAAGATAGCTTATCTTATTTGTTAAATGATTGATTGTTTTCTGTAGCTTATGTACTGTTTCTAATATATTTGATTTATCAATCGGAGAAGGTTGATTGGAATTGGTTATTTGGTAAAAGTTAACCTGGCTACTAGCTCTTTCGGCTATTCTGCTAGCAGAAATATAATCATTGATTGTTTGTGGATTTTGAATTGCGATACCGTACTGAATTTGAGGAAGAAGTTTATCTCTAATCATTCCTATTATCATTGATTCGGGCATTTTGTCATCTATTTTTAAACAGAGATCTATCAGTTCGTAGATGAAATTGGAAGAAGGCTGGCCTGGCTGTTGTCTAAAGCTACTTAAACGAGTGGAGAGTTTAATTCTGTAATCTGGTGGACATAAGTTTTGAATAAGTCTAGTCTTAAGTTTCTGATAGTTATTAGGTTTTTCTGAAGAAGCAAAGGGTCCTGAAATAAACTGGTACCATCTTTTGGCACTCTGAGTTAAATAAAAGGGTAGGAATCTGAACATATCGTTTTCGTCCCAATTTAAAAGTTTCGCGTTAAATTCAAAGTTACTAATCCATTCAACAATGTCTTCTTGATCATTTTCACCACTGAATGGATTGGTTGTTGTAGGAACGTGTGGAAAGTTATTTGGGTAATTGACAGAATTAACATAAACATTAGGATAGTCAGAGTCCGACATAATTGGAATGGAATCAGAGTCTCGACACTGAGACATGTGATTAAAAAGGAAATTGCGAGGAGGTTGAATCAATCAGAGTCTCGACACTGAGACATATGATCAAAAAGGAAATTGAGACGAGGTTGAATTAATCAGAGTCTGGACACTGAGACATATGATTGGAAAAATTGAATTGAAACAATTGAAATTTTATTAGGAGTTAGAGATGGGTAGAAATTTATCAAAGGCTTACCAATATTTGAGACAGAATTTATTGAAAAATGAGTTGAAACGAAACGAAGAGAGTACCATCACTAGCCCTTCCTCATCGTGGGCTCCATTTGTAGTGATATTTATTTAGAGAATTGGGATTTGGACAATTGAATGTTGATTTAGTTGATTTAGTTGATTTAGTTGATTTAAATAACTTTATTATCATTTTACTTTTAATACATTTGACTTGAGGTTTTGTTTAAGAGAGGTGAGAGAAAAGGGTTTAGGAGAAGATAGAGAAAGGAACTAAGGTAGATCTCGACACTGAGATCCTTCCTTAGTTGAGTTGATAGAGAGAAGGAAAAGTTGGAAAAAAGGTGAATCTCAACACTGAGATTCTTCCTTTCATTGGAAGGGTTGAGAGGAGACTGAGGATGATTCTTCTTTCTCTCTGGGTTTTAATTTATACCTGAGAGAAAGAAGAAAATGAAAGAAGAAAAGAAAGAGAGATGCAAATCTTTAATCCTTGATCTTTACTTATTTTTCTTAATATTATCTAAATTTTTGATCTTAATTCTATTAGTTATTTCTTTGTAAAATTAATCTAAATTAACTATAATTAACCCTTTATTTTCCTAATAAGATTGTAGATTAATTAAAGTTGTTAATTAGTTGATAATATAAATTCTATTTTCTTTATCTAAATGTCAATTATTTTATGACAATTGTTAACTCAAATTAACAATAAGCAAGTAGATTAACTTACCTTCAATTGATTAACATCATTTAATTACAATTAAACTTTCATTTAAACCTAAATTGTGATTCATTTAAATTACTAAAACCAATAAATATCAACTGGTTATGGGCTCAGTGATGCTTAATAATTCAAGTGTTAACAATTTCGGTTTGGTTGAAATTTTCAACGGTAAGAATTTTGATGTTTGGAAATTCAAAATGATGAATTGTCTCAAACGGGAAGGTTTGTGGTCGGTTATTACTGGTGAAGAGGATACTGGTGATCAACGAAATGTTAATCTATTTCAGAGACGTAATGAAAAAGCTCTTGGTTTACTTTGCTGTTGTGTTGGAGCAAAATATATTTGTCTAATTAAAGAAGCAACAAGTGCTAAGGAAGTTTGGAATATTATGATTAGAACTTTTGAACGTAAAGACTTGGCGAGAAAAATGATTATTAAACAGAAATTGGCGAAATTTACAATCAAGGTAAATCAACCAATAATTGATTCCATTTCCGAATTGGAAAAGTTGTGGTCAGAATTAGCTCAAAATGGAGATCAAATCACTGATAGTGATAAGGTGATCGAGTTATTGAGTAAACTACCTGATGATTATAAGCATTTTGTCTCAGCCATTCGAGTCTCTTTGGATGTAATTAAATTTGATGATTTACTCGCAAGATTATTACAAGAAGAGGATCATATCAAGAGGGATTCTAATGATTGTGATGAATCTGCTTTGGTGGTTAAAGGTAAAGGTAAATTTAAAAATCTCAAAAATGTTACATGTTTCGAGTGTAATGAGAAAGGTCATTTCAAACGAAATTGTCCAAACCTAAAGGGCAAAGGTAAAACTGATTGGACAAATTTTAAGAAAAACAAAGATCAGAAAAATGAAAAGGATAAAGTTTTGACTCTAATTAATGGTAATAATGATAATATGAATTGGGTTGTTGACTCTGGTGCTTCCAATCATATGAGTTGGAACAAAAATTGGTTCATCAATTATTTGGAAACTAAAGGTAAACAAGTTACTCAAGGCGATGGAACTTTTATCGATGTTCATGGTATTGGTGATATTTGGTTAAAATCTGAAAATGGAATGAATTTCATGCTAAAAAATGTTTATCATGTTCCCAAATTAGCTATTAATTTGTTTTCTTTAGGACAGGCTGAAGATAAAGGAGCTAATTGTTTATTCGCAAATAATCAATTCAAAGTTTATCTTAACAATGAGTTAATTGTTAGTGGTCAACGAAAAGGAAAATTGTATTATCTTGATGCTTGTTTCATCGATGAAATTGAAAAAGATAATTTGCTCAATGTTGACGATAAAACTGAAGAGAGAGAAAAAGTTATCATTTCTAAACGAAATGATGATAACATTAACCTCTGGCACTTGAGATATGGTCATCTCAATTATGACAACATGATAAAAATGGTTAATGATCAACAAGTTACTGGTATTGATATCAAAGGTGAACGAAGTGAAATTTGTAAAGGTTGTTTGAAGGGTAAAATGACCAAGACTAAATATCCTGGACGAACTCAAGTTAAAACTGATTCAGTATTAGATTTGATTCACTCAGATATTTGTGGTCCAATTAGATTAGCTTCATTTTCTGGTTGTCGATATTTCGTTACATTCATCGACGACTTTACCAATTGGGTCAAAGTTATTCCGGTAACAAATCGAAATGAAATATTCAAAGAATATAAGAAATATGAAGCTGAAGTTACAAATTTACATGGAAAATCAATCAAAATATTTCGAACTGATAATGGTCGTGAATATTTATCAACAGAATTTGAAAATCATCTTAAAGAAAAAGGTACAAAACATGAAACGATTGTATCATATTCACATGAGCAAAATGGTGTAGCCGAAAGAATGAATAGAACAATAAGAGAAATGGCTTGTTCTATGCTACATCAAGCTGAACTACCACTCGAATTTTGGGCTGAAGCTGTAGTTACAGCTGGTTACCTGAGAAATCGGTGTCCCTCCAAAGCCATCGAAGGTATGACTCCTTTCGAGCGATGGAAAGGACGAAAACCAAATGTCCAACATCTTCGAGTATTTGGTTGTAAAGCTTATGTTTTAGTACCGAAAGAAACTAAGATCAAAATCGAAGCTAAAAGTGAAGAAACTATTTTCGTTGGTTACGCTTCTGATAAAAAGGCTTATCGGCTTATAAAGTTAGCCGATAACAAGGTTATTTATGGTCGTCATGTTAAATTTGATGAAAAATTGATCTTATTGAAACAAAATGATTCGGTAACTAATACCATTAATTTGATTGAAGAAGATGATGAAAATAATGGTGAAGATGCAAATGAAAACGATAGTCGTCAAGATGATGATGATGGAATTGAAAATTCATTTTTAACTTTAAATAACGAACCTGAAGATTACAATGAAGCAATCAATTCAACTGATTCAAACTCATGGTTAAAAGCTATTCACGATGAGTATCAATCACTCATTAATGCTGGTACTTGGGAATTGGTAAAACGACCTGAGAAATGTAATGTAATCAAAAATAAATGGGTATTTAAAATCAAATCTGATACAACTGGTGATCGGCAATTCAAAGCAAGATTAGTTGCTAAAGGTTTCACACAAGTAAGAGGAAGAGATTATTTCGAAACTTTTGCTCCAGTGGCAAAATTTACGACACTTCGATTATTAGTCTCGTTTACTGTGAAATTTGGGTACAAAATTAATCAAATGGACGTCAAAACTGCTTACCTTAACGGTAATGTAAATGAGCAAATCTTTATGGAACAACCTGAAGGGTTTGTTAAAGATAAAGATTATGTCTGTGAACTGAAACGGAGTTTGTATGGATTGAAACAATCTGGACGTTCATGGAATAATCTATTCAATGATTTCATGAAAGAAATTGAATTTATTCGAGTTCAATCTGATAACTGTTTATATTTCAAAAATGATCATGATCAACGTATTTATGTATTGATTTACGTTGACGACTTATTGATTTTCGCTAAGTCACAAGAACAAATTAATTTGGTCAAAGATAAACTGAAGGCAAGATTCATGATGAAAGATCTTGGAAAAGTAAAATCATTTTTGGGTATTGAGTTTGAATTTGGTGAAAATGATGAAACAATTATACTTAAACAATCAAAGTATATAAGAGAAATTATTGATCGTTATCACATGACTAATTGTAAACCATTTTCAACCCCATTCGATTGTTCAACTAAATTACAATCGGTAACTAATGAAAAGGTAGACAAAAATTTACCTTATTCAAGTGCCGTTGGTGCTTTGATTTATTTATCGACATGTACACGACCTGATATTACCTTTTCAGTGGGAGTTGTTAGTCAATTCATGACTAATCATGAACAATCACATTGGAATTGTGTTAAACGAATCTATCGGTACTTGAAGGGAACCATTGATTATGGATTATTATTTAATAAAATGATAATAATGTCCTGGTTGGTTATTCAGATGCTGATTTTGCTTCATCATGTATTGATAGAAAGAGTATCTCTGGATCGACAATATTTAACTTTGGTAATCTAATTTCGTGGTCAAGTAAAAAGCAAACATCAGTTTCGTTATCAACAGCGGAAGCTGAATATATTGCTCTTACTAATTGTACCAAGGAAATTCTGTGGTTAAGGTCATTATTACAAGAACTTTCATTTGATATGAGTGATTCGACATTGATAAATGAAGATAATCAGTGTGCGATTGCCCTGAGTAAAGATCCCGTTTCACAATCAAGATCGAAACACATCGATGTGAAATATCATTTCATTAGAGAGAAGGTTGCTCAGAAAGTAATCAATGTCAATTATCTATCAACTGATTTAATGATCGCAGACATCATGACAAAACCATTACCAAGAGAAAAGTTTGAAAATTTTAGATCAAAATGAAAATCGTAAATAATAATTGAGTGGGAGAATTGGTTGAGTTCAATTATTATGCTTACTTTCCTGGAAAGTTACATTGATTTTCTTAGAAAAGCAATAGTAAAATTACCTTATAAATGGTCAAATTGTTTATTGATTATTAAAGTTGCTAATTAAGGGATAATTAAGTTGTTTTCTGTTTAACTAAATTAAACAACAATTAGTTGATTGTTGTCAACCTTAATTTACCATTCTCTTATTTGGTCAATTATCAAATCCCTTAAATTGGTATAAATTGTTAACTCAAATTAACAATAATCAAGTAGATTAACTTACCTTCAATTGATTAACATCATTTAATTACAATTAAACTTTCATTTAAACCTAAATTGTGATTCATTTAAATTACTAAAACCAATAAATATCAACTAACATAATGAAACATTGGATAATTATTGATATAAATCAACAAATGAATATTAAAAATTGATTGATTAAGGAAATTAACTTGATCAAAATGATTAAATTAACTTAATTGTATCTATAGAATTCATTTATTAATACTTACATGATTATCTGGGATATTGGTGTTGAAAAATAATTGTTTAATTGTTACATTTACCTCATGTTGTGTGTTCAGATTCACATGAAAGCTGAAAATTTAATTAAACAATTAGTTGATTAGATGAATTAATTAGCAATTTGAAATATTGATTAATTATTTAATCTACTAATTAATCAATAGTTTTTCTTAGTATCTTTGTTATTTTGCTTTTGCTCATTGTTTACAACTGCTGTTGATTGATTAAGTAAACTTAATCTTTTATCCCCTAATAAAGTTGATTTAATTTAATTAACTATTTTTCCACATTAATTTAGGCCAATGATTAATTAATTTGGATTTCGTTTTATATAATTAAATTAGGTTATAACATCTTAAAGATTGATCAACAAAGGTAAATGTTGTTGTTGTTGTTGACGTTAATTTGTTTTCAAGTTAATTCGTGTTTAATTGACCAACACACACAATTATCACAATTTAAGGTTATATTGTTTGTTGATTAATTGATTTACAAACAGTTTAATTATAATACATTATTAATCCTTAATTGTTACAGTTTCAGTTGATTACTTTCTCCAATTCTTGTTCCCAAATTTTTTCCTCTTCTCGAAATTTTTTCTTCTCAATCTCTCTGTTCAATATTAAGATAGAATAAGATTATTGTAATTAATTAGTCATTAATCTCATAAACATTTAATCAGTTGATTAACTTACTTTTCTCTGTTGAAAATGATAAATTGTTGATCAATCGTTTGGAGACATTTTTTAATTGGACTATTTTCGTCAAGAAGAGAGCCGGAATCAGAGAATGATGAACTATTCTGATGATTAAGATGGTGATTTCCATGATGATTAGAGTGATTTTTTTTGGAACTTTGTCTTTTAGATAATCGTTTCTTTTTCTTATGAAGTGGCCTGGCCTCGATTATCATCTCCTCCAATTCAAAGGTTGGATCACAATTGAGCTGATCTTTAGGAGGGACAAAAGGAGGTGAACTCAGTTTACCAAATATTTCATTGAAGTTGGTTTTGGCACAATAATCAGCTGACCTAAGGTTATCCAAAGAGGCGATACGTTTACTTGGCTCGTAAGTTAACAACGATCCTAAAAGGCTTAAAAACCCCGAACTGACCGATGTACCCTCAAGGCTAGGCCAAGGTTTACGTTGCAGGTCTAGTACCTTTTCTAGGTTAGTTGTCGAGTGTATATCATACGGACGGGAACCGGAAATCATCTCATAAACGCAAACACCAAGTGACCACCAATCAGCCTCAAAAGAGTAACCAGTGCGCCGGTCAAGAGCACATTCAAAAACTTCTGGAGCTATGGAAAAACATATACGAGAATAAGAATCATTAATTGTTTCATGATTATTAACATTTCTAATTATTTCAATTACTATAGTGACACAATTTCAATAACTGTTGTCAATAAAAAAATCATTATGAATATGAAATGAGCCTCTATCTATGATTATTGAACCGTTTTTTTCTGTTACTTTACACACTCAATTACCCGGAGGGTTTAAAATTAAAATAATTGAAATTGAAATTGAAAGACTATTATAGTTAATCATTTACCATTCATGATTATTATCAAAGTTTACTCGATAGTTAACAAAAGGTTATCATTTTTCTAGAATTTGTAATATTTACATCTTTTGTTATCTTCATGATGATCACATCATTACTAATGTTAGTGAAGAAAAAGAAGAAGATGATGATGATATGAAGCATTTATACCAACCAGAACTTTTATATCGATTTCTCTGTCTTTATCTATCCATCTCTTTCTCTTCACCTCCCAGAGACATTTCTCAAATTCTGAGTATTCCTGAGTTATCTCTCTGATCACAGTAGGTTATCAAATTTACAAGTTAACCTTTATCTCCTTTATCATCCATCTTCTTCCTGATCATTGAATCTTTACCTACTTTATCATCCTCTTTCTCTCTCGTATTTCACTTGATCTTCTTTAACCAGTCAATTAACTGTCAGATCATCTGTAGGATACAAGATGTATCTCTTTTTTTGCTTCTGGGTTTCATCATATTCACTTCTTTACAGGTTTTCTTTTGCAAATCTTTTACTTGTTCAAAGGTTTTCAGGTTCATTTTAGGATCAGAATCAAGGTATTCTCACCATACCTAATAGATAGTTCAGTTTGTTACCTGTGAAAACTTATCATCATTTATTATTAGCATACAGCTGACACTTACTCGTGAGTTTGTTCATAAGGAATCATGGGAATCAACCTCACTCTAGTAAAATGTTAACCTGTTATGTACGTTGAAAGAGAGTCGATGAGATGTTGATGATAACCTAAAATTTTGCAAGAAAAAATGATGATAACAAGATGCTGAGAAGAAAGATCATCATTCTAATAGTGAATGGTTTAGAGATGATGAAGATAAAGAACAAAAAAATATATGATGCAAGAATTGAAAAGACAAAAGTTCCTTGTCAATTTATGTCTTGAAGGAAATTTTCTTGTTATCTTTTTGTCTTGTGAATTTGAACCTCTTATTCCCAGAATTTAGTGCAAGTGAAATGAAAGAAAAGAAACAAAAAAGAGATTTTTTTCTCTCTATTTAGAATACAATGGATCAAGGAGAACGTATTAATCTGTTATTCAGAAGCATCATGACAGAAGAAATAAAGTCTCAATTGGAATTTCCAGAATAAGTTGAAAACCCAGAGAAACAACAGAATCAGATGAGAGCATTGGCTTAGAAATATATAAATTTGATAAGTTATTAGAAATGAGTTGGTGGATCTATTTCCAAATTTGTACTGAAGTTATCATGAAAAATTCAGTTCAATATCTATCATTCAAACTATTGTGTGTGTGTATTATTCATGAATAGCTCAGAATAAATGAAATTTTTATCCTCAACTATTATTATATTAGCCTGATTGAAAATTCATGCTCATTACCTTTCAAGTGATTATATTGAATTTATAATCTTACCTGTAACAACTCATGAATACAATTCAGATTAACTTACTATCTCTTAAATAATCATACAGAATGATCATTACTTTTGATTACAGTTAGAGAGAGAGAGAGAGAGAGAGAGAGAGAGAGAGAGAGAGAGAGAGAGAGAGAAACTAATGTTGATATACTGAAGATGGTGGTGACAGTGGCTTTTGCATCGTTAATCATCAATTGAGTCTCTTTTCCTGAGTAATTATCTCATGATAATTAAATAGCGATTCAGTGATTATAATCTTTACCCTAATCCTTTTACTAATGAGCATTTTCCTTGTCTATTCATTAGATTGTTTAATGTTGATCAGTCTTTTGTCTCAATTCATATCTACACAGAACCATCAACACATACTCTAGATTTTGATAAAAAAAAACCCAATCTAGTTCATTCTTGATATCATCTTTATCTTACAAAGTCTTAACGGATTAACTAACAAGAGTATCATCATTATCATTATCATCAGAAAGATGATAAAAATCATCAGTGTCAGAGAACAATCAACATGATGAGACTGAAAAAGCAAATGAGGAAGAGAAAATCTTTGATCTATTTAATCTTCTTACAAAAATACTTTCTGGTTCTCTCTTTTTTATCATCACCATTACGTTGAGTTTTTCATCATCATCATGATCATCGTTTTCTACTTTATTTTGAAATAAAAGAGTAAAAATGACCAGAACTTGTACAAATACTTCCTGGAGCAATTTGTTTCACTTGATATGATGACAATTTGTTCAACTGTTCAATTTTTTCCCTTGATTCTAAATCACATTTATCATGACATAATAATAAATGTTTCCACTCACCAATATAAGGCTTGGTTCCTGACATTGAATTGGCTTCTGTGCCATCTTTAAGCTCAATTGCAATATTAAAATCCGTTAGATGAACATGTCCCTCTTCATCCAGTAAAATATTGTCCGGTTTAATGTCCCTAATAGAAGAGAAAATCAATGGTCAGTGAGATATGATTAATTCATGATAAATTGTTAATATCAAAAAGTTTCACTATTCCATATAAATAATTGACAGAGTAATAAATTTTAATCTAATCAAGATGAAAGAATTCAAGTGAAAATTTTGTTCAGTGTCATATCCTAATCAATTTCATTTCTCCCTCATGGTGATATCTTTTTTTACCACCAGAATTTGTAGCAACTATCATCATCTTTTGGTGAATCACTTTAAAAATGTTTACCTTTTCAATTTGAGGTTTTATAATGTTTTTTTTTCTCACTGTTACTTATCCAGTTTCATTGAGTTTCAGATAAAGGTGATGATGAACATGATAAAATAGTGAGAAGGAAAAAAAGTTAAGGTTAAATGACAGGGATGTGTAGGTGTTGATACTTGATATATTTATTTGGTCAAGATGAAGTTGATAACTGTTGTCAATTGATGTCTTTTTTTTACTTCATTCACAAGTCAGATAATCATTTAAGGTGATCTCATGAGCCTTCAAGAAGTTACCAGATTTTCATGGTTATAAAACTATGAATATAATGATATGTCGGAGTGAAAAACTCCAAAGTTTTTTTCTGTTCTCATGGATTTGATATACTATTTTGATATAAATGCATGATTATTAAGGATTATGAGGATTAATTCAGTGTAAACAAAAATATAACCAAAATTCAAATGGTTTTGAGAAGGAAAATGAATGGAAAAATTTACATGATTGTCTGTTTATCTTTTTCAAGAATATTTTTTTTTCTGATATTCCATTTGAATTGATTGCTGATTCATGATGATGTTAATCATATTTGATTAGCTGATTCTTGCTTATGATAAATGAAAACCTTATCATATTTAATATCTTGAGCTGCTTATTATTATTATTGGCGTAAGAGATAAACCTTCAAGACACTCCCAGAGAGCTGTGAGTAAAATATGATTATGATAAGAGTCCAATTGAAAGGATAGTCCAATCTTGAAGATTGAATCTTCCATGATGATGATAATCACTTTTAACATGATGATAAGAATGAAGAAGAAAATATAAGTATAGTGAGTTTCTTAACATCTTATTCTCAGGTAATCTCGAAATGTTCAATTTATTTTTTGCTCACTGATTATTATTACCTTTATTTAGGTAAATGTAAACTTGTAGAAAATCAATAAAATTTGAAAATAGGTGAATGGAATTGATTAATATCATGTTGGTGATGATCAACAACTAGAAGATTATCATCATTATCATGCTGTGAGAAAAAATTAATCGATTCCAATATAAAAATTATTTTCTTCTTTCTATTAACTCAACTGATCTTATTATCTTCCCTTATTAATATTACTATTAAGTAAATATTAAGAAAGTTGTTGAGAGAGAGAGAGAGAGAAGAAAATCTTATTTTTCCTTTACGTTGAATTATATTCTCCGAATCCAATGATTTTACTTAATTCATGTATTGGTAATTTCATGATGAAAGTAACTTTCCCTCAGAACTTTTTTCCATTATCTTTGATTCAATATACAGAATCAAAACAAATTATCAACTCGGTAAAATAAGTTATCTATCTTATTGATTTTCCATGATTTTTGAATCTATTTTTTTCTCACAGGAATTTCAAGTTGTTTACAAACTGAATTAATTACAGACTAAATTACAAAAGGAGTAACAATTCTGTTGGTAGTACATATCAATTTCATCATTTTTCTACTCTACAGTTGGTATTGATAGAGATGAACAATGGTTACTAAAAGGAACACTTTGTATCGATATGCTAATGGTACAAAAATAAGAAAGAGAAATGATTTACAGAATTGAGAAGAGAAATTATCATATTGATTGAATTTGAAAATAGTGAAAAAAAAAGTAGAAAACTTATCCACATCAGAGGGCGAAAATGATTTAAACGATAATCTTACCTGTGAAGAATGAATTTAGAGTGAAGATAATCCAATGCTAATGATATTTCACATAGATAAAAATAAACTCTCTCTTCTGGAAAACAGTCTTCTTGTTGTAAATGGTATCTAAGGTCACCTCCAAGTAGTAGATCGACAACCATGAATATATCTTCTTCATCCTGAAAAATCGGGAAAATTGAATAAAAGATCAACAGATGAACATGTAAGAACATATTATGAAATAGTTACATAATTGGAAACAATAAATAAGACAGTAAAATTGATATATTAATGAGCCTCAATGAATATTTTATGCTAACAGTTTAGTGGCAATTAAGTTGATTGTTTATCTTGTTCATTGGTTTGGTAGGTACACAATCAGCCATGTCTTTTTACCTTAAATAAATAAGAATTTATCTCGTCTCGTCTCTCTCTCTCTCTCTCTCTCTCTCTCTCTCTCTCTCTCTCTCTCTCTCTCTCTTCACATACGTACATACATTCAAACAATCTGAAAATTTCTGAGGTTACATGATGATCATAATGTAATTCTAAGATTGTTAAGTTTCCATGAGCAATTAAAGGTTAAGTTTGAATGAGAGAAAATGGATACAATTGATTATTGTTCATTATGGTTCATTTCAGGTGAAAATCTATGGTGATAAAATTTGTTTTCTTATCAACCAGGAAGAGGAAGATAAATAAATGTAAGGGTAAAATCAATTGGAAGGAAATGTTTTTCTTATTCTTCATTTTTCCTTCAATTTCTTTGAATATAAGTAGACAATCAGTAATAGTATTTTATGTCTTGAGGCTTCATGAATGTTCATCATGATTTCATGTCTTTTTACGAATCATTTTTCTTTCATTTCTTTCGTTTCCTTCAATATCTTTACAAATAATGAAAAGGTTAAACACAATAATATTATGGGAGTGGAAATAAAGATAAATAGAAATATTAATAATAATTCATATTTCGAATCAGAGAAAAATATCTATCATCAAATTCATTTCAAGTTTGTTATGCCGTGATGCTTTTTAATTCTGGGATTAATCTGAGGCTGGATAAGTTTAGAGAAAGAGATTATATTTCAATATGAATGGATGATCATAATTCATGGATTAATAGTAGCTGGTTAGGTTTTTGCTCAGCTATTTTTTTCTCCATGTTGACTAATGATTTTGACCTTATTCTTGCTGATTATTATTACGCTGAACTAATCATCATTGTCACTATGGTCATCATCATCATCTCAGGATCAAGTTAATGGATATTTTATTGAATCACAAGTTCTCATGATAATGATGATTATAAATCATTGACTATTCTTGTTGTTGAAATAATTGTTATACTTATATACTGGGAATGATGAAGATAAAGTTATTAAAGCGTTAAATTGAACTTCTTATGTATTTTATATTATTGGCCTGACAGTGGACAACAAGCTAAGTGTTGGTCAAGATATTTGGACCATAATGATAAGATAACACTAAAAGATGATGATGATTAAGATAAATATTGTCAACATCATCAAAATTATCATTTTCTGGATTTTATCATCGAGACAAAAATAAAGAGAGAAAGAGAGATTCTGATGATGATTATCATAATGATGATAATGTAACTCATCATGCATTCTTAGAATTCTATCAAGAAAATCCAATCTATCCTGAATTATATCTTTCATTTAGCATGTTAGTTTTTTTCTAGTTACTTTTATCCCTTTTTCATCATTATAACTATTATAATACTAGTATTATCAATAAGTTTATTTTATTAGATATAATATTATGTTGCTTCAATTGGTTGATCAACTGTAAATCAATTTCCGTTTCAATGATGTTCAATGATGTTGATCATGTCGAATTAATCAAAATCAACAAATGATGATTAACTTGATTCTTTCTCTTTCAGTAAATGATAGTTTCTCAGGAGATAGAAAATCACCGAAAAACAGGAGAGCTCATGGGGAGTTGGAATAAAAAATCGTTTCTTGTTCTTCTTATATTTCTGGCTATTGAAAAATACGTCAAAACAGAGTATTAAATAAAATTTTATAATCTCTTCGGTATCATCTTCAATTCAAATGATATGAGAGATGAAAAATGTTCTGATGATGAATATTGAAGATCTGATTCTATTTAGCAAAAAGTTTGAGGGATAAACAGAACACGAACATGATCATCTTTATTGTTTTTTTCTTCTTCTGTATATTCATAAGTGTCACGAAAGTATAGTGACGAGCCTCGCTAATAAAATAAACTGAGACCCCTTTGATTAATTTTCAAAGAAAATCTAATCTTTTTATTTTATTGGTATTTCTTATATACTACAATTATTATCTATAATCTAAATAATTAAAGGTTAATTAGTATTTGTTGGGGAATTTTAATTAATTAATCTAGGTGATTAGCTTTATCTTTCGTTTATTAGATTAGTCTAGAGGTGAATCAAATGTCAATCTAGTGATAAACTCGTTGGTTTCATTATTTTGCTACAATAAGAAAAGCTTATCAATATGACAAAGAGAGAAATTGGTATTAAAATGATAGAAAATCTTATTTCTATCAATAAACATGATCAAGTAGATCTTGTTATCATGATTATTTCCACCCTTCTCTTATTGGGTATATTGAATTCAGGTTACAGTTTTCTGGGTAACCTTAATAACTCTGTTGGCTCTCAATCATTAATATACAATCATAACTTCAATGAAAATGTTTGTTTTCATCATATTTTTTTTATTATCATCATAAAATCCTAGGTTTCACACTTGAATTGAATATGATGATGAGAATGAAAATTATATTGGAAAAAAAGGTTGGAAATTTTTTTCCTTCAATTTATTGAGTTTCTATTAGATTTCAAGAACTTTTTTTTCAATCGACTTAATTTTATGAACTTATATATCTTTTCGCGAGTCAATACAGAGATTAACAGGTAATCCTATTTATGTCCGAAATTTTTTTTCATCATAATCATGGTGGCTTTACAATCATCTTCTTAGTTTTCTCGGTGAGTTTGATTCTGATTAAATTTGAAATTGTTCATTGAACTTCAATTCGTTCATCATAATAACACCGTGAGTGATAACAATCATGATTATGATATTTTTTTCAAAGATAATAACTCTTCAAGTATCGAGAGATTGATCCAGATTTTTATAGACGAGATAATCAAAATTTCAAATAGAGTAAAATTTTAGCAACTTTTCTTGAAACATTTACATCAGTCACAACGGAATCATGGTGGAAATTGCATCAGATAAAAAATTAACAGACACTGACTATTTCTGATAGAATTTTTTATTTTAATTAAATTTTATGCTCTTGTTAATGTAAATTGAATTACAATTGACCTTATTTATTAGGGAGTTACAAGGAGTTAATGATCATGATGTATACTCACAATAGTTTTGTTATTGATAAACAGTCACTTTGAGTAACATTAAAATCGTTAGTTTGGTTTTATTGTTAATAAATGGTAATTGTTGATAGTATTTCTTTTGATTGATTATTACTATCATCAGAATATCAACTGAGGTTAGAATCAATGCTTATCTCATATAAAGTATGTAGCTAACCAAGAGGAAGCCTTAATCATTAAGCTGATCATTTATTAGATAGTAAAATGTTCAATTGTATTATTATTGGAATGGTTGGTTAATCAATCAACCAAAGCAATGATTACAATCGAAAAATATGAAAATGCTACAAATCAAAATAAATCACCATGAATGGTGTTGATTGTTAGATAGTTTGTTGAATTACATGCAACAGAAAATCAATGATTGAAGGGAATGGTAAAAGTTCAATTAAAAACTCAAGTTCAATTCAAGGGAAGGGGATTAGGTTTAAATTGGACTGATTGTAACATAAATTTTGTTAATACATATTCATATAAAATCTTGCATTGAATTTTATATTTTCATGGTTGATTCTAATTCATGTTTGTAATTTTCAAAGTGCATTTAGTTAAATTACTGATCACCATTAAAATTAATTTTATTAATAAAACTAATCAAGAGTGGAATCAAATGATTGGTGTGAGATGAATCAAAGCATTGATACATTAAGAGCATTCAAGTGATTTTCTCATGATTGTCATTGAACAATCCGAATCTATTTGCAGAGTAGCAACCTAATTATGGAGCAGTTTTTTAATGATACATTATGATTGTAATACAATTACGGGATTCAATCAAGTAATTGGGTTGAGTTATCACAAAAAAACTGAAAATTAGCTCTTGAAAAATACTCAGACTCAAGTGATAATTGGTGTTCTTCATGAGGAAAAAGTTTGTGCTGAAAGTTTTCACGGGCTTAGGAAGATAATTGGTTTGAATTGTTGATTGCGTTGAGAAATTACTAATTATAATATACGATTTGAATGTTTTTCTTTCAGTCTATCATCAGAAATGTTATCAATGTATTGAAAAAGGATATTAAGCAGTCGAAACTGCTCTAATTCATACCATTAGATTATTCAAATAATGGTGATAATATTCATGGAAAAAGTTTATCATCAATAAACTTGCATTGGACTTTCATGGAGATAAATTCAGGGCTCATGGTAATGAGTGTATTAGACTAAGAACAATTTGAGCTTCATTAGCATTTATAATCAAAATATTATTCAAATCTAAATCAACATGAGCAATATCATGTGAAATTGAGTTTTTGCTTCTTCATCATCTTGTTACTTTTTTTCTGAACGAGAATTTCAAGAAAAATGTTATATCCTTTGAATAATGTCAATGCTTTGGGATGATTTTATTCTTAATTATCTGATAACTTATTTTCACGAATTTTATCTCAATTCATTTCAGTTCATCGTCATGTTAAACTAAGTTATTATCATGAATAATCTAGATTCTTAATACAGATGCTGCAAGAAAAAGTTAATTTGATTTGATTGTTGAAGATGATGAAAAAGTGAGAGGAAGACTTCATGATGAACAAAGTTGTTGTGTAATAATAGGAAGCCAGGCAGGGAAACCAAGATAGTGAAAACGATGAATTAAGGTGACAATTTCGGTTGAGAAATGATAGTTTTTCATGATAATATCTAGTAGTAAATTGAAACTAAGGATAATGATTATCTAGATATAAAAGTAATTATTTGTTGACAGTATGTGTCAAACAATAGGCTAATATGACAACAATAGATGACTAAATATATAATTAACAAGTTAGTTGATTATGATAATTAATTTCATCAACATTTGATAAACATTTTGATTGTTTGTCGATAATAAGAAAGATTAATTATTTGCAAGTATTAATAATAAATGTTGTCTATTCTTCAATCATGATGAACAAAAAATAACATGATGATCATAATGTTACAATTTAATACATTTATCATTTAAATTGGAAATGTCAACCTGATTAAGTTATAATCTAATCTGTATAATCAAATTAAGTTTAACATTTGATTATGATGGGATTATGAAAGTCAACAAGTGAATGTAATTAAAAGAGACAATGTATGTATTCAGTTATGAATACATGTTTCAGGTTTCACAATTATGGAACATGATGAAGCGAGAGAAAAAAAAAGTTCTGTTTCATTTGAATAGAAAACAAAATTGGAAATATGAACAATCCATATTGAGAATATAAACTAATATCATAATAGATGGAAAAGTATATTCAATAAATTGTATTTCATTTTCTATGGAAAAATAAAATATATTCCAGAACAGAATTACCTTTCTCTTCAGGTTATCTGATCCACATGAAAGAACTTTTCAAACTTTTGGTGAATTTTCCAGAAATAATCATCAAAATAATAATAGAATGAACCTTTAAACACACAGGGTTATTACGAGACAAATGTAATACAAGGTAATATTCAATAGACGAAAGGATATTCAGATGCTATCTGATTGATTTACAATCAAATGATGATGAAATTACATAGGTGATTAAATATTAAATCTTACCTGAAATGTGAACCATAATTTAACGATAAATGGATGTTCTAATCGAGTTAACAATTGGATCTCTCGAAGCACATTGGCAAATGCATCCTTTTGAATACAAAGGTTTTTACTCATGTATTTCATTGCATACATTTTCTTGGTATTACGTTTCTGGATTATGCAAACCTATGGGGATTAGTGAGAAGAAGAGAAAAATTAAAATCATTAGAATGTCTAATCAAGTATTAATACATGAGATTGATAAGATATATTTTCAATGTGACTGATTTGAAACTTTCAATTTAATCAGCTGATTGTTCACAGGTGATAAAAATTCATCAAAATGGTTTCACTTTAGATTTTATATAATATTATTAATATTAATAATATTATTTGTTTCAACGTATGGAAATCATGGTTGTTGAAATGATAGTTTTAAACTAAATCTCAATTGATTTAGTTGCTTTCATGTATAATATGAGGAAATTTTCATTGTTTATTGAGTTTATGGTTCAGTTCGTGTTTTTTATTATTCTCATAATCACCATTTAGGCTGAGAGCTTAAAAATGATAATAATTTAGTTAATAATCAAACAGTGTTTTCATATAAAAAAATTACACAATTTTACTTATTCAGATCAACTGTTTATATCATTAAGCTAATGAATATTATAAACTTGAATGAGCATAAGTGAAAAGAGAAGTAAAATATTTAATCCCAATTAACTCTTATCTCTCACAATCAAACGTTCAATATTTAATAATTGAATCAATATTTTATTCAATTAGTGAGTGAATACTATTTACAAGAAATCATAATTGGCTGTTATTTACATCTAACAGTAAATTAGGTTTATCTCTATTTATGATGATTAACGATTACCATCAACTAGGCCTCAGGAATCTTTTACTTCTCATCAAGTCATTATTTTTATTGAATTGTATGAGTTTTGATGATCATCATTGATTATTATCTATCAATGATTACTCACTGAAATTGTGATTACTTTTTTTCTCCTTCATTATTTATCTCGTTAGATTTGCTTTACTATAAGGTACTTACAATATGGTAACTTTGCAATTTCTAATTGCTATAAGTTCATTAATGAAAAACTTTTATTTGTCTATTTCAGTAATATTAACAAGGATTTAACTATTATCTTCATTCGTCATCATGATGAGAAACGTTCAGCTTGTCAAACGGAAATTCAAAAGGAGGTTTAAAAGGAAATTGAATCAAAAGTTGATTAGATTTCTACACAATCTGCTTTTCTCTTCCTCATGATTTACCTTTCATAGTAGAAAAGGTGAAGAGAATAAGAGAACAGAATGAAAAAAGAGTTCATTCCATTTATTCTGAGTTCTGAGAGAAAGTAATTCAAAAGGTCTGGAATCAAGAATCATTCAGATTTATGTAATAATTTAAAACAATTCAAAACTTGAAAATCCTTCAACAAATTCAATTACTGTTAAATTTTTATCGGAAGGAAAACTAACTCATGATAATTGCCATGGTTGTATCATGGAATCAGTTCAGAATAATGTTTACAGAGTTTAACAAAAGTAACAACATTTACATGTATTATCAATTACATTATATTTCCTGAATAATTTCATGAAATAATTTTTTTCTTCTTGATAATTATACAATCACAGGTCCATTAGTTGACTAATATGTTTTGTTATCAATTATCTACAACTAGTTTCATGTTAGTTTTTGATTCATGATTAGCTTTTAATCATGGAAGACAAAAAAAAAGATGATGATTGACAAAAGGGTTATGTGTTTCATGTTTAACCATAGGAGAAAAGTCAAAAGACAAGTGATAGTATTTATCAAATAGATGTTCCTGTTTGATATTATATTATCCTAAAGCTAATTAGAGAGTTTGATGATGTTTCATAATGGTGATTATCATGAAGGATTCATTTTCTGTCAACAAATTGAAAAGATTTCTACAAGGAGTATAAAAAATATTATCATCTAATATTTGTTTACGATTGGATTGTCGCATCATCATCGTAATCATTATCTTACTCTGATGAAATCATCAAGTTAATGAAAAAATATGCTATTTATAATACTAATGATGAAACTGATGAGCTTACATGGAAACAGATGAATAGATTCAATAGATCAGGATGTGGTCTTCATCATGTAAATCATCATGATAATGAAAATAAAAGTGATGATAATGATCTTGATGATAGTAATGATAATAAATAATGTTTGTAATAAAGTAATAGTAAACCATAGCTATAGATGTAATTTATGTAATAGAAAAACAAGAAAAATGTTGATAATGATGGTTAGGATGAATTAACAAGAAATCCTCTTTGATCGTGTTGTTTTCATGGGGATTAAACATTGTTTTTAGATTTTCTCAATGGAAACATGATAAAATGATTACAGTATTTATTAATAGAGGTTTATTTTACTTTTAGACTCTCCGTAAGTGTAGATGATAGTACCCATGCCAATCAAATTTAACCAGCATTTTAAAACATTGAGACTGGTTATCCTAATTCTTGAGTGTTCAATTAAATTCGTATTGAAAAACATTGATAAAAATTGTATCAGGTTGCTGATTTACTAGATCAATTGTATTATAATTTATAACCTGATGGACACACAAACAATTAACCTATTAATATAACTGATTGACCTTTAGACTGGCCATTAGATGCTCAACAAGAGATATTATTTATTGGAAATTATCATTGTGAACAGTTTTAAGCATAATCGTCACATATTGTACTTGATTCATAATTCACCTTTAATTATCTTTCATATTTCTCAACAATTAACTTAACTGTGATTGTTTATTGAAGGTCAAATTATGTACAAGCTGAGTAAACTGATTTATAAAATTTTTCAATTGCATAGATAAATCTGATTAACTTAATTGTTAATCAAATGATTGAATTGTTTTCAATACCCTTTTCCTTTTAAGAACAGTCATAATCATCTGTTAAGTTAAATACAATCAAAGTCTATTGATTGTTATCAGGTTTTAACTGTCAAACAGTTTCAAGTTTCAAGAAAATGTTCAATAATAGGTCTCAAAACTAAACCTACAATTACATTTGATAATTCAATTTGAAACATTATAATCATCTTACATCCACTTGATTAAATCATAATCATCTTAAAGATTGACCAGTACAATTCTTTATCTTTTTTCTTATCTACATCGTTGATTATCACTGAATAATTCACGTTTTCAATATATTAATAAATCGTGATCAAGATAATCTTCATCCTTCCTATTTCTCTCTGGAAGCTTTGAATAAATTCAGTGTAAATGTATTTTCACTGTTTCATTAGGAACAATACTACAAGTTTCAGTCCCTTGCTATCTTTTTTTTTGCTTTTACAAAAGTAATAAAATAATGATAGCAGAGCCGGAATCACATAAAAAGAAGATGAAAGAAGGAAAAAGAGAGAGGATGGAGATGAAGAAAGATGATGTAACTGTAAAAGAGATGATGGATCCTTTAGATTCCCTCTTGTTGGATAGACTAACTAAACTTTATCATTGGTTCAGAATTGGAATCATGTGTTTTGTAACTTAGTTTATTTTATTTTTTCTCTCTCTTTCTCTCTTTCTCTTTCTTTTTCTCTTTCATGATCTATATCTTTATCTTCATCCTCATCTTTATCTCTGCTTCCTATCATCATTTCTTTTTTTCTGGGCTACCAATAAAGTCAATGACATTAAAATGTTTCTTTCAATGATTTTCCTCTTCCTTATTTTCATTCTAACTTCATCTCATCTCTTTCTTTTTTTCTATGCTATTTTATATTGAAAGAGGATGTGATTGTTAGTTAATGGTCAAGAATTACTAGGCATCAATAGGAAGAGTACAATACACCGTGATTCTTGTGAGAGAAAATATTGAAGTTAATTAGGAAATTGGTCCTATGGCTATGTTTATAAATTGACTAAAGATTAATTGAAATTGGTGATCACAATTGATCATCTAAAAGATCATCAAGTTTTTGTTACACAATAGGAAATGGGTTAATTTTTTTTCTAAATTAAGTAATAGATTAAAAGTAAGATTGATTAACTATAATCATGGTTACTAATGGTAATCGTTACAATGTAATTTAAGAGTAACTTTGCAACATTGTCTGTACAAATTTCATTGGTCAATTGTTATTTTGAGTTGTTTTCTCAAGTCTCTGATGATATCAAGGGAAAAGCTTTCCATCCTATCACTATTATCATGGTTATCTTACACTTGCAGTTTGAATAAAATTGGACACAAAGAGACAGAGGGAGAAAGAGGAAGAAAGAGAGAAAGAGAATAATATTATTTACTAAAGGAAGGAATAGTCTGATCAAAGGGAGATGAAAGTAAAAGAGGATCCAGAAATTCTGGTAAACATTGAGAATACTGATGATATTAAACGATATTGTAGAAGAGAAAATTATGAACATTCAGTTTAACCCAGAAAACTTTCAGAGTCTCTATTATCTGGTTTTTTTCTTTTATATCGAAAGATGCACATCTTAGCTTTCATCATCTACTATTTCTTCATCACTTTTTTTTATTTCAAATATACAATTTCAATAGACTATCTCGATTTTTATGTATGTGTGTGTGTGTCTTTTCAATTCAACTTTCATGCAAGTTTCAAAATCATTATGCATTCATCAATTTCTGTTGGGAATTGTTAATACATAGACGCAACTCACACGAAATCAACATTACCAACAACAATGTTAAGGTAATCATCATAACAACAACATTGATATTAGTTTCATTTTGAAAGTGAACAATCATAATGTGAAAGAAAGAGAAAGGAGAAAAGTAATATCATAATAGAGAATCAACTGATAAAAGATATGAATTCTTCATATACAGAAGATTGTGTTTATTTTAATAATAATAATACCTAATGAAGATGATGCGAGTAAATAAATATTGTAATCATTTTGTATTAACTTTGGACATTAGAATTTAGAAAATTAATGTAATGGGAAAAATTTATGAAGCCAATTCATACGAGAAAGTAATTGAGTGAACGAGATAACTGAATCTGGTGAAAGTTCATGATAAAATTCATGATTTTGATAATGAATCTGAATAAACAATGTCGGTGGGTTTTTTTAAATTCCCTTGAAATTTTAAATAATGTTTAGATATAAAAGAAATCAAAAATAGCTCCATGAGTATTAATATTTATCTCTGGTGACATTTTTATTTCATTTTTCATTATCTTCAAGTTATTTATCTCATAAGAATCAGAATATTTTATATATTATAAATGAAAATGCGAGTTACTATCATTATCTGGCTCATTATTATTCATTAACACGATTGTTTATTCATGTATGTATATTATAATCAGTGAACAATTACCTAAATCACATAAATTGTTGACCTTTTTAGATGAAATTTACTATGGATAGAGAGAGAGAGAAAGATAATCAATGAAAACAACAAAGAAAAATTGTAAATCAATAAACTAAATCAAATTAAATATTAATAATACACTAGAATGTGTTATTTGTATTTGTGTCTATGGTAATTTGTTTATTGATAGCTGGTAAAAGCTACAATGTATGTTAAAGTGTTATAATTAATCAAATTATTTCCTGTCTCTATTAATATTACATTGAAATCCAATATCACTTTAGATATATGAATAACTTTAATGATATTATGAGATCATCTGACAAATGGTTAAGATTTAAATAGACGAAATTAAATTAAACAAGATTATGATTACTTTAAACAAGATATTTAAGTAATTGGGTTTAAATTTGGAAAAAATAATCATGAATTATCACCATGTAATAATGTTATCAGTATTATATATATGATAATTAAGTTTTTTTTACATCAGGGAATCTCATTAAAAGAAGTGGTTGGTTTTTAAAAAATATTGCGAAAACAAATTGTCAAGTAATAAATTATTAATCATGAAGAAAGTACAAAAAAGATTAATGATTAATAAAAATCGTGATTTTCACTTGTAAACCTGATAGAGTTAATGTTAAATGAATTAAGGTATCAGATTTCGTCTTGGATTAGAAGTAAGAAATTAAATGTTTCACTGATTGCAACCTGTTAATCAGTGTTGAAGCAAAGACATTGATAACAATTAGTAATCAATGTTGACACTTAGGATGGTAACTGTGTATCTCTTGATGAAGTGGTTAATTTAAACTCATCTTCAAGATTTGATTACCCATTTTGCTGAAACATTACTCATCGTTGGACAAAATCAAAAAAAAAAGAACAAAAAAATTAACTAACCTTTCCAAAAGATCCTTTACCAATGGCTCTGAGAATTTGAAAGTCATCAAAAGTAACCTCATCATTGGAATCAAATTGTTTAAGTTTTTTCTTATTAGTTGACTTGTTAAAAGTCCACAATTTACTCCTGGTTATACCCATGGTGAATTCATTAATGGTGTTAAAAATAAAGGTGTCAATAAAAATCCATAGACAAATAAACGTTCATCAGAAAGATTCAGTAAAGGGTAACGATTGTGATGGTTAAACATGGCGACCAAGAAAAAAAGACAAACAAACAAACAAACACTTAAACAGAAAACAAAAGAACCAAAGTCAAAGGGTCAACTCTAAACTCTTGTCCATGTCTTTGGATAATTAATTCACTTTTAATTCTCAACAAAATTAAATCAACAATCAACAATTAATTACAATCCAAAGAAAACATGTTAACTTAGTTACTGTTAAAGTCTAAATGTTACAGGGATTGGAAAAGAACAGAAAAGAAAAGAGAACAAAATTTTGTTCGAATTTTTTTTCCACAGATGTGCTGCCATCTATGGAATTAAATTCTTTCCATCTGGTTAATTGATTAGAAAAAATTTTCTTCAATTTTCTTGTTGATTTAATTTCCTCAACAAATGTTCATTTAATTATTTTAAATGTAATTGTTCAATCAAACAGCAAATTTAATTTTTCTTACTGTTAATCTTTTCTTAATTACTGTGATTTAATCTGTTTGTCTTTAAACACCACATGGTTTTGTTTTTTTGGTAAAAATCTTTTTGTCTCCTCTTAACAGGTAAGATAATTTTTCTTGTTTACTTTAATATAATTGGAATAATTTTCTAATTTAATCTTGTTTTCTTTTTCAGTTTCAATCAAATTTATTGATTATGTTTAAAGGTAATTTTCTTAGGGTTTATAAGAGATCCTTAATAGGTGAACAATCATCTCTTGGTGGATACATTATCGGTCGCATCAACTGGGGTAACATTAATGTTCTTGGTTACAATTCTAGTTTAACATTTTCTACTTCTGATTCTAAGTCACCATCATCCCCACCACAACCTTCACCTCTACCACCACCATCATCATCATCACCATCATCTAATTCATCAGACAGTAGTAAACCAAAATCTTCCTTCAAATTACCAAGTAGCGGAAGTGATAAGAAAAAGGCTGGTTTCAATTGGATATCACTTTCCCTTGCTGGTGGTGTATTCGCGTTTGCTTGGCTTGGAGTTGATAGATTTAAGAAATATAAGAAAGAAAAGATTGACAAAACTTACCTTAAATCCCTTGGAAAACCTTCGATTGGTGGGCCGTTTGATTTAATTGATCAAGATGGTAAACCGTTTACTTCAAAAGATCTACTTGGTAAATGGGTGTTGATGTATTTTGGATTCACTCATTGTCCTGATGTTTGTCCAGAGGAACTTGAGAAAATAGTTAAAGTTGTTGACAATATTGATAAAAGGAGAGGTAAAGGTTCACTGATTCCCGTTTTCATTACCGTTGATCCAGATCGTGATACACCTGAAGCAATTAAAACTTATCTTAAAGAATTTTCTACAAAATTTATTGGATTAACTGGAGATAAACGTTCAATTGATAATGTCTCCAAAAGGTATCGTGTTTATTATTCCGCTGGACCCAAAGATAAAGATTCAGATTATATTGTTGATCATACGATAATCATGTATCTAATTGATCCTCAAGGTCAATTTTGTTCATATTTTGGACAAAATAAAACGGCCGCTATGATATCCGAGGACATAGACACCGAGATGCTTAAACAAGACAGTTCATCAAGATGGTTTACCAAAAAGTAAACTAACTTGCAGCTTAATTTAAATAGGTAATTGTTTATATATTTAATATACATTTAAGATGATACGATTAAAACGTATAGAGAGAAAATGATAAAAAATAAGTTAGTAATATTTTGCTTATTACAATACAAATATGAGATCATATTTTTTGTTTGTGTTTGTATTTGTGTCCATTTTGATCATCTTGCTGATGAGGTACTTGGCATTGACAATTAAATTATCATTAAGATGACATTAATGTAATTAGGTTGACCAGTTGAAAAAGAAATTGTTTGATAAATTTTGTTGACGAAAAATTATCTTCACAAAACCAAAGAAAACACAACAACAGACCAAAATAGATCCAAATGTTGATAGAATTGAATTGACCAATTTCAATGATTTTTTGGTTGAAAATCGACGGAAAAGAAGTTCTAATAAACTTTTGGCGATATATTTTCCATCCATCACGAAACAAGGGACAGAATTTAGAAGAGCCAAAGCCAAAGAGAATGAGGTTACATATCTTAAAAGTGTTTCCCATCGTTGGATTAACGATAAAGGTAAGAAATTGAATCGAGGTTTATAGTTAATCACCGAGAGAGACAAATAAATCTCATAAGGGTGACCCCAGAAAAGGAAAGAGGGTTTATCGTTTCTTTGTAATTCGATTAATCTAAATCCATCATTTTCACTTCTCGGACGAATACAAGAATGGCCCATAAGACAATCAACTGTTTCATTACAATTGGTTTGATATCTTTCCAAAATTTGTCGAGCCGGTAAACACAATTGTCGCTGATCGATTAGTGAATCGAAACATAAATGTCTTTTCATCGTTTCATCACAACAAACACCCTTCTTTTCCGGTTTCAAGTGCTCTTTGGTGACAAAAGAATCGGGTATACAATAACCTTCATCTGGATTGTTAATTAATTGGCGAAAACAATATTTCCAATCATCCTTATTGGTAATGAAACAATTTCTATTGATACTAGTTATCAAATCGCTTGATTGGATTCCATGAATACCTGTTGTCTCCCAGTTCTAAAGTAAATACAATATACAATTAGAATCACTGAACAATAATGTCAATCGATTGAAATTTTTACCGTTTGAGTATTTAAAACAACGACTCCATTTCCTGTTGAATATAAAGGATACAAAAGGCCTGGATTAGCTAATAACAGAATGGCCGTTATCAGACCAAGAATTAAATTGTGCCAAACTCCAGCGCAAAAGATTCTTAATCTACCACCGATGGAAATTTTTCTAAGTTGATCTTCAGAAATATCGACATAAGCAATTGGTAAGATAGCGAATATCGATAAACCAACTCCGTTAACTTTGACTCCTTCTCTGTAAAAGATGACGAAAGTTGATGATAAAATGATTTAATTTCTCAATTTCGAAGACAAATATTAACAGTTACCTTATTGCTGCGATAAAATGTCCAAACTCGTGAAGAACACTTGAAATGAGAAGAGCAGTAACGTAGTAAAATATTTCATCAAGAGGTAAATTTACTCCAGGAAGCTGAAGACAAGGAAGAAGAGAAGAAAAAAAAATTTAAATGAATTGTGACAGATGAATAGGAAGAAATAAAAAAAAACTGCAACAATTAGTTGACACTCAATTGAGACTTACAAATGGTTCCAATGAACCGAAATCATTTGGTGAATTTGTCTTATTGAATGAGACCAAATTGAAAATGGTTTGAATTAATATACAAATCGAGATCGGGATTAGGAAGAAAGAAGCCAACACGCCAAAGTTGGTCCATAATTTAATCGGTTGACTATAATTCCTAGTGAAATGAACTATTCCATGATGAAATCTGAAAATGATTGAGAAAATAATAATAATTTAAATTTAATGGAAATAAAAATTAGCTAAAGAAAAAAAAATAGAATAGAATTTGCAATTTCGATTGAAAATTCAAGATGAAGAACAATACTTACCTATTCCAATAGATTCCAAAGTAAAATGGTTTAATCTTCAGTCCAATTAACTTGGAAAGATTAAGATATGGATGAACATAACATGACTAAAAGAAGACAACAATTAATTAATCAGTAGAATATAAAAGAAAAACAAAAAATCAGTTGAACTCAATCAAACCATTAAAATGACAATAAACATTCAAGTTAATTGAACCTTTAACCACCATGACAATGAATACTTACCACTAGAAGATAATGAGTGAATAAAATGGTCACCCAGATTAATATAAATCCAATTGCTAGAAAAATTAAATCCATTGAAATGATGAAAAAAGAAAATTAAATCACATAATTGAAATAAGAAAAAAATGGAAAATCAATCAGCTGATGTTATGGAAAATTTTGGAAAAAGTTAAGATAATGAAAAGATGAAAATTGGAATTAATTGATTGTTAACATTTGATTTTCTTCGTTAATCAACTAGGTTATTGGTGAAAAAAGAGAAAAAATTAACCATAAATTAAAAGAGAAATTAATTAATCATTAACGAGGAAAACTAGTAAACATTAAAAAAGAAAAGACAACTGATTATGTAGACAGAGAGAATTTTTATCTTTCTTTTTCTCTGTCTATATTCTCTGTCTTTTTTTCTCTTTAGTTGATTGGATTTTTTTCATTTCGGTTTTCACTTTTCTTTTTTGCTAATCCGAATTTTTTTATCTCTTTTTAAACTCTAGTATTTTATATTAATTTATTTGTTGGACTGAATTTCTGGACTTCGGCATCAACATGGTTCATGGAATAATGAAATTGATTAAATTTGTCTTCGGATTTGTTAATTTAGTTCTTGTGGTAAGTAGTTTTCTCTTTCTATTGATTTTGGGTTTTCTTCTCTCTTGTTGGTTATTCATCTCTATTTCTATTTCTCTTTCATATTTTATTGACATCATCACATTTTCTTTGAATAATATTCATCGTCTTGTCTACATGTTTCAAAGAATAGAATTTCAAATTTATCTCTATTCTCACCTTGGTAAGAGGGAGAGAGAAAAATTTAAATTCTATCATGTCTTTTGTTAAAGTGACTCATTAAGCGGGATAAAGATTATGATCTATGGATTTTTCTCTTTCTCTTTCTCCATCATGTTGATGTTGGCTTATATTCTTAATATTTGAATGATGTTGAGAATTTAATGATTATATTGGATGAGTTTCTTTCTCTTCTTCTTTACCTTATGGTCACTTTCTCCAAACAACAATCGAATAGAGATTTTTTTTGTTCTTTTTTAACCATCTTTCTTTTTTCTCTTTTCTTTCTTTCTAGTGCTTTGCCCTTGGATTAATTGTCTTGGCAGCCAATTGGAAGGCCGAGATAATACCGATGGGCCACATTGAAAGTCTTGGGATCACTGAGAGAGCGGCAACAGCGTTGATCATAATTGGTTGTATTCTATTTGTCATCGCTTTCCTTGGTTCTTATGGAGCTTTCGCTGAGAATCAATGTATGCTTTTGACCTTCGCTGTTCTCATATTTCTCTTCCTTCTCATTGAATTTATTCTCGCTGGATTATTTGTCACCTATGGTCGACATGTAAGTTATATTTTCTTCACTAAATTCACCTAATTATCATTCATATTCTACCGTTTGGTATCAACAATCAACTCCCACTAGATTGTCACCGATTTTTTCCCATTTCCTCTTTGAGATCAAAGCCAAATTACAAAAAAAAAACTAATCAACCATTTGATGTTGATTTAATGAGTTTAAATGCTAATTTTAACAATTGTTACTACATTGATAATGAAATCTAGTATTCAATTCAATAATTTCATTAGTTTCTTTCAATTAGATCTAATTAAGTTAAAACTACATAAATGTTTTAACTTGTTTAATTATTGATCCACATTTAATCACCTGTAATATTGATCATTAATACTGATCTGATAATTGGTATAAGTGTAAAGTATTCCTCTTTTATAGTATTTAAAGATAAATACTCAGATTTATCAAATTCCTAGAAATGTTTACTCATCAACCAGTGATGATAATGATGATGAAGATGCTCCCTTAACCTAAAGCGATCGATATTTCAAATCAACTTAGTATTTTAAGTGTAGATTTATGTTCTGTACAATGTTTACTCTGAGAAAGTAAATATTTTATTTCTCATCATCATCATCACTTTATTACATTTAGAGTTAACTTTTCGATTTGTTCTTTTCTTTTTTGTTCTATTTGATCAAATCACTCGATTCTTATTGAATTATATCCGTTTTATTTTCTATTATTTTCTAATATAAATATTAATGATACAATCTATTTACTTGTGTGACACTTGTTGACATTTTTAATTATTCATCTAAGAAGATCAATCATAATTAAATAATTTTACTTTTTCTCTTTTAATCAATAGGAAGCTCATGTCAATGATATGGTTCGTAAACAAATGGAGCAATTTGTGAAAGAATATAACAATGAGAATGCTAAGGATCCTCTGAATACTCCCATGGATGAAATTCAAAAGTATCTTAAATGCTGTGGTGTTTATGGGCCCGATGATTGGGAAAAAAATGGCACCAAATTTTTACCTCAAACTTGTTGTCATGATGAACTTGAAGATGGACGTCGAGCAAGTGACCGGTGTAGCGGTGGCAAATACGTGGCCGTAGTCGGTTGTATGAACCAAGCGAGCAACATGTTGAAAGAAAATGTCTTCATTGTCGGTGGAACGGCTTTACTTCTCGCATTGGTTGAGTTAATTTCCATTTCGATTGCTTATTGTCTCTCGTGTGCTATTCGTGGTTCCAGTGACATTGATTGAAAAGAATCGTTCAGCTTACTGATATGATTCTAATCGAATCTTCCCATGACAACAATAACCAAAAAAAGAAAAGCATTTAAACTTGTAGATTCTTCCAACTTTTTGGATATTTCAACCCACCTTCAACATCCTCATCATCATTTGCGTGTGTTCATCATCTTAATGTTGACTGATTGTCGTCCGTCATCGTCTATGTCGCTCTTTTTTTGTGCCTTACCTGTCGCTCTAAATCATACACCTTGACATAGACAACGATTACTTTTCCAATCTTCAATTGCCAACGATAATATTTCCTGTTGTGCTTCACAATTAACCTCATCATTTTATCATCTATGCTAATACTCAATCTTCAATTTCTTTTTAATTCTAGTCGTTAATTAATTTCTCTCATCATCTTTCTTATCGACCTTAAAACTCACATTTAATTTCCTTTTTTTTTCATCTAATTTAAACCGGGATTCTCTCTATCTCTCTCTCATTTAAACAAATCTAACAACCATATACTCTCAATACAATTGTCCAAACCCAATTGTAACAAATTAACATTTAACTATAATCATCGTGACAAAAAACGTTCTTTACCATTAATTCCATTCTAACTATCGCCCAATTTACCTTTTTCATCACTTTTTCATTTCTTTCATCTTCATCATCAATTTTAACTCAATTATAATTAATTGACTCAACTTTTTTCTCTCTTCTCTTGAAAATTGTAACAATTTGCTAACCATTTCTTGTAACGATGTAATTGTATAATTAACGAATTGATGTATGTATTTGTATCTCAATGATAATATAAACCGATTTGGGATAAAATATAGAGCACAAATTTTGGCCAATTTATCATTTCTAATGGTTCCAACTAATTGTTTCAATTAAATTAACTATTTCAATCTGAGCGCTACAATTAGTCGAGCGCCATCTACATATCGGTTGTGTAAATAGAAGATGAAAACAAATGAAATTCATTTAATGAATTGAGTTTAATTTTGTTTCTTTCAATTAACTAACTTACATTTTCTTGCTATTCATCAAATTAACTAATTTCTATTAAAAATTGTTATTTTACACCATCGTTGTTTAGATTGTTAATTGTTGATTAACTATACGAATCATGTTTTCTACTGGTAGTCAAAGAAAATGTTGGATGTTGAAAAATGAGAAAGAGTTAACTACTTTGAGAGAAGAAGCTAATTCCCGATTTATTAACAATTTTAAATCTAATTATTCGCGGAAAGTAAGTATTTATCAATGAATTGATTAATTGATTCTTAAAATCGAGACAAAATTTAATTGTTTTTCTTTTCTTTTCTTCTACAGCAAGAGTTGTCCCGAGAACATTTCTTGTCACCAAGTGAAGAAAGGATTTTGCTTAGACATTATGAGTCAATTGTTAGAGATTTTTGTCGAAAATTTCAACCTTCAATGCCAAAGACAGTTGTAGTAAGTGATTTAGATTGTCAACTGTTAAATTGTGATGAAATTGGTGATTAAAGTGAAAAGAAATCAATGTTTTCTCTATTGAAGAACTTCAATCATTGTGAAGAGAATTTTGAGATTTTCTTTTTCATTGGAAATTCTATTCTCTTATTTGGTTTTCTATTCTCCATTTTAATTTTCTCTTAGGGGACAGCTTTCCAGTTCTATAAAAGATTCTATCTGAATAATTCTGTCATGGATTATCATCCGAAACACATGGTGGTCACTTGTGTCTATTTGGCCTGTAAGGTGGAAGAGTTTAATGTTAGCATGGATCAATTTGTCGCCAATGTAAAAGGTGATCGAGCCAAAGCCGCAGATATTGTTCTTAACAATGAATTACTTTTAATGTCACAATTAAAATATCATTTAACTGTTCACAATCCATACCGTCCAATTGAAGGATTTCTCATTGATATTAAGGTAAACTAATATTCTCAAAGTATTTCATCATATTGATTGTGTTTTTTTTCCTTCAAATTTATTTCTCTTTAGGCTCGATTCATGAATCCTGCCGATGTTGAGAAACTCAGAGGTCCAATTGATACTTTCATTGAGAGTGTTTTCTTTACCGATGCATGTTTATTATTCAGTCCATCTCAAATTGCCTTAGCCAGTGTTATCGATGCTGCAATTAAATGTAGAATCAACTTGGAAAGGTAAGTCTTGCTTTCTCTATCAGATTTTATCATTACCTTTACCTTTACAATAACTGGAAAATGATTTCAAATGAAAAATCACTTGAAACCATAAAACGAAACAATAATAATACTATTTATTGTCGATTATCAAGTAAATAGTTACTAGAGAAGGAAAATTTAGTTGATTGAATGGAATTGAATGAATTGAGATGAACAAAAAAATCAAATTCCTTTATTAAAGGTAATCAGCTGATATTGTCTTCTTTTGAAAGAGGAAGCGCCAAAAGTATAATGATAATAACATTTATTTCAATTCTATTTTGATTATAATTCTTCTAGTTATCTAATTGATCTACTTTTCGCTGATACTCCAGAAAAATTGGACTCATTTTACGAAATGAGAACATGTAAGTTTGAATAGAACGAGAAATCAATTGAATTTCAATTGTGAGTTATTAATGTTTCTTTTTTGTTTCTTTTTTCTTTTTAGCTTTAAAATTAATGATTGATAATATTGAGCAAGTTTCCAGGAATCAAGTGAAAATGATTGAACAAAAATTGGAATCATGTAGAAATCAGACCAATAATCCTGATAGTAAAGAATATAAAAGAGCAATTGAAGAAGCCATGGAAAATGAAGAAGCTGAACCAATCATGAAATACGCCAAGATCAGTGAGGAACAACGGAAACATGATGATTCCTATTTAAATCCAAGTTCATCATCAAGTAGATCATACAAATGATTTTTCTAATTGTTTGACAACAAACGAATATGTTGACCATCATATTGGACTAATGATTAACCACCAAGGAAGAAACTTTTCATTTCTTCTCAACTAAAAACAAGCAAAAACTGGAAATTCTCATCTAATTATCGTTAAATTACCAACTCTGATCATCAACAATTATCGATTGCCAATATTTTGTTTTCTCGTGTTAAAATTGAATCAAAAGAGAATCAACAATCAGCGATAAATCTCTCGATTAACAATTAACATTACCCAAAGTGTTGATAATTAATGTTAACCTAATTTTCACCAGATAAATGTAAATCCTAATTGACATTTATTCAAACCTCAAACCTCAAAAAGCAAACAATTAACTTTCCAATCAATTGAATTGAATTTGAAAAAACAACAACAACAAATGCTTTAAACTCTTGAAGTCAATTGTTGATTGTCTTGATACTCACAAAGCTAATTGTTGATTATTTTATATTATTTTTTGACAGAAAAAAATAACACCAAATAACAATAATTAAATTGTAATTGAAACAAAAAACTCTCTACTTTGTTAATTGGAAAGAAAATTGTTCCAATTAAATTAAAGTGATGGCGCTTAAAGCATAAGAATCTTGAGTAACCATGTGATTAAAATGTTTTCCCTTTTGATGGAAAAGATTTTTTATTTTCTTTTTGTTAATTGTTCCATTTAATTGTTATATTGTTTTTCTCTTTCTCTGTTTAGTTGATTTGTTAATCGTTCTAATTGTAAACATGAATACCAACAGTTCTCGTGAAGATGTTTCCAGTGAGTTGACATTCACCTTAGAGGAATGGGCCCGATCAAATGGGATAAACACTCACGAATTGAAGGATAAATTTACTAATATCTCGCCGAGAGATGAACGGATAATCGCGTTAATCCTTAATCGTCCGGTAATTTCTTGCTACATGGAAAGAGTTGAAGCTGCCTGGGCTAATCGTGATTCCCCTGATGCGAACAATTATTTTAAAAATGATTCCAAGGCCAAAGAATATCGTCTTCAAGGTGATGAACATTTTACCGGTAAACGTTATCATGATGCTCTCTATTGTTATAATCAAGCTTTAAGATTTGCTAATTTTGAACGAAATGTTTCCAGTGAAGGAAATGAATTGATTTTAACTTATATTGCTCGTTCTGGTTTACTATTTGACTGTGAACAATGGCCTCAAGCAATTGCCGATATTAAAATGGCTCTTAAATATGGTTGCCCGAGAGTAGAGTTAGATGAACGTAGGAAACAATGTGAAGCTAAATTAGCTCAAGAGAAACAATTAGCTGAATCATCAGGAATAAGTAAAAGTGGTGAAGGTAAATCAGCCGAGGATGAAATTGTCTCAGAATTGGCTGGACTTGGGATTGGTTCGTCATCGACATCGACATCGACAACGACAAACGAAATGCCAATGGAAGAACCCGAACCAACCATTAGAGTTATTAACACCAAAATGCCCGCTGTGTCCATCAAGGTTACCGAGACTGTAGATCCCAAAAGGGGCAGAGGATTAAAGACAATTGATAAAGTACAATTTGGTGAAATATTGGCAAAAGAATCACCTTATGCTCATACATTATTTATTGATTGTTTCGGTGATTATTGTCAATCTTGTTGTAAACCTTTGGATGGACACACTATCCCTTGTCCTGGATGTTCAATTGTTCAATATTGTTCCCGTGACTGTAAGAAAGCAGATAAAGTTCACTGGAAATACACTTGTCACCCTCAATTACCTCATATTTATGATCCATTGATTCAATTAATGTTACGAATAATTTGTAAATCATTTATGCCCGAAGTACGATCACCACTACAAGTTAAATCAAAATCTTCTTCATCTAAATCACAACCATCAACATCTAAAACATCACCAGCATCTTCATCATCATCATCATCACCATCAACAACAACAACAACAACTACTACTACTACAACGACAACAATCAAATCTAATCCAAAAGATGAAAGTGAATCAATTCTATTAACTAATTATAACAGTTTTCGTAAACTTTGCCATCCACCAATCGCCTCATCAGAATACGTACTTCCATCAATTTATGTCGGTTTATTGGTACGAAAAATGTTCTATTCCCTTAAGAACAATCAAGGTGTGGTCATACCTAAATTAGGAATTTTAATTCCTCACATTTTCCTTCATTATCATCGACTTTTGGTTAATAAGATATTCCTAGTTGATCAAATGGAACCAATTACTTTGAATACTTCACCAGTTTCGGTTGACGAACGTGGTGAGAAAATTGGTCTCGCTATTTATCCGACTTTGGCTTTAATTAATCACGAATGTGTACCTAATGTTTTCCTCTTTTTCCATGGACCTAAAGCGATTATTCGAGCCTCCAGAACAATCGAACCTGAAAAAGAATTGTCTCTATGCTATGGTCCAAGTTTCGCTTCGGACACTTACAAAGATCGACAACGAAAATTGTTTGATTGGTATTATTTTAATTGCGAATGCGAAGTTTGTTCAACCAAATCAACATCATTCCAAATTTGTTACAAATGTCCAAAGTGTTCAAAAGCATTGGTGGTTAATGAAGATGAAACAAATGAATGTACTAATTGTGATTCAATCAACATCCTTGAGCCAAATGTGTTTAATTTGATTACCGAGACAATTAATGAAATGAATCGAGGACGAAGTTTATTTGAAAAAGGTGAATTAGAAGAGGCAGTTAAAATTTTATCTAAATGTTACAATCAAATGGACGATCATCTTTATCGATCTAACTGTAATCTAATTAGATCTCGAACTTATCTTGCCGATTGTTTAACGGCCATGGGTCATCATAGAATGGCCTCTAAATTGACCGCTGTTAATGTTAACGTTACCGGTGAAATTTGTGGATGGGAATCGGTTGATTATGTTTGTGTAATGATAACTTATCTTAGCTTAATGTACAAAGATCTTGTTGATATTTGGGATGAAGGTGATGCAGAAACAATTACAAGTAGATCCAATCAAATTATCTGTTTAATTGATGAACAAATTGAAAGGATTAATCGATTAACTCGATTAGTTGATCCAAGTGCTAATCCATCAACTGTATTCAATCAAGAGATCAATAGTCTCAATGGAATTAAGGAACAAACTCAACGAATTTTATCGCAAATTGAAACTAATCAATAATAATTGATTCCGCTGAAATTATCATGTTAAATTTATGTAGACAATTTAATTGAAATTAATTCGAGGAAGAAAACAAAAACTCTCTGTGATCGGTAGCAATTAACTTTTTTCTTTCAAAAAATATTGACCTTCTCTCAATGGAATTAATTGTTACCCTGATAATCGATAAAAAAAGGTTTATATTTTTATTTAATTAGAAAAAAGAAAACCAATTATGTTGTAAATGATTTATTGAGAAAGAAAAATATTTTTCAACAATTAACTTTAATTCTTGTTCTTTCATTCAAATTTACCGCAATTCGGGTGGAGCTTGGATTTGAATCTTTTCGATCCCAGGGTAGGATTGGAATCTTTTTATTTGGATCCAAATGTTTTCTTTTTTTTTGTAATTTAATTTTTTCTTTGTTTCTGATTAACATTTACAAACCTTTTTCTAACAATTAATTAATTTTTAGGCTTTTAGTTTATTGATACTTTTGATATTGTTCTCCTTAATTGGTCAACGGCTTAGAAAAACTTATCATAAAGTAGAAAACAAAAGTTATCAATGGGATATTTTTAATGTGTCACTCGTTCTGAGTTTTTCTTTTCAAGTGGTAAATCAAAGCCTCTTAAATTGTGTTTATGTGTTTCAACTGATTAATTTAATTTTACTTAATCACCGTTAATTAAGTTGAAATAAGCGACTCTTATTGCTTGCAGTTTTCGAATTCAGGTAAATACAAGTTGTATTCTTTTTGGAAATTGGTTTATTTCCATATTCTCTTTTCGCTCTTTTTGCTCTTTTTAGAATTTGTATTAGCGGTTAGATTTTGATGATGATGATGTTGGTGATTAATTAGTTTTCATCATTTCATGTTCTCCTTTAACTTTAGGTCACCATCAAACTAAATGTGTTCACCTTCTTTTCCCTCAGTCATGTTATATTTTTTGTTTTATTCTCTTCAATTTAGTAGCTTGATTTTCATTTTTTATATTCTTTTTAATGCCTGATTTTATCCCTAATTTCTGTTTTCTTTTTCTACTTCTTCCTTTAAAATTTACCTTTATTTCTCATTTCTTATTTTATTTTCTGAAATTTAGGTTATCAATTGTGAGAGAATCAGTAATCAACAAGGTTAATAGATTTAATTCTATTGAATAATAACGCGATTGATATTGTAGAACTAGTTGAAAATTCTCTTTCCCTCCTTTCTTTTACTCTGTCTATTTAATTTTCTCTCTCTCTCTCTCTTTTCTCTAATTCATTGCCCAATTGTTGAGTTTTTCTACTTCAACATTGAGAGGAAAGAATTATCGAAAGAGGGAGAGAGAGAGAGAAAATTTTAGATAGAACATCTTTTCTCTTTCCTTTTCTCTTACTCACTATTATCTCTCTGTTTTTATTTGGCTTACTCACAACTGTTTTTCTCTCTCTCTCTCTCTCTCTTTCATTTCTGTGTCTGATCCAAAACACTTCAATATTATTTCAACTTACAGAGACGAATGGAAACTCAAACTGTGCTCAGAAAATAATCACACTTTTCATGGTGGTTGAGTCGATCATCCTGTTACTCATCTTGAAGGAAACACCGTTTTTTTGGTTACATACAAGCAACTGTGTTGGCGGTGGCAGTGTCATTTCCACCGTGGTTTTCCCTTTTACTCGGTTTTTTTGCATCTTTTTCAAGAAAATTTAATATCATCTTTGTGTTTATCTATTATATGTTCCATGATAACAATCAATTTTTGGATAACCTTATCATTTATTTGAATACTTTTCATCTCAACGACTTATTTGTGTATGTGTGTGTGTCCTCACTCTTTAATCAAGATCAAAGATCAACTTTTGGAAATCTTTGTTTTCTCTCACTGTTGGTTTAACAGCAACAATTTATTGTCTCTCTATCGTTTATATGTGTCTTGATTGTGACAAACAATTGAAAATAATTATAAGATTGTTACTTTAAACCATCCAAAGCCAATCCAATGGCCTCTTCACTTAATCATGGAGGTGGTACAAGTTCATCCACCAAGAAACATAGATTCAGCTTGGAACGATTCTCACTTCGACGTTTCCTCAATTCAACCGCTTTAGGACGTACAGTTGGTACTGGAAGTAAACCTCGTAATCCAAGCCAGAGAGATTTACATATTGAGGTTAGTTTATGTTTATACACGATTTTCTCTCATTCAATCAGATGTTGATTCTCAATGTTTTCAGTTTTCTTTTTTTTCTCCATCTCCTTATCCATAAAGAAAAATCAACAAATGTTCTCATGTTTATCCAACTAGTATTTTATTTTCCCTTGATTCGATCTCTATTTACAATCTAACTTTTCTTTCACGGTCAACATGTATTTCACGAGGTTTACCTGTTTATACTCATGAATTTGTTCATTCTCGCTTAAACTACTATCACTATTAACTTTGTTCATGGCTCAATGAAAATTCAACTTTTTTTTTTGCTTTCATGTTTCATGTTTTCTTTTTGTTTTTCTTTCTCGTGGGATTGAAACGTTAACACAGTTTCCTAAGCTTTCGTTTATACCTTAAGCTTTTTTTTCTTCTTTTTTCGTTTGACAAATCGAAACAATCTTGTTAATTTATCATGTCTCTCACCCAAAGATTATCAAACAAATATCATGTTGACAATATCTAATTGATTTCGAACTTCTTTTCCCTTCTCTCTCTCTCTCTTTCTTGCTAACGAAATGCTTTGATTCGTTATCATTTACTTATCTTATATTCACCCTACTTTTATTCAGCTAAATGTTAACTTACCTTTAATCAGCCTTTATCATTAACTATTCAATAATCACCATTTAAATAACTTTACTTGTTTTTTTCTGTTCTAATTTTTTTTTGATATCTTTCTCTCCCCTCTTTTTCCTCTTTCTTTTTTACCTGTTGGATATGATTCAGGTATCACTTAAATCTGAAACTTTTCAAGCTTACAATTCATCAATTGATTTTGAATCAAATTCAATATCAAGTAGTGGTGATACACGAGATCCAAATACTACTCAATTTAATTATCTTCACAATCGTAATGGTCCAGGTCACTTATTACCAAATTCAAACGTTTCCATAGGTGGTGATGGTGGTACATCATGTAAATCAATCAATTCACCTTCAATGATCGGAGTAGCATCAGGTTCAACATCAACACCTACAGCATCTTTACCACCACCAACAACATCAATGGAATGTCCTTTATGCCTTCTCGAATTAACTTCAGATTGTTTTCCACTGTTGACAACATGCTCACATCGTGCCTGCCACACTTGTCTTCAACAATATCTTAAGATAGAAATTTCCGAGAGTCGAATTAACATATCGTGTCCCGAATGTACTGAACCTATCCATCCAAACGATATCAAAGCCATCCTTGCCGATGAAATTTACCTTAACAAGTATGAAAATTTTATGCTTCGTCGAGTCCTTGTAACCGAACCTGATGCCCGTTGGTGTCCAGCACCCGATTGTGATTATGTTGTAATTGCCTCGGGTTGCGCCTCTTGTCCTAAACTTCGATGTTGCCGACCAGGTTGTGAGACCTCATTTTGTTACCATTGTAAACAAGAATGGCATCCAAATCTTACCTGTGATAGTGCTCGTATCATGAGAAATAAAGATCAACGTCGACACCATCAAAGTTACAAAGCACGTTCTTCCTCTCTCACCTCTAGTCATGATTCAATTAAACTTCGAGATGATGTTAAACCTTGTCCTTCTTGTCGTGTTTCCATAATAAAAATTGACGATGGATCATGTAACCATATGACCTGTTCCGTTTGTGGTGCTGAATTTTGTTGGCTTTGCATGAAACGTATCGGTGATCTTCATTTCCTATCACCTTCAGGATGTACCTTTTGGGGTAAAAAGCCATGGTCACGTAAGAAAAAAATTATGTGGCAACTTGGTATGTTGGTTGGTGCACCAGTTGGAATTGCACTTATCGCTGGAATCGCTGTTCCTGCCATCATAATAGGTAAATAATTTGCAATTACTTTTATCACTTTATTTTTCTTATCATTTTACACACAATTAAATCACTTCTCACCCATTTTATGTGTTCAATCATATAAAAATTTACCAACAATTAAATATCCTCTCAAAGTGATCAAGTAATTTTCCTACTTTCCACAAGTTAAACATGAAAATGGCAATTAACAGTTACATGAACACAGTTATTACATTTTTATTTCCCTTAGAAAGTTAATTAATCCCAAATCTAGTTTACAGTTAACTCATTTTACCAATAACAATCCAATTGTTTACCTGATCAATATTATACATGTATGTAGATACCTTAATATGGATCTTTAACAATTTACCAGATTTACCTTATTTTGTGAACAGGAATAACAATCAGCTAATTGAGTTTTTTTCTCTCTATCTGATTGTTTACAACTTCCTTCAGTATATTTTGATAATTTTATTTTGTTATTTTGTTTTCTTGTTTACAGGAATAAGTTTTTCTGCTTAAAGAAATACAAAAACAACAAAAACAATATAACTTTGTTTCTATTGAATGTAAACAATTTTAAGTTATGATAATATTACAAAATAGCTCACTAATTCCTGTTAGATGTTAGTCTTAGCGTTTTCTCACCCCACTCCTGCTCACCATCCACCTCCCTCCTTCTTGTTTTACTTACATTACTATCGTTACCAGACAAACATGAAAAGAAAGTAAAGTTGTTACAGATCAAATGAATTGTATTAGATGATGGAAAGGAAGAAGAAGAAAAAAAAAATGAGGAAAAAAAAGAACAACAAGAAAACTGGTGATGATGATCAGAAGAAGATGAAGAAGCAAAAAAGGCGAGGTATCTATAAATACTTGAGCTGAATGATGAAGCCAATGACTTTTTCAATGCTCGATGTGGATCAATGCTCAGACACTTAATACACACCTATTATTTTGTGTATTTCTTAGTATCAAAGAAAGACAGTAGAAGATGAAAGATAGAAAGTAAAAACATACACACATCAGGACCAGAAGATGATGATGATATCCATGAAGACATTTTCCATGGAATCAGCATCATATTGATGCGAAAAAAGAACAACCATTAAAATCAATCATTCGATTCCAATGCATTTAGATTAATCTTGATCATATTAGTGTTTTTCTACTCTCAGTTAATAGTTTATCTCAACGAGTATAATTTTCATCCTTTGTTTACATTTTTTCATCTTTGATATGATGATATTAATCATGATTTACTAGGAATTATTATTCATCAGTAGATTTGATAATCAATCGAATAATTTTGTTTCCTCTCATCCTTTTCAATTTGTTTTTTCCTAGAATTTTACTAAATCACTTTAAACAATAATTATGAGTGAATTTATAAACTAACTCCTATTGCATTAATAGTTGCAATTAACATCTACAATCTTGATTATGTTTATATTTAAACGATCAGCTGTTTATTTTTGTTATGATGCTTTTAACATTCTGGTCAATTCCAATAATGATAAAAGTTATTATTGTTTACATTTTATCTGTTTGTGTTTTTAAATAACGATCTTTAATTGTGATTGTTAATCAAATCAAATGACTAAAGATAAATGATACTCAACTACTGGTCCATCTTTATAATGATATATTTTTTTTTCTCGTTAAGTGATGTGAATATTATCATCTTATGATAATAAATAATCTTAATTTCTTCTTGATATTTGTCAAGAGTTTTCTTGACTTCCTATTGTATTTTTTTCATGAGATTACCTTTGACAAGATTGAAAAAAAAGTATAACAATGAAACCTGTTAATTCAGTTGTCAGTTATAACAGTAAGAGATTATTAATATGATGAATATGAACATATCGTCATGATAATGCAACTTCCGTGTATCTTTTTTGTCAAAAATTATTGACAAAATTGTTATTTCATCTCATTATTAATATCAGAATTGTTCCTCTCATCATATCTCGTGATGAGATTATTATTAATATCCCCATGAAATTTTATCATGTTAGCTGAAAAAATCTCATTCTTAAGAAAAGAGGATAGCTACTGATTAGATTTTTATATTTACACATCTAGTAAATTGATTTTGTATCTCAATTGTTTCAACAATTAACAATTTAATCCTATGACATGATGGTATCTTGTGAACACTCAATCAAATTAATTGACTTTTTTTCATGGCAATTAACACACAGGTAGATTTACCTATTTTCTTTTTTGATTTATCCAAAGATAATCAATCTTGTTTGTTGACAATTTAGTTTTAATCATAACAATCATTTCTAATCATGACCTATCCTTTAATTTGTTTCAATGTTTTTCATGATTTTATCTTCTTCATTATCATGATCATGATTATTATTATGACAATCATGATGAAACATTTACATTTTGAAGGACCAGTTAATTATTATTTCTATTTGATTAAATAATAATAATTTGTTTGTGTATTCGTATCATGATAAGATCATCATCAATCAATGAGCTAAATTAATTAATACCAATTAGTTTTTGTTTAATTATATTATCTATTATTTGATCATTCAGTTGAACTGCTTTTCATTTGTCTCACATTAACTGATTGTTTTGACAGTCAATATGTTAATTTTGTGTCCATTGTGTTAGTTAAAAATTCGTTAACCATTAATTAACTAATTGTTGTTGATCATTTGTTTTTGCTTTTGTCTTTTAAAGGATAATTATTTTTACACAATATTGTTATGTGTGTCTATCTCTTTAAATATGCTAAATCACAATCAACTGATTGTGCTAATCTAAGGGAACAGTTAATCTCACGAAAATGTAATCACCATTGTTTACAACCATTTGAAATTAATTGTTATTGTCTACCAATTGTCTACTACAATTAACTGTCTTTTCTTTTAACCATTTACAAATCTACTTTCCTTTCTAATCATAATCAATAATAATCAAATGAATTGATTCCACAGCAATTAAATTAGCACAAGGTACTTACACCAATAGAAACCTTTTAATATACTCAATGTATATTATCAACTTTTACATTACAAATGTTTATTTTACTCTTTCATTAAACACTTTTCATGATGATGATAATTGAACAACAACATGACACAATTTCATCTGTAATAGTGATTAAATTGATGATGACATTTAGTTACTACTTTCTCTCTCTGTCTCTCTATCTGTTAGAGTAAATTTTCAATGATTAACTGATTGTGTTTTTTTTTATAAATTACCATTTACACAATTAATTAGTGATAATTGATTGAATCTTTATGATCCCTTTTTTTGTTATCAGTTAATTTGACTAAATTATTATTGTTGAAATTTTCCAGCTCAGGTGATTAACTGTCTCAAATTAATCCTTTGTGTTTTCCCAAATTGTAACTGGATTACAATCATTTTAATTGTTGTTTTACTTTGGTTTTTAATTTACTATAATTAGCTGATGGTTTTTACCATTTAGTTTATATTAACTGATTAACTTAATCACAATTATTTTTGCTTATACTTTAGTATATTACATTTACCGTTATGAAATTATCATAATATATATTTCACAATGATTTTATCTGATTGTGAAAGAGGATGAATAATAGACTAAGAATTTTTTTTTCTTCTCCAACATTAATCATGATTATCATCGTTATGATTAACTGAACTGCATTTGAATCTCAAGATTTCCCATGAAAAAATCTCTTAGATTCTGGTGAAGGAAAAACTAAAGTTCAACTCACAACTTTCTGATAAGTAACTTAGGAACCTTAAATTCCTGGCCAATGAGTTTTTACTATATTTATAGTTTACTCAATTGAGACAATCCATCTTGCCTTTCATCATCATCATCATCATCATGATAATCAGAATCTCTTGATATCTGAATTCTTACTGCGCATTAGAATGATCCTCGTGATTCTGTAAATGAATCACATTTTCCTGAAGAAAACTGATTTTCAAGTCCACCCAAACTGGATTAACTAATTCGATATCATTTTTAACGTCATCAAAGTTTATTGATTCGATTTTGCAATTTAATAGCAATTAACACACAAACTCATGTAAAAACCAAGTTATCACTTTATGAACTAAATCAATTAATTAGTATCACCTTTTTTCCCGATAAATTTGAGAAATAAATGTGATTCTGATTGTAAATGACCTGAAATCTTATTTACAATTTTATTGATGATTAATTAATTATTCTCTTAATAATAATAACTCACCGGATGATGGTGGAAAATTAAGTTTTGATTGATTAACTTGATTTCAGCCTAAAGTTAATCAAATTTAATTCTAATTGCATTTATTGATCATCTTTGTATAAATAATATTTACCTTTACCTTTACGAGGAGAAATTTATATAAATTGTTTAATCAACTATCTTAATCATTGATCATAACGATATTTAATTAATCACATGTGATTAATTAATCAAACAATTAAACTTTGTATCAATTTACTTTACATTCAACTTAAACTTGATGTTAATGACATTAATCCAAAACCATAATTAGTATAAATCTGCAATAGGATAAGTTACAACTCTAAAAAGAAATCATCTTTTTCATCCTCATCACTTTTAACATCATCTTCATCTTAATTGACATCAATCTTGACGTAGGTTATCAATGATGATACAAGTTAATCAAAGTTAACATTTAGTTAACTAGTCTTGTTAGTTTTTTCTTATTATAAATGTTGATCATTTGAGTTACTAACTGTTTCTATTTTGATAAATTAATCCTTAAAGTCCATCTAATGGTCATCATTAAACCCGCTTTGATTATTTATCCTTTTGATTCAAGATTTATCGTCTTTTTTTTCACGATCAAGGTGAATAAAAATCTCACAATTAATCCTTACAGTATCCAACATCATTAAGCAACATTTAGTTCACAATCAGTTTATTAACTGACCACCACTATCAATAATATAATCTGATTGACCAAACCAATGACCAAATGTCAATAATAGTTGGATATTGATTAGAGAGGGAAAATTGATCATGTAACTTGAATCCTAAGGTTGATTATATTGTTAAGCATATTGTCAGTCAATGTTAATTGTGTTTGATTAATTATTGATTGTTAAGTCTATGTTTACTCAGTTATCATGAATGATTGTCTTTTTTTTGCTATTGTATTTATAACAAGTTATTTATATTATCATAAAGTCTCATGATTGAAATGCGATTCATTTTATTGAAAGTTAATAATTAATCCGGTAATCCAATATATATTTTGGTGATAAAATATTGGATTAGTAATGAAAGTGTGCGATTAATAAATTGATTGAGAGAGTAAAGTGATGAAGGAATTAATATTTAGGATGATAAGGAAGATAGGAACATGTATCATGATGAAAGAAATACAAAAACAATTGAATTACCTGAAAAAAGGGCTTTTACCTCTTTCGAGTTCAATGAATCTTATCGATTTTTCATTCTTCTCTCTCTCCCAAACTACATGATGATAAATTTCTCATCATTTTTTGATCTATTGAAAAACTTCATATTCTTAAATTTGATTATGATTCTTTAATCTTGAGAATCATTTATTCTTGATAGTTAACTAATTTCTAAATTTACTACAATTAAAAGCGAAAAACATTGGTTTTAATCAACTAACTAATATGAATCCAACTTAATTGTACAACTCAAGCAATAGATCATGAAACTTCACAATTAGCACTTGATAAACACTTGAACTAATTAAATACGACATTGAGCTTTCCAATTAAAATTAAGTCGCTACAATTGATTGTCGAGTTATGAAATTTCACCGTCATGAATACAGGGAAAAAAACACCCTGTATCTAAATGATTAGGATACAAATTAGATCAATCGTAATCTTAATACCTTATGATTTGACGATTAAAATGATTAATAAAATGAGAACGGAACTTAATCATCATTTTCGTTAATTGTGAATTCAATTATCCCATTCTGATTGGATGGAAGTTTTTTTCTCCTCTCATCTTGATTCTTGCTACAATCAATTTAAATCATTTTATCAACAATTTAATTGTTGGTAAGTTTTTTTTACTATCTATCATATGATCATAATAGTTATAAATATTGTATTTATATGTTTAACCTAATTTTTAACTTTCCTTTTTTTGTATGTCCAATTTAATTGTTAATAATTTGTATTAATGAAGGACAATCAAGCATTTTTATCATGGACACACAACTATTATCATTTAACCGCTATTTAATTATTTACCTGATTAGTACAATCCATGGTTAATCTTGCAATCCGATTGGCTTAATTTTTATTTCAGTTAATTGTCTCAATTTAAATGGTTTCCTTTTTCCGTATTTAATCATTACAACAATTAACTTTAAAGCCATTCAGTATTTCTGGTCAATGTTTACTATTGTTGATTTATCATCATCAGGTTTTATGATGGTGATGATGATGATGATGATTGTTACCTGTTTTGATTGATATTTTTTTTTCTCATATCAATTGAGTTAATTAAATAGTTGATCAACATTTCCGGGTAAAAGTATTAGCATCTTAACATAAGATTTTGTGTTTCTATTGTGATTGAATTGTTGAATTTTCCTGTTACGTAACAATCAACATAACTATCCACAGGTATCACAATCAATGGGCAACAATTAATAACAAAAAAAAATATATTCACAATTAGTTTATTGTTAATATATATATTGGAAAAGTTTCTTACTATTTATTACAATAGCTTTTTAGCCATTAATTGTTATACATGTATAATAGCAATCAAGGTTTGAAACGATTTTATCATGATTAACAACAATTCTGATTGTAAATGAATAAAGAGAAAGAAAATTGTTCCATGTGAAAGATTTTTTTTCTTCATCATTTACTCATGATTCTCATTATTATCATGAAATTATCAACCATTTCTTAAGCTTCTCACTCCCGTTACTTTGATTATCATTTTAATATTTAAGCAAGAAAAAAGGGTTCATCAAACTATTAAGCTAATCAGAGTAAACAATCAACTGATTATGATGCTAATGATTTCATCTTATTGTTAGTCAAGATTTTGATTATTCCTATGGTCCATTCCAATATCGTGCTTACCTCTAATAACTAAACTTACCTTTCCTCCTCCCTGAAGCTTTTTTTATCTACCATAGGTGATGGTGGTTTTGTGGCGGTGGGAATTATTTATCTTGCCTTGAATTGAATAATGAACTTAACCAATGCAATTACTTTCTTTATGCAACATTGCCTTGCATGTCTGAACAACTCACATTTTACCGTAAATGTCATGATTAACATGATATTATTTTGCTAATCCATGCAAATTCCTTGAACCTTATAACGTACATTTTGTTTTTCGTTTTTTTCTCCTTCTCATCATCATTAGAAGAAGATAAACTTAACATCATTGACCGTTAATAGCATTATTATAATCATGAAGATTTGCTGGGGAAGAGAAGCTTTAACCTTATTGGCTATCTAATGATTATCATTCTTGAATCTCGATTCTCAGCATCATCATCATGTTTACCTCTTTCCCCCCTCTTTTCTTGTTTATCTTTCTTTTTCTCTTTCTCCTTTTGTCTAAATTATCTGTGTGTTCTAGCATTAATCTAATTGTGATTCTGGCAACAATACAATACAATTAAATCTAAATCACTCTCACAGCTCACTCAACACTAGGAATGTCAATCCTTTACCAGCATCTCCCCTTTCTCTCTCTCTCTCTCTCTCTCTCTCAGTCATTTTCATCTAGTTTTCTGCTAACAACCATCATGATGATGATCTTTATCTTCATCTTTCAGGTTACAAATAGAAATCATATAATAAGAGAATAGATAATTTTTTGTAATCTTTTGTTATTATTCAATGTTAATGTTGAAAAGTCTTTTTTTCAATAACAGAATTTTTTCCACCCAGAGTTTCATTCAGGATAATCTTTGAATAAAATGAAATAGTTCAGGGGGAGAAAAAACTAAATGTCATAATATCTGCTGAGAGAGAGAGTTCTGAACAGTTACTCTGAATAAAGATGAAACCTTGAAATTTAAACCTTGAAAATGTTTCAACGTTTGAAATTATTTTTTGACTCATTCACTCAATGGTTTTTAGTTATGATAACAATTATGATGATAATGATAAATCAATGGTACATCATGATATTGATCGTCAGCTGACTTAGTATGATGATGTTGTTGACATTTGATAACTATTACCTATTAGTTAGGTTTTTTTTTAACTTGAAGATTTTCAATTAAATGTTGATTGTCATTATTAATAATTGTTATTTTTTCACTTGTCTCTAATGTTACCTAATTATTGCCTCTCTCTTAATTACTATTTTCAAGTGTATCCGATTGTACTTAATTGTAAAATATTAATTCTGGTTAAATCTAGTTTATTAATGCTCAGGTTCTTGTTGCTAAGTTATTAACTAATGAATCTGATAATTTTTTTTTTATTATTCTGATCAATTTTAATCATATCTTAATTATCACAATTAAATAATTTTATGAGCATTAAATTTGACGATTAAACATAATTTTGGGTTTGCATTTAGTGTTTCCAGAAATTGATTCAATTGTGATTAATATCAAACTAACTACAATTGTCTTTAACACAATTTATTATTAGGCGAGTTGATTAGTTAAATTTACATGAGTTTATAATTGATTATAATCACGCAAATGATTATGACCATCATGATTAGTTAGTTAATTATTAGTGTAAAGGAGGAGGAAATCACTTGATTAACTGACAATTAATTAGTTTTTCTATAGTAATAGTAATTAACCTTTTGTTGGTAACAATTAGCTATCTCATTTGTTAAATTGTTGTCTAATTAGGAAAAAAAAATCTTTTACTAATTGTTTATTTTTGTTTTTAATCATAGGTGTTCCTGTTTGGGTTGGACGTACTCTTCATGCTCGTTTTGCAAAACAATCAATGAATCAACATAAAAAGAATCTCCTGGTTACTTCCGGTGTGGTTACTTCCGTTCTAATATCGCCCATTCTAACAGCCGTTGCCATAGGTATCGGAGTACCAATTCTATTGGCCTACGTGTACGGAGTGGTTCCCATATCTTTGTGTCGCTCCGGTGGGTGCGGAATATCAACCTCATCTTCAGGAGTTCGATTTGATTTAAATGACGAGGAAAGCGAAATGGGACTTAACGCAACTTCATTTGCTCCTGGTAATTTAATTATTACATCGACAATCAACATCCAAAGAGAGAAAAGGAAATAGAAAGACTTTGTTGCATCATCTTCGTCGTCATCAAAATCTATTTGTTATCATCGTCAACAATTGATTGCGACTAATTTTTGTCTCTATTGAATTTAATTGTTAATCAAATGTCAAATTTAGGTAACCCGGCAAATGATAATCTATTTTCAATTAGTAATTTTTTTCATAATTTCCTCTTCGTTTTTTTAATTAGTAGCTATTTTATGTCTACAATTACATTAATTACTGTTGCCTTTTTATTAGTATTGATTAATTGGTTAGTCAAATGATTAACCATCACGAGTTGTAGTAGTTAACTTGTCAGACACTTTTTTTTTTATTGTGATGGTATTAATTTATATATACTTAATCATGCGTTAGTCAATTTGTAATGTAATTGTGTTTACGATTTAGTAATTGATGAATGAGATTAATCAATTAATCACTTCACTGAGTTTTTTTTATGTTTCCCTTGAGAGTTAGTGAAAAATTTTCAATTAGTCTTTAAATGATATCTAATTATTTTTTTTCTGATTACTAATACAAACAATTTTATCTCTTTTTCCGTTAATTTGTCTACAATTAATTGATTATCAGTGATTAATTTACTTTCCCTTTATTTGTTTCCTCCCTTTCCTAACCTTCACAACAATTAACACCATCTCTTCATAAGATGATATTAATTGTTATTAAATATTATTATTACCATGAAATATGATGTTGAGTCTAATGAGGTTGATGATTTGAAATTATTACCATGATTATGGTGGTTACGAAGACGATGATGAGAATGAGAAATTCATTTCTCTGAGAATAGATTTTTCCAACCTTGATGATCAATTTGTTGATTGTTTTACTTTATAAATGTTACACTCTGATTTACTAATTGTTGTCCCTCTCTCTCTATTTATCTTATTCCCTTTATTATTAGATGGCTTAAGCGTGGACACTGCAGTGAGTAACAAAGGTGTTAATCCAAGTATCGGCGAGGTTTCTTTTGGCCTGTCCACCAGTCTTAGTATGGGCGGAAGTGGATGTCACCTTGATAAGATGTTCATTGATCGAGATGCATCTAATGCCGCTTTAGCCGGAAGTATAACGGGATCATCTAAATTGCAGGAAACTCTTTCAATGGGTGGACCATCATCTTCATCATGTAACAAACGATTCAGTGTAACCAGTAGTGAGCAGCAAAGTGAAACCGCTTCAAATACTATCTCTTTCAGTGAGAGATGTTCAACCAACCTTTCACTTGGAGATGATGCTTCAACTAAAGCATTAGCGGGATCCATTGTAGGCTATAAAGATGTTTGCATTGGTACTAATTCATCATCTTCATCATCATCTGGAGGAGGGAATACAGTTAATCCTGGATCAAATTCAATTACACCGGTTGAGATTCACGTTACTGAATCATCTAATCATTGTATCATCGGGAGTAAAAGTTGTCACTGTGAAGACTCATTAAGCACCAAAAGTGCTAAATTAATCGGGGAAATTAAACCTTCCACTGGTGATAATTATCATAATATCACTCCAGTTGCTGGTACATCAAGTGCCACTGGTACTAATTCTGGTGGATCAAAATGTGTCTCATTCCAGTCAGTTGGTGGTGGAACCAAAGGAAAATTAAATAAATATGAATCACGATCATGTGAACATTTAGCTAATTATTGTATCATTTGTGATCAAATCCATAGACCATGTTGTCCAGTTTATGTTGTTAAACTGTCCATGCAAACCAATGACACAAGACAAACAATGCCAACATCATCAACTCCAACCACATCAATTACAACACAAACTACAATCCAAGCATCATCATCATCATCATCATCATCTTCCTCTTCATCAACCACCACACCAACAATAACGACCTCCTTATCATCAGCCATATCATCAACATTATCATCTTGTTCCTCTTCCTCATATTCAAAAGACGATTCTTCGAGTAATAATAATAGTCCAATGAACAATTCAACTTTCACAATGTCCCCTTCTTGTTCATCTTTCCACTCTTATCATCAACCCGCTCAACGTAAAGAAAGCATCAAATCAACCACCTCAGATACAACACCCACTCAAGGTAGTCAAGGCGGAGGATCAAGTTCCACTCATGGTTCCAACGGCGGTGGTACCAATACATTTGAACGATTGAAAAGTTTGGATCGATCCAAAGCTTTCAGTAAAGATATTGACACAACATCAACCCTCGCCAACTCAACATGTCTATCAACCCATTCACCATCCGTTAACAATTAATTGATCGTAAATTGATTAGCTTTTTAATTGATTTCATATAAATTGATTTAATTACGACAATTTTGTATTATAATCCTACCCGAAGGCATAACAAAATCATAGATTTATATTTATATACAAATTGTTGACTATGAAGATACTAAAGATGATCAATATCAGTAATTTAAGCAAAGGTATTTTTATCAAATTACATTCAAATTGATGATGATAATTAAGTAAACATGATGATAAAAAATGCATCAAATTAGATTATGATTTTAATTGAATTGTAAAACAAGGTCAGTAACTAATAAGCGGGAAGAAATTATAATTTAATCATCAACATCATCATGTTTAACTTTGCAATCTAGTTAAATGATTTTCTAATTTTCTAATTTTTTTTTCTTTCTTTCTTGTTACAGTCAACTAACAATCGGATCAATAGGCTGATGTGTTGATGATTAACCAGAGAAAATGTAAACATCAACAACAATTAACCAAAGTAACCAAAGCCTCACCAAAAGTGACTCAATTTAAATTGTCGGTTCTAAAATCAACCCAATTTAATCTTGCTCCAATATCATTTTCATCTCCCTTTTCCCTATTACTCTCACTCATCTTCCAATTTTTGTTTGTGAGGATTACCAAGCTGCTCAATTTAATATGTCATCTGATATCTTTATGTAATATTTATATGATTTGGAGATAACTTATATAATTAATCATCAACAATTTAAAAATCTTCTTACAGGAAAAGTAAGCAAGTTGATGATTTGGAGGAAACAGTGAACCCGATGTGAGATGTAAGATAATTCAATCATCATTCAACTTCCCCGTGTATTGAATTAAATTGATAATAATACAATAACAACAATCGATTATGATGATGATAATGATGATGATGACGATTACAACTCTGGTGATAACTATTCCCTGAATTTAACCCTGAATGAAAATGTCGATCTCGTTCCTTGTATCTCTTACATTTCGTATTCATCAAATCATCTCTCTCTCTCTCTCTCTCTCTCTCTTTCTTTCTTTTTACTCTCAATTTTGACCAAAATTATGTATTAAGTGTAACACAATTAACTGGCTTACTAATCACTACAATTAAGGTTTATCCTTTTAATTCATTTATATATAAATCAGATTGTATTATCCATCAAACCCAATCTTTATCTTCCTCTAGAGTTCATCAAATCTATCACTTTATCACAAATATCTATGAAATACTGAATGTAAATTGATTAATGATTATTATTATTGTAAATTAACTCAACAATTAATCTTAATACAACTTTTCTCAGGTTTATAAATCTATTAATATTTACATGATAATCATGAAAATAATGTAATAATGAAAGTAAATTGGTTATTGATCATAATTGTTTATAGATTGATAATCAGATTACTTTTGTCTATTGGTATCAGTTTTATGTAACTTTGATATTCATCATCATCATAATCATCAAACAATTTACCTGGAAAAAATATTTATAAATAACAATATGATTAATTTTATACATCACATTAAATATGAAAATTAATAAACATCAAGAATTGTAATTAGTCTGTTAATCAGGAAATATAAATATGAGAAGATGAAGATATGAAAAGTGAGTGAGTGAGAGAGAGAGAGAGAAAGGAAAGTTTGTTGCTCATTCTTTTCTCTCCGCACCTTCTGACCATCACCTCCCACCAGTGGAAAACTGACCAAAGGAAATATGGGATAAGCTTCTTCTCGAAAGGTAAAAGGGATGATAAATGTAAATAGAGAAGTTGAAGACTGAGAGAATTTCACTCGAAACGATGAAGTAGAAAAGAAGAAAATATTGAAGTAGCTGTCGATCATCTTCCTTCCTCATCCTCATCCTCATCTTCTTCTTTACCAGTGGGGATTTTGTTTACCAATCTAAAGTTCACCGACCATCGGTAGCCCAGAAAATCACCACCACGATCACAATCACCGCCATCACAGTGACTCCACCGCCAATATAACCAAATAATCACTAGTAAAAGTTGCAAGGTAAAAGGTAAACGGTCAGTAAGTCAAAGAAGAGACGAAGACGAAGAAGAGGAAGAAATTGACCCTTTCCCTTCTTCTTGAAATGACCCCTAGTCTCATTTATCTGACCCATAAGATATTCATCTTGATTACCTGGTTGTTAATTGATCACCACAAGTAAATCAAATTTCAATTAACATTCAACAACTAATATTATCATCGTCCTATTGGTTAATATTTATTTACCAAAGGAAACTCTTGTCATTACCTGTGGACTAGTGGTCAGTGGTCAGTTACTGTATATTCATAGTGTGTGTGTGAGTGTGAGTGTTTATCTGTCAATATGTTTGTATTTGTGTCAATCAAATGTAACCAACATTTCAAAACATTGAGACTTTGGTTATCCCAATACTTGAGTGTTCAACTAAATTCAATTTAAAATCATTGACAGAAAATTAAATCAACCTGCTGATTTACTTGATTAACTTAATTAATTGTTTTCTTTTTTTGCTACTTTTTACTTTTCGCAACTAATATTATAACTTGAACCATAGATCTGGTGGACATCAAGTGGTGGACACACAATCAATTAACCTACTACTGATTGACCTTTCAACTGACCATTAGATGCTCACCAGGAGATGTTATTTATTAATAATTATCATTGTTGACAGTTTTAATTATCATCATCATCATAATCTCATATTGTTCTTGGTTCATCATTCACCTTTAATTACCTTTTGTATTTCTTAACAACAATTAACTTGAATATGATTGTTTTGAAATCGTCCATTTTTTGTCTATGATCATTACCTTTATATTATGATCTGACCACTAGGTTTTTATAATTAATTACGATTTGATCTGATTTGTGGTGAAAGAGAGAGAGAGAGAGAGAGATTTTCTCACAGTTTAAATTAGACCAATGGTCAGTTTTAACGGTCAAACAGTGAAATTTCAAAGGGAATGTTCAATAACTGGTCTCACACCACAACAACAACGACATTTGATACAATTTAAATATTATAACAATTTATTTAATGTTAACCATTGATTGATTCAATTGATACAATTTAAAACATCATATTTATCATGTTTACTTAATCATAATCATCTTAAAGAGATTGACCACTATCATTATCATCTTCATCTTTTTTTCTCATCTACATCGTTGACCACCACTGATTATCATTCACATTTTCAATATAAATCGAGATCAAGATAATCTTCATCTCTCTCTCTCTCTCTCTCTCTCTCTCTCTCTCTCTCTCTCTCTCTCTCTCTCTCTCTCTCTTTTACACACTAATCTCAATCAAATCACCTTAAGATGTTAACCTTTGTTATCTTTGGTCAACAAACTGACCTCCTACCAATAACATGCACACACTGTTACCTTTAATACTCTTGACCATTCAATCAAATATCACAAGTACATTAATAAATAGTCAGAGGGAAAGAGAAACAAAAGAGAGAGAAATATTTTCCCAGGTAAATAATTGATTGAATTTGATGTTGATTTAAATTAATTCTGTTTCTTTAATTGTTTCATCTAATTTTTTTCTCTCTTTTTCCTCTTATTATTGCCCTAATAGTTTATAAAAAAAAGAGAGAGAGAGAGAGAGAGAATTGGAAATAAATTGTTACCATTATGTATTTTAATGGTGTTATATCGTTATGATTGTTAACAATTAAATGACCATTTGATTGATCACTTTTACCATGTTCATGATATACTAATTATTATTATACTAATCATTTACTAATCATTAACAGTTGTAACAATTTTCTCTCCCAATTGTTTCCCTTAAATGTAATAGTAAAAAGGTGTAATCAAAGTTAATTGAAAACTAAAAGCTAACTTGAGGCAATTGTAACTATTTCTTTCAATCTCACCAAAGTCTCTAATTGTAATTAGTTAATTACTATGATCAATATTATGATTAAATACTTCGAGCCGATCACCCATATAAACACTCACACTCACACTCTCACTCACATACACTCACATCCATAGACACTCACACACTCACACACCTTAACATTTTCATCTTCATTCAATTATCATCTTTATCTTCATCATCCTCCATCTTCATCTTCATCTTCATCTTCATCTTCATCACTATTTCTTGTGGTTTCTACACCAAGACAACTAACTATAAATGATGATAGCGATCAAATTGATTAGGATAAAGATGATGAGACTGATGATTATGATGATATTATCTTCCCTTATCTTCATCACTTTAATATTATTATTATATTATAGTTAATAAGATGATGATGAAGATAAGTTTAATTCAAAATCTCATCATCATCATCATAATCATTTTCACTCCCTGTTTATATCATGTTGATATGGTCACGAAGTACGTGGTCACTATAATTAACCGAATTTAATTTAATTTAACTTCAACAATAATTAAGGTACAATACCTATGGCTCAGTTTATATCAACAATTAAAACACAAGAAATGAAAACAAATCAAATCATTATCACAAAACCTTAATAGTTAATCTTAGCAATTTAGGAAATTGATTATTAATTAATGGCAAAGAAACTTTTTAATTATCATTTTAAAAACAGATTTAATTGTTAACGGTTAGCGCACTTTTAGCAACTAAACAATTTTGATGAAAAAGTTAATTAATAGTTAAGAAAGTGCGTCAAAATTGATTATAATCATAATCATTAAAATACCTTCACAATAATTAAATATGAAAACAATGATTGTGATCATCATTAAGACAATCATTAAGCAATCATTAATTAATTGCCTGCATTTAGAATTAAATCAACAGACACAAATGTTAAATGATTAACTAATTGCTTTTCCGTTTCTATGCACGCGTAACAATTTTATACAATCAAATTGATTGTGTAATGAGAAACATCAACTATTGTAATTTGATCACTTGTTGATTAATTGATTTTAGATTTTAGACAAATTAAGCGTAGACTGTGAATTAGAATACAATTAAGGTGATGATGTGTGTCCATCTCTTCATTGTGAAGAGAAAACTGGACACACAAAGAAGATTAAGACTTTTAGGTGAAAGAATCAAAATTTACATACAATTAAATCTCATTTTGTCTCATTCACAATTCAATTGATCTTATTTTCTGGTTGCCCAATAGCTTTTCACTTAAGGCTCATTAGATAAACTCAATGGTCAAGGTGACCACAGTTCACAATGACCATTGATGGAATATAATAATGAAATATGTAAATGAGAATGAGAATGTGACTGTGGCTGTGGCTGAGGATGAAGATGAGGAGAAGGATGATATCTTCATTGGAACAGAAAGAAAGAAAGAAAAAGAGTAAAAAAGTGAGTGAGAGAAAGTGAGTATATATTTCATATAAGATTCTTTTACGAATCGATTGTATTTTCGAATTACTTTTTTTGTCCTTCTATTCAAAGTGACACATTATTTTATTGTTATTCTATTATAACAAGACAAACTCCTCTTCCTACTCCTTTACACCATTTTCTCTCTCTCTCTCTTCTTTAACCTCCCACCTTCATCCCTCCTTCATCTTCATCTTCATCTTTATCCTTTTTCTTTCTTGAAAAACTCTCAAGGTTAACATGTTGATGTTTGTCCTTTTTTTGTCAATGAAACCGAGATTAAGATGAAGATATATAAAGATGAGAAAGAATGAGGAAGAAGAAAAAGAAAGAAAAAGAAAGAAAGATAAAAGTGGATCAAAGGTGATCTATGTTCGGTCAGTGTAACTGGTCAGTTTACTTTTCTTCCTTTTTCTCTTTTCTGTTTGCCTTCTTCTCCTTCTTGTTTTCAGCTTTACTTTCATTTTATTAATTCTTTCAATGGTCAAGCCGAGCCTTTTCTTTCTTTCTTTCTTTCTTTCTCTCTCTCTCTCTCTTCTTTAACCTCCCACCTTCATCCCTCCTTCATCTTCATCTTCATCTTTATCCTTTTTCTTTCTTGAAAAACTCTCAAGGTTAACATGTTGATGTTTGTCCTTTTTTTGTCAATGAAACCGAGATTAAGATGAAGATATATAAAGATGAGAAAGAATGAGGAAGAAGAAAAAGAAAGAAAAAGAAAGAAAGATAAAAGTGGATCAAAGGTGATCTATGTTCGGTCAGTGTAACTGGTCAGTTTACTCTTTTCTTCCTTTTTTTCTCTTTTTCTGTTTGCCTTCTTCTCCTTCTTGTTTTCGGCTTTACTTTCATTTTATTAATTCTTTCAATGGTCAAGCCGAGCCTTTTTCTTTTCTTTCTTTCTCGCTCTCTCTCTCTCTCTCTCGCTTCATTTCTCTTTCTCTTTCTCTTTTCTTCCTCTTCCTCTTCCAATGTTTTTTTTATCAACAAACAAATGCAATTGGATAACATGTTATCAATTCAATTAACATGTTAACTAATCTCAATAAAATGATAGTCATCATCATCTTTTTATCATTGACCATTAGATAAACTGGACACTTGGTCATTTCGTCATTCAAAACGTCTTATTACAAATATAAATCGGATATTTATTGTCTTTCTCATCTATTGTTATTCCTTTTACTAGTATTCCAATTGATTGATTACAATATCATAATAATAATGATAAAAGTAGTTGACCAAAAGTTATCATCATTTACCATCAGTTATTATGTTTCTTTCGTTGGAAACATTTCAAATGGTCAATATGGTAACTTTAATGGTCACTTTTCACTCAATTGTCTTTTTTATCTTCTCTTTTATATTTTCTCTGTTTTTCTCTCTTTTCCTTGGAATCTTTTTCTATTCATTTTCATCTATTAAGTGATAACTTTATTTGTTTGTCGTCCATTCAAAGAGTCAACACAAATTCATTGTGTCCAGTCTTAGATAAAATGTCCATTGATTATTAAGAATCAATTTAACAAAAATTATCCAACTAATGAATTTAATTAAGGAGAAACAATCTACAAGTTCTATAAATCATTTTCTGTTATGATTAAACTTAATTAAAAAAGAATAGAGAAAATAAGTTAATCATTAATAATAATTTCAATTTCTAATTATCAACAACATCACAATGAAGAAGAGAGAGAGAGAGAGAGAGAGAGAGAGAGAGAGAGAGAGAGAGAGAAGATGAGAAAGGGAGAAAAGATGAAGATGAGGATGAGGAGAATGAGGAGGAGAAGGGGATGGAAGAAGGAGGTTTTGATGGGATTTTCTTGATGTCAACAAATTACCTGAGATTTTAAAACAATAGCAGTAAATTAAACAAACTAAATCGATTAACGGTTTCGGTCTAAGAGAAAGAAAAAAACAAATAAACGCAAAAACAACGCCTTCTAAATCATCTTTAGGTCAAAAAAGGCTTGATTCTGTCAATCTCAAGTATCGATATTCAAATTGCAAAATCTTGACCTCAAAACCAATTGAACTTTTCTGTTATTCTGTCAAACTTATTTTTGAGATCGAAACCATTGGAGATTAATTTGCCGTTGGAACTGCGGTTCTATCCAAAGTAGAACATGATTAGGTACAAGACTTTTGGAATCCCCTAATCCGATAGGCGTAATTAATTAACCAACAATTAATCCAAGATTAATTTGATAAGATTAGTTGTAACAATACCAAATTAATAAAGTTCAATGAAGAGACATCGAAAACATGATAAGATGAAGATAATCATCAAACAACTGTTATCTTCATCTTAATATTATTCGATAAAAATGAAATAAATGATTGATTCGATTACAGATTAATTGTTACTATTGATGATTTATGGTCTATTAATAGATTCAGTTTCATGGTACAATGTTGTGCTCATTATCGAGTGCTAATTGAAACATTTACATGAGTATATAAGTATTAGGAGAGAGAATGATCAAGTTAATTAATAAACTAACCAACGAGCTAAATTGATTATAACTTGTCAACCTTTTCATCTGAAAGTAAAAGTTAATTATGTTTAAATTAGTATTTGCTTGTGTTTTATTGGCTTTCGTTGTCGGTGTTTCATTTGGTGATCCCCATCGACCAGGTAAATACTTGGATCATGACCGAACTGTGGTCAATTGTGCTAAATACAAGCGAGAGGCCAATCAACACTCGTGCGTCCTTTCACCTTTCAATACGGAAGGACCTTATTTCTTATCCGATGATTTAGAGAGATCTGATATTGTGGATGGTCAAATTGGTGTTCCATTAGATTTGAAAATTAATCTGGTCAATTCCAATGATTGTACTCCCCTTGAAAACATGTATGTTCATATTTGGCATACAAATGCTGTGGGCAATTACTCGGGTGTAAACAACGCAGGTCAAGATGTTGGTGGTTTTTTTGGTGGACATCGACCATATTATGAAGATGCTCGACCTGGAAACAATGGTTTTGGTAGTTATGGTCGACCCACTCCAACAACCAACGAAAGATTCTGTCGTGGTTACCAGGTCACCGATTCCAATGGTCAAGTTAACTTCAAGACCATTATTCCTGGTTGGTACTTTGGACGATGTCTTCATATTCATGTTGAAATTTTCGCTAAAAATACAACCGAAATCAATGAAATCTCATATGTTGGTCAAATCTTTTTCGATCAACAATTACCCTATCAACTTAAATTAATCGAACCTTATTCACAGAATAATCAGCAACTCACGATCAATGAAAAAGATCATATTTATCTAAAACATGGTGACGAAACTTTGATTAAACTCGATTCCAATGGTTCCAGATTCTCAAGTGCAATCACGTTGGGTTTAAATCCTGAGGCTAAATAAAACTGATTAATACTGATATCGAAACAGTTAGCCAACTTGGCGTTGATATCGAAAATCAAAAGTCAGATTAATAATCAATAAACCTAAATTTCTAAGCAAGTAAAGTGATAATCTCAATTTCTAATAATCGTCAGTAACAGAATGAGAATGCAAGAGAAAAACGAAGAGAGAGAAAATAGAAATTAAATGAGAAAGGGAGAAAAGATGAAGATGATGATGAGGAGAATGGGGAGGAGAAGGGGATGGAAGAAGGAGGTTTTGATGGGATTTTCTTGATGTCAACAAATTACCTGAGATTTTAAAACAATAGCAGTAAATTAAACAAACTAAATCGATTAACGGTTTCGGTCTAAGAGAAAGAAAAAAACAAATAAACGCAAAAACAACGCCTTCTAAATCATCTTTAGGTCAAAAAAGGCTTGACCATTGATCAACAACACCAACAACACCAATACCAACACCAACACCAACATCAACACCAACTTCCACATCCACATCCACATCCACAAGATCAACAACATCTTCAAGAGAAACACATGATTAGGATAAAGATAATGATGAGGATGCACCCAAGTCCCAAGTCTCGAGTCTCTTGAGTCCTTTAATCAATTTCCAATCATAACAATTATCTTAATGATTGTGATGACCAAGAGGATGTTACCAAAGCGCATCCTTGACCATTAACAACTACCATTCATCAACAGCAAAAAAAAATATCAACAATAACAAATTCAACCTCCAATCAATAAAACAATTAATTTCTTACAGTTAGTTAATCATATAAACAAAATAAAATCATCTAATCACAATTAGGAGATCCCTTTCAATTTGATTAACTTTCAATCATTTGATTGTTTTCATTTTTTTTTAAAATCTTATGATTATATTTTCATTTACCTTAATCATTTCAATTTATTTATCTTACCTTTAATTGTTTAACCCATTAATTGTTGGTTAATTAGCACCTTAAGACAATCAAAGTCCAAGTTAATCAAATCCCAGGGATAAAATTTTCTTACCTTTTCAAATGTGTTGCCATGAGCCAAACTAATCTTGAAACAATCAAGTTAATTAATGATTTTTGATTGAAAAATGATTAAATTGTTTAGTATGATTTGTTTTCATAAGAATAATTGATCAGAATTAATTGATTGTGGCTTAGGAAAGAGAGACAAACTTAATTGCTAATCTACAACAATTTTGATTAACTTTCCTGTAGATTGATTGTTTCAATCAATTTGTTAATTTTTTTTTCTCTCTGATTCTCTCACTTAAATTGCAATTTAATTGCATAGAAATATTTAATTGCGACTGTATATATATTTCTCTGTGTTTGTGTGTGTTCATATTAAATCATTTGATTAGAGTAGCAAAAACAATTTAATTAATTTCAACGGTAAGTTAATCAAGTTTAAATTGTCAGACAAAGTGAAGAAAAAAAAATCCAAATCAAATTCTGGTTTCCAATTGCAATATAAATCAACATGGAAACTAATCTTATCTTGATAAATCATCGTCATAATCTTAATCATGATAATTAGCAAATTCATGATGTTTTCTAAACTTTCTAAATTGTGATTAATTGTTTGCAATTATATTTAATTTTCAATCGAGAAAATAAAAATTAAAAGAAAAAACTTTTATCCAAATTGTCGTGAAAGTTTTTCACCAAACCTTTTTAACGTTCAATCTTTAAGAGTAACAATTTAATGAAGACTATGAATCGAATTCAATTAGTTAATTGTTAACAAAAAAAAACGAAACAACAATTTAAGGTCTTGGTTTTCCCATGGTCATTATAATAGCCTTTAGGTGAGCCCTTGCACGACCCAAAGCCAAGGGCAAACACGACAGACACATAAAAGGAGGAGGAGGAGGAGGAGGTGGGAGAGAGCACCCAGCCCCTTTCATTGACCATCATCATCATCTTCATCATCATCTTCATCATTATCATCATCATTTTCATCTTCATCTTCACCCAAAAACCCAATGGTCAAGAGTAACATTATTGTTGTTACTCTGTGTTAATGATAATCAAAGTTTTTTTTTCTCGCATTATTATGATTATTACGTTGAGAAAATTAATGAACACCAACAATTAACTACATAACCGGTAGGTTAACTTAATTATAACGGATTTAGCTTAACAATTAAGGGGGGGAACTTAACAAAGGTAAAGTTATATATACAATCAACAGCATAATACAAAAAAAGGTTACAAGTAATTTCATATTTACAATCTTGGTGTATACACTTAAAATTAAGGTGTAGTTGTAAACAACAATTAATTAAACATTGTACCCAAACCCAAATTATAGCAATCATTGTTAAATAATAAATTGCTTGTTGTTAATTTTTTTTTATTATCGTTGTTAGCCTATTAATTATTAAATGTAATCCGTTATAATTAAGTCAACCTACCGGTTATAGTTGATTATTGGTGTTCATTAATTATATTACACTTTTAAACGTAATAATAAACTTTCATTGTTATCAACAGAGATCAACCTTTTTGGTGTGTATGTTGTATTAAGTTAACACTGGGTTTTGGGTGAAGATGATGATGATGATGATGATGATGAAGGTGGTGGTGGTGGTCAATGAAAGGGGCAGGGTGATGGAACCTCTTTTCATCTCGGTTTCACCTCCGCCTCCTCCATTGTGTCTGTCGTGTTCATCATCTTGACTTGGGTCGTGCAAGGGCTCACCTAAAGTCCATTTAATGGTCATGGGAAAATCGAGACTTTAATCAATGAAAATTTTTTTATTCAGAAAAAAAAGATTAATAAACTTTAGATAATAATATTAACCTGTTGTGAAATTAATTAGCTGGATCATTAGTTGTTCAGACTATTCAATTGAGACTCAAGTTAATTGTTATACTAATAGATGAGTATCGAGACTCATCAAATTTGATTTCTGTTTGATATAGAGTTGGAAAGGGATTTTTGTTTATTTGATAATAATTTAATAACAATGTAAATATTGATAAAAAAATAATTAATTGGAGGTTGAATTTGTTATTGTTGAAATTTTTTTGCTGTTGATGAATGGTAGTTGTTAATGGTCAAGGATGAGCTTTAGTAACATCCTCTTGGTCATCACAATCATTAAGATAATTGTTATGATTGGAAATTGATTAAAGGACTCAAGAGACTCGAGACTTGGGACTTGGGTGCATCCTCATCATTATCTTTATCCTAATCATGTGTTTCTTTTGAAGATGTTGTTGATCTTGTGGATATGGATGTGGAAGTTGGTGTTGGTGTTGTTGATCAATGGTCAAGCCTTTTTTGACCTAAAGATGATTTAGAAGGCGTTGTTTTGGGTTTATTTGTTTTTTCTTTCTCTTAGACCGAAACCGTTAATCGATTTAGTTTGTTTAATTTACTGCTATTGTTTTAAAATCTCAGGTAATTTGTTGACATCAAGAAAATCCCATCAAAACCTCCTTCTTCCATCCCCTTCTCCTCCTCATTCTCCTCATCATCATCTTCATCTTTTCTCCCTTTCTCACTTATTATTTCTTCTCTCTCTCTCTCTCTCTCTCTCTCTCTCTCTCTCTTCTTCATTGTGATGTTGTTGATAATTAGAAATTGAAATTATTATTAATGATTAACTTATTTTCTCTATTCTTTTTTAATTAAGTTTAATCATAAATGAAAATGATTTATAGAACTTGTAGATTGTTTCTCCTTAATTAAATTCATTAGTTGGATAATTTTTGTTAAATTGATTCTTAATAATCAATGGACATTTTATCTAAGACTGGACACAATGAATTCGTGTTGACTCTTTGAATGGACGACAAACAAATAAAGTTATCACTTAATAGATGAAAATGAATAGAAAAAGATTCCAAGGAAAAGAGAAAAACAGAGAAAATATAAAAGAGAAGATAAAAAAGACAATTGAGTGAAAAGTGACCATTAAAGTTACCATATTGACCATTTGAAATGTTTCCAACGAAAGAAACATAATAACTGATGGTAAATGATGATAACTTTTGGTCAACTACTTTTATCATTATTATTATGATATTGTAATCAATCAATTGGAATACTAGTAAAAGGAATAACAATAGATGAGAAAGACAATAAATATCCGATTTATATTAATAATAAGACGTTTTGAATGACGAAATGACCAAGTGTCCAGTTTATCTAATGGTCAATGATAAAAAGATGATGATGACTATCATTTTATTGAGATTAGTTAACATGTTAATTGAATTGATAACATGTTATCCAATTGTATTTGTTTGTTGATAAAAAAAAACATTGGAAGTGGAAGAGGAAGAAAAAAGAGAAAGAGGAATGAAAAGAGAGAGAGAGAGAGGAAAGAAAGAAAGAAAGAAAAGAAAAAGGCTCGGCTTGACCATTGAAAGAATTAATAAAATGAAAGTAAAGCCGAAAACAAGAAGGAGAAGAAGGCAAACAGAAAAAGAGAAAAAAAGGAAGAAAAGAGTAAACTGACCAGTTACACTGACCGAACATAGATCACCTTTGATCCACTTTTATCTTTCTTTCTTTTTCTTTCTTTTTCTTCTTCCTCATTCTTTCTCATCTTTATATATCTTCATCTTAATCTCGGTTTCATTGACAAAAAAAGGACAAACATCAACATGTTAACCTTGAGAGTTTTTCAAGAAAGAAAAAGGATAAAGATGAAGATGAAGATGAAGGAGGGATGAAGGTGGGAGGTTAAAGGAGAAATAGAGAAAGAGGGAGAAAATGGTGTAAAGGAGTAGGAAGAGGAGTTTGTCTTGTTATAATAGAATAACAATAAAATAATGTGTCACTTTGAATAGAAGGACAAAAAAAGTAATTCGAAAATACAATCGATTCGTAAAAGAATCTTATATGAAATATATACTCACTTTCTCTCACTCACTTTTTTACTCTTTTTCTTTCTTTCTTTCTGTTCCAATGAAGATATCATCCTTCTCCTCATCTTCATCCTCAGCCACAGCCACAGTCACATTCTCATTCTCATTTACATATTTCATTATTATTTTCCATCAATGGTCATTGTGAACTGTGGTCACCTTGACCATTGAGTTTATCTAATGAGCCTTAAGTGAAAAGCTATTGGGCAACCAGAAAATAAGATCAATTGAATTGTGAATGAGACAAAATGAGATTTAATTGTATGTAAATTTTGATTCTTTCACCTAAAAGTCTTAATCTTCTTTGTGTGTCCAGTTTTCTCTTCACAATGAAGAGATGGACACACATCATCACCTTAATTGTATTCTAATGATAAGATAAATGGTTACAATCAGCCACAAATCAACAATAACCATACAATCGAATACACAATTTGTCAATTACAAACCTCAATATCTTCACACATATTTAATTGTTAAAAGTGAATGATAATCATTACACAATCAAACCCAAATTATTTTATTTCTCATCCAACAATCAATCATCAGATATTAATACAAACATGTATGTACTTGATACTCAAATCAAACTACACCAATTTAATGCACTTCGCGTTGTTTATTATCCGAAACAGCTGAGCTTAATTGCAAATAATCAATCTGTTGATGATTAAAACAAATAGAATCCAATTGATATCCGAAGTCGATTAAATTTTTTATTAAATCATTTTAATATCTTAGAATCAAATTTTGTATTGGTTTGATTTGTTTTTCATTTCTTGTGTTTTAATTGTTGATATAAACTGAGCCATAGGTATTGTACCTTAATTATTGTTGAAGTTAAATTAAATTAAATTCGGTTAATTATAGTGACCACGTACTTCGTGACCATATCAACATGATATAAACAGGGAGTGAAAATGATGATGATGATGATGATTTTGAATTAAACTTATCTTCATCATCATCTTATTAACTATAATATAATAATAATATTAAAGTGATGAAGATAAGGGAAGATAATATCATCATAATCATCAGTCTCATCATCTTTATCCTAATCAATTTGATCGCTATCATCATTTATAGTTAGTTGTCTTGGTGTAGAAACCACAAGAAATAGTGATGAAGATGAAGATGAAGATGAAGATGAAGATGAAGTTGGAGGATGATGAAGATAAAGATGATAATTGAATGAAGATGAAAATGTTAAGGTGTGTGAGTGTGTGAGTGTCTATGGATGTGAATGTATGTGAGTGAGAGTGTGAGTGTTTATATGGGTGATCGGCTCGAAGTATTTAATCATAATATTGATCATAGTAATTAACTAATTACAATTAGAGACTTTGGTGAGATTGAAAGAAATAGTTACAATTGCCTCAAGTTAGCTTTTAGTTTTCAATTAACTTTGATTACACCTTTTTACTATTACATTTAAGGGAAACAATTGGGAGAGAAAATTGTTACAACTGTTAATGATTAGTAAATGATTAGTATAATAATAATTAGTATATCATGAACATGGTAAAAGTGATCAATCAAATGGTCATTTAATTGTTAACAATCATAACGATATAACACCATTAAAATACATAATGGTAACAATTTATTTCCAATTCTCTCTCTTTCTTTCTCTCTCTCTCTCTTTTTATAAACTATTAGGGCAATAATAAGAGGAAAAAGAGAGAAAAAAATTAGATGAAACAATTAAAGAAACAGAATTAATTTAAATCAACATCAAATTCAATCAATTATTTACCTGGGAAAATATTTCTCTCTCTTTTGTTTCTCTTTCCCTCTGACTATTTATTAATGTACTTGTGATATTTGATTGAATGGTCAAGAGTATTAAAGGTAACAGTGTGTGCATGTTATTGGTAGGAGGTCAGTTTGTTGACCAAAGATAACAAAGGTTAACATCTTAAGGTGATTTGATTGAGATTAGTGTGTAGAGAGAGAGAGAGAGAGAGAGAGAGAGAGAGAGAGAGAGAGAGAGAGAGAGAGAGAGAGAGAGAGAGAGAGAGAGAGAGAGAGAGAGATGAAGATTATCTTGATCTCGATTTATATTGAAAATGTGAATGATAATCAGTGGTGGTCAACGATGTAGATGAGAAAAAAAGATGAAGATGATAATGATAGTGGTCAATCTCTTTAAGATGATTATGATTAAGTAAACATGATAAATATGATGTTTTAAATTGTATCAATTGAATCAATCAATGGTTAACATTAAATAAATTGTTATAATATTTAAATTGTATCAAATGTCGTTGTTGTTGTGGTGTGAGACCAGTTATTGAACATTCCCTTTGAAATTTCACTGTTTGACCGTTAAAACTGACCATTGGTCTAATTTAAACTGTGAGAAAATCTCTCTCTCTCTCTCTCTCTCTCTCTCTCTCTTCACCACAAATCAGATCAAATCGTAATTAATTATTAATATAAAAACCTAGTGGTCAGATTGTAATACAAACGTAATGATGAATCCGTTTTACTAATAATTTATTTTATGACTTAATTGTTGTTGAAAAACAAATAAAAAAAGTGAATTAAAATCTATCAGTCTCTAATTATTTTGGTCCTTCGTTGCTTTCTTCAACAGTTAATTGTGGTTAATGATTAAAATCAATTGATTGTGCTAAGAGGACACTCGAGGATTGTTTTACAATTATCATTATTGCCAAAGTTAATTGCAATTATCTTTCAATAAATGGAATTCAAGAAATTCAGTCAATCAACTAATATTATTAATAAATTGTTGTTGTTGATAATCACCTAAACATTGACAATTAACTTTGATAACAATCACTTGGTTTGATTGTACTCAATTCTATGGTGATTATCCCTAAAAGGAGAAAGGTATTGAAAACAATTCAATCATCTGATCAACAATTAAGTTAATCAGATTTGTCTATGCAATTGAAAAACCTTATTAATCAGTTTACTCAACTTGTATTTAATTTAACCTTGAAACATTTTGATCAATAGACAATCACATTCAAGTTAATTGTTGTCGAGAGATACAAAAAGTAATTAAAGGTGAATGATGAACCAAGTACAATATGAGATGATGATGATGATGATAATTAAAACTGTCAACAATGATAATAATTAATAAATAACATCTCCTGGTGAGCATCTAATGGTCAGTTGAAAGGTCAATCAGTAGTAGGTTAATTGATTGTGTGTCCACCACTTGATGTCCACCAGATCTATGGTTCAAGCTATAATATTAGTTGCGAAAAGTAAAAAAGTAGCAAAAAAAGAAAACAATTAATTAAGTTAATCAAGTAAATCAGCAGGTTGATTTAATTTTCTGTCAATGATTTTAAATTGAATTTAGTTGAACACTCAAGTATTGGGATAACCAAAGTCTCAATGTTTTGAAATGTTGGTAACATTTGATTGACACAAATACAAACATATTGACAGATAAACACTCACACTTACCCACACTATGAGTATACAGTAACTGACCACTGACCACTAGTCCACAGGTAATGACAAGAGTTTCCTTTGGTAAATAAATATTAACCAATAGGACGATGATAATATTAGTTGTTGAATGTTAATTGAAATTTGATTTACTTGTGGTGATCAATTAACAACCAGGTAATCAAGATGAATATCTTATGGGTCAGATAAATGAGACTAGTGGTCATTTCAAGAAGAGGGGAAAAGGTCAATTTCTTTTTTTCCTCTTTTTCCTCTTCTTCGTCTTCGTCTCTTCTATGACTTACCTGACTTACTGACCGTTTACCTTTTACCTTGCAACTTTTACTAGTGATTATTTGGTTATATTGGCGGTGGAGTCACTGTGATGGCGGTGATTGTGATCGTGGTGGTGATTTTCTGGGCTACCGATGGTCGGTGAACTTTAGATTGGTAAACAAAATCCCCACTGGTAAAGAAGAAGATGAGGATGAGGATGAGGAAGGAAGATGATCGACAGCTACTTCAATATTTTCTTCTCTTTCTACTTCATCTTTTTCTATTGTTACAATTTCTCCATCGACATTTTAACACTATTTTCTTTGCTCACTTTCGGTGATCCTCATCTTCTCTTTCTCTTCATCTTCTTCATCCCTTTCGAGTGATACATCTCAACCTTTTACTTTTCTATTTACCTTCATCTTTACCATTTCCAGTCGATTATTGATCAATCGAGACTTACGGTTTTGTTGATAAAAGAAAATTATCTGAATTAAAACTCAGGTGAAAGAGAAAATGTTTTCACTCTTTTTTTTCTCTCTCTTGATCTTCTTAATCTTTCATCATTTCAATGATCCACTTTACTTTTTTCATCTTCATCTCTTTAGTAACAAATGTTTATTCAAGATTATCATCATCAATAAGTGTGACTTTATCCCTTCCCCTGTCATCCAATAGAACCATCAGCATTTATCATGTCACTCTCTCTTTCTCTTTCTCTCTCTCTCATCTTAAGCATCATTTTCATGGTACAAACAAATTAAGATTCAGATTCTAAGAAAGTGAGATCAAAGAATAAGAAGGAAAAATTTCAATTCCAATTCATTTCTCTTCTCATTTTCAGGTTCAAGTTGACTTACGATGATTATCATGATCGTTTTCTTAATCAACTGATTATCTTCATCTAATTTTCTAGTTACTAATCTTTCATTTCAATCAGAATCTAAAGTAATTGATCAAAGAATTCAAAAGTTCTCTCATCTAATAAGTGATAATTTCTTAATAAGATGAACATGGAAAAAATTCTCATAAAAAACAAGATTCGAACAAAAAATTCCTCTAATACTTTGGAAAAAGAAAACCAAAAGTCATCATATTCATCATCATCACCTCCTCTTCTTCCCCATATTATCATGATGAAATTTTCTCTATCAAAGTGAAGATTCTTAGGAGAAGAGAGAGAGAGAGAGAGAGAGAGAGAGACAATTGATTAACAGTTAATCATGATTACGATTCTCATCTTGAGATTAAAAACTTAAAACGAAAAACGTAAATGAACAAAAAGGTAAACTTAACCTTCCCCACCCACAGACAAGGTAACAAGAAAACAGAACATCCCACCGACGAGAGATAACTCCACCTTCGTTGTCCTTTCACCTCAACAAATGAGAGTAACATGAAACTCCGCCTTTACCTGTCTTACTTATCTTCCTCTCTCTCTCTCTCTTCTCTTACCTTATTCCTCTTTCCCCTCTCTTTCTTTTCCTCAATCTCCCTCTTGTTTCTCTCTCTCTCTCTCTCTTGAAGATGAGGATGAAAAAGATTCAGTCTCATTTTCCTTCTGACTGTTGAACCGACACTATGAAGACAATCATCATTTATCCTGTGTAATCATCTTCCTAATCAATCCTCATCTTATCATCTTCATCATCACCATTGTCTGTGTATTTTTTTTACTTGTTTATGTTCAAATAGAGAGAAAGCAAAGGAGAGAGAGAGAGAGAAAGAGAGAGAGAAAGGGAGAAAGAAATAAATATTATCATCATTAGAAAACAATAATAACTATTAATTGATGATAATAATATTTTTCATCATCATTCTCATCATTATTGGATAAATGAAAGTGAAGAGAAAAAGAAAAATAGAAAGAGAGAGTAACAGTAAGAGTGAGAAAGGAGAAGACAGAAAATAAGAGAGAGAGAGAGAAAGAGGAAGACGAGAAGAAGATAAGAAAGAGAGAGAACAAGTTTCTCTCTTCCAAATGAGCTTAAATTAGCTTCTCAATCAATCAGTTTATCACTTATCCTCTATCAGTGTACATTGTATCCTTTTTACTTACAACTGACCAACACTCATCTTACTCTTTCCTCATTACTGAGCTGAAATTGTCACTGCCCAACCCTCATCTTCATCATCATCAATACTCACACATCAGTTTCTGAATATCTTCATCTGTCACCTATTAGAGGGAGAGAAGTAACAAAAAAAGATTGACCAACCCCTGATACTGACCATTGATAAAATGTAACTTGAAATTGAATTTTTTTCATGTTACAACAAAACAAAATCTCATATCATAAGGAATAATCAACAAACAAAAAACAACATTGTGACCAATAAGTGACCAATTGAATGTGGACAAAGCAATTATTACATATCATTCATCTTGATTTTCATCATCACAATCATCATCATCATCATTATCTTATAATCATCATCATTGACCAACAAAATATACACAAGGTCTTATCTAAAGTGTTAAGGTTACTCTCAACTAAAGTGGCCTTAAGTGGTCAGTTTATTGTATTAGGCCTTGAAAGCCTAAGTTCATCTTCATCATTAACATCTCGATCTACATCACCATCATCATCATTATCATCATCATCATCATCAACAGAAAAGGTGAAAGTGAGAGATAATATAAGGTAAGGAAGACGAAATATAATATCAAGTTAGATTTTTGAATATAAGGGATATTTGCGAATAGTAAGAGATACAGAAAGAAAGAAAGATAGAGTAAAAGGAAAGAAAGAGAGAAAAAAGAAAGAAAAACACGAAAAAGAAAGAAAAGAAAGAGAAAAAAAAATAGATGATAAAAATGATGAGGAAGATCAAAGATCTCGATCAGAGGGAAAAAAGTGAAAACTTGAGTCATGTCAATGACAATTTCTTATCATCCCAGTGATTTCATCTCATTCCGTTCATGTCCAACCAGGTTAATTATACAGCGAATTGTTATCATCCTCTGTATCATTTACCTTTCATACTGTCAATTGGTAAGTAAACTGACCATCACACACATACTTTCCCCCCATTTCCCCCTCTCCCTTCATCTTCTCTCTCTCTCTCTCCATCCTCATCACTTTTCATTTCTTGACCATCATCAACATCTTAGTTGTTACAATTATCGCAATCATTTTGTTTCCCTTACCTTGTTATCTTAAAGCCAAGCCCATTGATGGTTATACATTTTTAAATTGTTACTTTCAATTAGATTGTGATTATTTATCATCACAAATTAACTTTCATTTAATTAGTTGTCTCTCTCTCTCTCTTTATCCATTGACCATTTGCTATTTATATTCATTGACGATGTTGTGGTCATTTGGTTACAGTTTGTTGAATGTGAAACTTTTAGTTAGTTAATTTTTTTTTCCATCATTTTAATTGCAATTTAAAACAATGAGATTAACAATGTTTACTGTTTACAGTTTAATTTACCTTTATGTTTACCTGTTGATTGAGTTTATTGTTAGAAAAGGTAAACAATTATCATCAACGACGATTACAATTGAAAAGGTTGTCATTTTTTATTTCTTTCAACAATTAACATAACTTTTACCCCCCACGTAACAATTTAATCAAATTTCCTCTAACAATTAATCAATGATTAACAATACATGTTAATTGGATAATAACTAATCTTAATTTTTTTTTTCTGTTTCCATATTATTAATAATGAACACTCATCATTGACATTTAATTGTTATTTAACAATCAACTAATTGTGTCTGTGTGTATGTGATTTGTGTACCTATTCAATTTGTGGATGTTAATTGTTATTGTGATTTAATTAAAGGTACAAAGTAAATTAATTAACCAACGAAAAGTTGAAAACAATCCAATAGATCCAATGGTTTTTGATACAAGACAACGATTAACTTCAACTAATCAACATTTAATTATTAATTCAACAACAAACAAACCTAAATTGTGCCGTTATTATCCAACAACAATTAACAAAAATCAACAATTAGACCCAAAAAATCAAACATATCATCAAACCAAAATAGTTATCATAATGAAATTGAGTTAACATCAAGCTTATCTTTAATAGCAACAATTAATAAATTGTCATCACCACCAATATCATCATCACAATTAGTAAAACCTAATCAATTACCAATTAATTATGATCAAAACATATCAAATTCAGTGTATCTCAATTCATCCAATGGATTAATACCAATCAACTCTCAACTTTCACCTCAACTTGACCCACCTTCAAGTCAACATCACCATAGACGACGACATGAGAAACACCGTAATCAACAACAACACCAACAACACCAACAACAACAACAACTACAACAATTAAATCAATCCCAACAATCAAAATGTCACACAATTAAAGTTCATCGATCCAGAAAAATTTACCTACAATCAAGTTGCAGTAAAAATCATATTCACATATCAGGTAAAACTGTACGAGCAACAAAAACTCAACATCTAATTGACAATGGTGAGTAAATTTACTAATCAATTAATGGCTACAATTAACTAATCCAATATTAAATTGATTCTCAGCATTTTATGTAACCGGAATAGGAATCCGAGGTGTTAAAGGTCATGGTCAGTTGGTCCATTTTAAAGGCTTAATGACCGGAAAGTTTATCTGCTACAACAAGAAGGGCAAAATAGTTGCAAAGGTAAGAGAAGGACAATTATTAATTATTGATTATTAACAATTTAAATCCAAAGCCCAATCAACTAATCATGAGAATAACAATTAACTTGATTCACTAATCTCTATGTGATCATCAACAATATTATCATTTACCTTGAGATTTTGATTATATTTTGAGCATTTGAACTAAAATTAAATGATTTTACTATTTTTAAATCAACTAATTGTGCTGTTTTAAATTGTTCAACTCAATCAAACAATTTAAATGCTTCTTTATTATTAACTATTTACTTGAATATCTTGATTATCTATTACCTTGGATATTCATTATTGGAATAACTAAATTAACGTTATAATCAATTTACTTTTTCTGAGCTGATCCTCTAATCATCATGATTATTAAGCTTAAACAAAACAACATAAAATAAACTGATTGATTACAATTATAATTATAATTTCATGTTGTTAATCAACAATCAACTTCCCATGATATTTGTTTGGGTATATTATCATTACCATGAAAGAGAAAAGGTAAATTAAGTTACCTTGAAAGAGGAAATTTGTTTTTTTTTCTGTTTTTCTCTGTTGATTGTTAACTAACAACAATTAACGTTTTTCTCCTTCATCATTTAATCACAATTAAGATGATTAATACTATTTTCTAAAGGATTGAATAGCATTTACAATCAATTATTCAAAATTAATATGCTACATTTAATTGTAGTTTAGATTTGATTACAAGTTGTAGTTGTTGTTGTTGTTGTTGTTAGTTTCCTTAATTGTGATTAACTTTTCCAAAGTTTAAATTTATCTATTAATTTAGTTGATAATTTTGATTGATTTTTTGATCTTGATGATGAAGATGATGATATAATATCCTCTTTCCAGTAATTATTAGCTTGATTAGTGATTGTATTAGTTTCTGTAATTAGAATTGGGAAAAAGAATTGAGAGAAAATAATTAATTCAAATCAATCATTAGACTTAATTTGTTTGATTAATCAAATTTTCTTGTCTCATGTCGATTGAGAATTTCATAATTTATATCCTTCATGGTTAAGATAAAAGTTCATGTAAATATTTTTCGCCAAAACTTTTCTCATGTTATTCAATAACCATCCGGAATTACTCATGAATTCTGAGATTCTGATTGACTAAATTATAACTTTTAACATGAAAAATTGTGAACATTCAATGAAAATCTTCATTATTGACAAGATTGACATTGAAAAGATCACCAGCACTCAGAGTTAACGATTATTATCAACTGTAATTAGGAACTAATCTATTGATTTTTAATCACTCAGATTATCTAATTAATTCAAGCGCCAAAGTTTAATAGTTCTGATAACAACACTAATCATATTTGTTTTAGAGCATAATTATCTCATTCGATGATTTAATCCTATTAATCAATGAAGACGAAAAAATCACCAATCTGATAACTTTCATTAAGATGATCTGCTAACGAGGCCGGTTGATATTCCAATTTGAATTGTAATTGTTTTATTAGTTTAATCTTAAAATTTGTATTGAAAATGCTAATTAGAAAAGTTAAATTGATTAATTATTCTATGTGCTAATTGTTTCGACCAATTTTAATGGTGGTGGTTGATCAGTTGGACTTGATTCTTCATCGTCCTCTTCAACTTTTCCCCAAGGTTGAGGTTCAGTGGTCGCAAATAAGTTGAACAATATTAGTGCGACGAGTTGTAAACCAGCGACAATTTGAAATGATAGAATCCATTTACTTCGTGAACCAGCCTGTGAATTAAATGTAATTAGTTGATTAAATGATTAAATCAATCGTATTCTCAAAAATTGACTTACATCGTCACCAAGAATGGCACCAATCAAAGCGGGTGCGATAAATCCCGCTGCACAGGCCAAAACATTTGAGAAACCGAACGCAGTTCCAACAAGCCCTGGGGCCATTTCAGGTACAATGGGCACATCTCCACCCAAATTGAATCCATAGAAAAACATTGACAACACCAAACAGAAAACAATTAATTCGGTATTCTTAAGATAACAGATCGAAATCAAACTTGCAATAATCCCAGCGAGAGCTGTAAAGTAATAGGAAAAAAAAGATGAAGGTCAAAATAATGAATTGATTGATATCGAAATTGATAAAACTGATTTAACTGACCAATACTCTCAAATAGTTTTCTGGTGATCATTACTGATAACCAGCCTTTGGTAATGATATATTTTGAAACTGGACCACAAACCAATTGTGATGTGCCCACAGCCAAGTAAAAAAATGAGTTAATCAGCCCATTGTTTTCAAGCTTATAGCCGAGAACCGAGTCAAGGTAAACTGGAATTTTACTGTTAATCACTGCATAGGCTAATCCAATAAGACCTTTGGTTAAGATAACCGACCAGAGGGGTATTGAAGTAAGAAGCTTAATCCAAGGCGTTGATCTCTGATCATCAGCACAACGATTACAAAATTACAAAGACAAAAAAAAGAGATACAATAATGACATTGAGAAGAAGAAGAAAAAAAATCCAAATCAATCGATTGATATGTTACCAAGTAATGTGGATTAACGAGTTAAGGATTAGGTGAGAGATAATTGTAAGAATCAAGGTTAGAAAATTCGTTCATGTTGTAAAAGAGAATATCAATTACCTGTCGTTTTTTGACCTGTTTTTTAATAAGAACTTGGGACAAGTATCGCTTCTCATAATCGGATACGAATTTATTTTCAAATGGATTTCGAGTGACCGTAATTATCCAGGTAATTGTAAAGATGAGATTAACTATTCCAATAAGGTAAAAAGCCGCTGGCCAACCTCCCAAAAAGTTCTGTTGACTTATCCAAGCGGTGAACAAGGAGATGAGAGCTGTTCCAAAATCACAGCCACCCGCCATTAGCCCTTGAGCTAATCCCGTCTCCGCTGGTGGGAACCAATTTTCAATTAAATTATACACAGAGGGAAAAGTTATCCCATGAACTAATCCTAAAATCATTCTTATTACTACCAAATAGCTCATTGAAATATTAGCTGCAAGAGGTGTTAACATGGTACAAATAATGGCCACGACTTGTGAACCGGCCATCAGATGGACAACATTGAATTTATCGGTCAAAAGTCCGGCAAATATTTGAACAGTTGCATAAGTGTAATAATATGCACCCAATACAATTCCCTGGTCATTTTGATCCCAATCAAAGTGTTTCTTTAATTGTAACGTGAACAATTAGATTAATGAGAAAACATGAAATATGAGTTTTTAATAATCAATTTGATTTGTTTGCTTTTAACTTATTGTCATTAACTTACCTTAGAATCCTTAATTGTTGCATTGATTGTGCCATTGTTTTCTACTGGTTTACCAACCATTGCGATAATTGCAACGTTAATTGTGCACCGAACGGAAAAAACAACCATCATCGTAATTAGAATCATGAACAAGATAAAATAACGGTAAAAAATTGCTGGTTTCTTGAGCTTCACATTGTGGTCAAGATAAGTGTCACCTTCAGATTTTGACATGATGCTAATCAATTGCAAAGCAAAAAACGATTTCAACTTAATCAATTAATTGGCTATTTTGAATTGATTGTTCAAATTAACGGTTTGCAGTGATCGTTGTAAATAGTGTAACAATTAGTTAATTGTTTCGTTTTATTAACAAAATAATCACACAAGCATTTCGATAAGAAAACGTCAACTAATCGTCCTGGTGTTTTCTTATACTGATCATTGATTAGTTTGCTAATCAACGTAAGTTCTTAAATCTATTGATTCATTTATCTAATTAATTAACATGATTTAATTAGAAGGTGAATCAGTTATGGATTTTGTCTATTTATAATCATATGCAATCAGACTTGAAGATAATCATGTTACCAATTAACAAGATTAAGATAATGATTTTTTCAAATAATCATTGATTCACCTTTAGTATTAATCCTAACGATTATATTTGATTAGGATTTCAAGAAATCAATTGGTCAGTTTGTGTGTCTTTGAAAAGATGGACACTCAAGTGATAATCATGCATGTTGCTAATAAGATTAACACACAATCGGAATAAAAGTTGATCCATCATGAGAATATTCATTTCATGATACAACAGGGAGAAAGATATGAAAGACATTATGGTGAATGACAATTTTCATGATGATTCAGTTTTCAAGTTGAATTGTCCATAAAAATGAATAGCAATCAGATAAACAAGGAAGGTTACATTTTCTGTTTATTTATATTAATATTTTTCTTTCACTTTGGTGAATCTATTTTTCCTTTGCTAATTCATGTTGATCAGATTTCCATGTGAACATGAAACTTATGTAATATTAGAAAGTTTTTAACCAGAATTAAAATGGTTAACGATGAACCGTTGAAATGATTTTTCACTCAACTTTTTTCTTTGTTCATTTTTCATGATGATTTCTGATTATATGAATACCTTCAGATAGATTGGTTATGAAAAATTCTGGCTGATTTATCAGCAGAATGTTGCTTTTATTAAATATTAGCCCATTTTCCTCCTTCATCATTTAATCACAATTAAGATGATTAATACTATTTTCTAAAGGATTGAATAGCATTTACAATCAATTATTCAAAATTAATATGCTACATTTAATTGTAGTTTAGATTTGATTACAAGTTGTAGTAGTTGTTGTTGTTGTTGTTAGTTTCCTTAATTGTGATTAACTTTTCCAAAGTTTAAATTTATCTATTAATTTAGTTGATAATTTTGATTGATTTTTTGATCTTGATGATGAAGATGATGATATAATATCCTCTTTCCAGTAATTATTAGCTTGATTAGTGATTGTATTAGTTTCTGTAATTAGAATTGGGGAAAAGAATTGAGAGAAAATAATTAATTCAAATCAATCATTAGACTTAATTTGTTTGATTAATCAAATTAGTTTACCTGATGACAGATCTTGAAATGATTTAGATCTTGAATTAATGTTTGAGGATGAATAATATTGATTGTGATTAGTACTGGATTGATTAACCATTGAGTTTATATGAGATGATCGTCCCAGTGAATGGTAATTAAATTGATTGTCAGAGTGATTAGTTGATTTAGTTAGTATTATATTATTATTATCATCATAATCTGGTTCAGGTAATCTTATTAATGGTAGTTGATCATTTTGATTGTGGTTAACATTTGTTTCTGTTGTTAATATTGACCATGAGCGACTACGATCAGTTGATTGTAATTGATTAGTTAAAGTAAATTTGTTCAATTGGTTGATTGTTAATGATTGATTACTTTGATTATGATACGGATTATGTTGATGGTGATGATCATTTGATGATAAATGAAGGTTACGGAGAGATGATGATTGATAATTATTATGATGATTAACTTTAATACTACTTTGATTGTTATAATTAAAATTCATTTGTTGCTGTTGATTTGGAGGTTGAAGTAAATTAATTGATAAACAATCATTTGATGAAGATGAATTTGTTGTTGACGATGATAATGATAAGTTATCCTTTGATGATGATTTACTAATTGTTGGTGATGATGAACGTATGAGAGATGGTAAATTTAATAGTGGACGAAGACGATGACCAATACGTTGACCATCAGAAGCAAGACTACGACGACGAAGTTGATTAGTTGATGATTGATTTAATTTCCTTTGATACTCTAGAAATAGAGACAATCAAATGTATAAGATGATTGAGAAAATGATTGTAACAATTAATCAACAATTAACTTACTTTGAGGTATCTTAGCTTTCAGTATATCAAGAGCGACGATGTTAATTATGATTAAATAACATGGAGTCTCAATTAAATCATAACTCTCACGACCTAAACAAATTAAACTAATTGTTTCCAATTCAAGTGATTGTCGGATTGAGTAAACATAATTATCATCATCACAATTAACTTTACCATTGTTGTTATTATTCAAATCAAGTTGACAATTTAAATTGTTGTTGTTGTTTATGTCAATACTTTTTAAAAGGTTAATTGTTGTACCAACTTTTGATTCAATTGAATCAAGGTAACAATTTATATCAAATAAAGTTTCTCGTTGATGAGGAAGCAATTTAATTGTTCCCAATCCATCTGAACGCTTATTTTCAGGCTTAATTAAATTGTAACCTCTCAGAAAGATTCTTGATTCAGTTTGATTGTGAACAATTATGTTTCCACTCTCCTCCATGATTATATCAACTCCCTGTTGAAAAAGATGAACAAACAATTAAGTCAACAATCAACGGGCTCACTCATTGATTAATTGTGATAATCAATTATCTTTTCAAACTTATTATTAAGTTAATTAGCTAATTTCCATTCTTAATTGTTATTAATATTATCACATTGTTGTCTGATTTTTAATCAACCTCTCAGAATCAACTAATTGTTGATTGTTATCTTCTTATTGGCAATTAAGGTTTAAATTACCTGGTTAGTTAATTGCTTTACATTGATTTTGATTAACCAATTCTATTGATGGATAATTAAATCACAATAATTTGTAATTAACTAATTGATTGGAAAATTTTTTTACATATAAACAAAATTTAATTCACATTAAATTATTTTTTTTACCTGTTGATCAAACTAATTGGATTACAATTGATCAAATTACAATTAACAGAAAAGTACAACAATCAGTGTAAAGTAATTTACTCAAATACAACTATTAATAATATTATTTTTAAATTATAATTAAGTTAATTTAGTTGTTGTTGTGAGTTTAATTAACTAACGGTAAAAATATTTTATATAGATTCAATTACAATTGAAATTAATTGTTACTTGTTGTTACTAAGGGTTGCTAATTGTTTAGTTAATTAAACTAGTATCTCTCTTTATTGTCTGACTCAATTTTAACAATTAACAAGCAGCTTCAATTCATTGATAACAATTAAGAATACACAATTAACTGTACTTTTGGTTGATTTTTTTTTTCGTCGAAAAACTTTGCAAAAAAGTTTCGACTATTGATTGGAAAATTGTTATTCTATTGATTTAGTTATATTATTAAATCTCTCTCTTACCTGATGAAGGTGGGATAAAGCTTGAAGGATAATCTGATCTCGATGGGGATTAACAAATCCAGATAATCCAATGGTTAATCCATCAAATGCAATCTCCGAATTGGTGATTCGTATGATTGATTCCTTATCGGTTTCGTTACTACTTCGAGCATAGGCCTTGGCGAGTCGGCGATTCTTTTCCATGTAAACGATTTTGCCCCAAATTTCTGGATCAATGGAATCAAATTTTTCCATCACCTCCCTAATATTATCCTGAAAGAACAATTAAAATACAGAATCAATTTAATTGTGATAATCAGATTTTTCCTGAAAGAAAATGACATTTACCTGAAACAATGTTTTCTCATCAAACCAAATCTCAATCTCTTTGCTATGAGGAAATTTTAATCACCAACAAAAGGATTAGTTTTCTTGTTAATTATCAACGATTATTGTAACAATTAAGCCTTACCTTGGTTCATTAGCACGTCTTTTCAATAGTGATCGAGACATAATTAAAAAAGGATAATCAACTAATCACTGAGCACAAACACTAAGATCATATTAATATGATCACCAACGAATCAAATTGTAATAGAAACGAAAAATTTTCAAACTAAATTAACTTCGTTGTTAATTTAGTTATCACTCTCTTCATCTCATTATCTTTATTATATTAATCGTTGTGATTAAATTCAAGGTTTAATTGCTAACAAATTAGATTCCGTTTATAATTATTGTAAGTTAGTTAATTGTCTAACTTTATGAGACCCAATTAGATGATTATGATTAATACTAATATCCAATAATTAACCTTAATAAACATTAAGTATTTTTTGTTTGCCATCATGTATAAACAATTAACTGATTGAATGAGTTTATTTGAAAATAAAAATTGTTCAATTACAAACAATTAACAAGCAATTTAGATTTTAATTGTTTCAACTAACTAATAATAATACAATTGTATTTGTTAAAAGTAACTTTTATTTACTCTCAATCGGTCAAATTTGATTAAATTAATTATTTAAGGTTCCAAATTAAATTGTACAATTAAATATATATTATAATAAGATATTGATTTACATCATGTTAATTTAATGATTGCCTAATTGTTATCAATTAAATGGTTATTAATTAATGTTATTGTGTCTCGTTGGGTGTGTGAGTTGATTTGTTATTTTGTTGTTGTATCTTTGATTAACAGGATTAACTTGATCAGTAAAATTGATTGACATGTTTGTTAATTGTTGTTATATTGTATATTAGTTTGTTAATACAATTAAGAGGAAGTCAATCAATGTTGATTAATGTTAAATCCTGTTGGTTGTTTGTTTATTTGGGGTTAGTTGTATGTGTATTTTGTTTGCGTGTGTAGATTTGATTTTATTTGATTTGATTAGTTTTTATATGAGATTTTCTTAATCATACTGATTAAGATCCTTGATCAAGTTCGGTAAACATTTTAATTGCTGTTGTTAACGGTGATTTATGCCTTGGGACAAAGTTTATCTTTGATGGATCCTCACCAATCTCAATTAGAGTCTTCCAAGTTGCAGAATCCAAATGTTCAGCACAATCTTCATATGATTTGTGTTTACCGCAAGTATAATCAACGCCTTCAGCAATCTGATTGTTACAATTAACCAAGAAAGAGATAAACAATCAATAAAATTGTTTCTAATTTAGTTAATGATGTTAATCAACATTTCAATCAATCAACATCGATAAAGTTCAACTCGATCAAGACTTACAGTTGCTGCAACCATTTTATCAAAATAACCCGAAGTCTCCGGTCCAGTTATCGCATCGCACATGGCCTTTGACCTCTCAACGAAACAGTGATGAACCCAATGGAGGGAACAACAAGCGGTTAGAACTCGATTCTCTTTAGGAACATTTAGAATAATCCATTCCATTTGAGCGTCATAATTTCGCATACATTGGTGCAATTGGCTGAATCCACCTTTCTCTTTGCCGCACTTCATGTGTTTCATGAATTCTGAAGTTAATTATCGGTATTCCGATTGTTAATTATTCTATTAATCAACATTATTACTAATATAATTTACGAACCTGCTCGTCCTTCCTTATTGTGACATCGTTTTTTCATGTCACGTTTGAAATCGTATTGGAAAACACCAAAAACGGTCTTTGGAAAATTGGACATACATTTAGAAACGTAATCACGAATACATTGAACCGCCTCGAAACTTTTACTACGATCAACGGAATAGTTAATTAACTAATTAATTGTTTCTGTCTCTCTCTCGAAAGATAAATTAACTTACTTGCAATGTTTATCCATCTCTTCATCACTTGTTGGTATTATCATGTCATCATTACCAAATACCGTTACATGAGTGGCACAATTATCAAAATCATCCTCAGTTTTGGTGCACTCGGTTTGAGGAGCCGATTGGCCTTTAAAAAAATGGACAACAATTAACAAATTTTTGAAGCTAATTCACCTTATAACAACTAATTGTTACTTACCCATTGAAATCAATAGGATAAAACACAAAACTGTTAACTTATTCATGGTGATGAAAATAAGTTTACTAAATTGTTGTTGAAAATTTTTTTTTCAATTCCTTCTCGTTGTCACAATTACAATTAGATTACATTGGATTAGTTGATTAATTGAATAGATATTTATAAATAAGTTTAATTTTAACTTCACAATCAAACAGCTTAGGTGAAAGTGAAATAATCAACTGAATCAACCAACAATTAAGGACGGTGATTATATTTGGTTAGTTTCGAGGATTGGAAATGTTATTTAAGTTTTCATTTTCTCATTTCTTTTCAACCTTTGTATTGTTATTGATTTTAATTGGAGTTACAATCAATTGAACAATTAACTAACCAACCATATTGATTGTCTTTGTTTTTCCAATGTTGATTAAATTATTGATCACAGAAAGAGAAAGTTAATTTTAAGTTCAATTTTTCGAGCTGGAAAAAGTTAATCACGCAATTGTCTCATTGACTTTTTTTTTACTACTAATGATGATTAGAGTTGATTAACAATCAATATTTAAATTAGATAAACTTAATTGTTGTATTAACCTTCCTATTATTTTTGTTGATGATCATCACCTCAATGTCTATGTTTGTTTAATCAAGGACAATTTATTAGTTACAATCAAAGGACATTATGGTTGTTAATTATGATTAAGATGATAATCAACCTTGAGATTGAAATTACCATTAAAGTTGATCAGAATTGACAGAAAATGATGTTTAATTGTTTACACAATTAGTTGATTTCTTTCACAATTTAAAGGTAAATTGTTGTTGTGATTTACCTTGAAAACTTTATATGTGTCTTTTTGATTGGGTGAAAGTTAATCAGCCATAATTTAATAATTGATTAACCAGTTAATTGAGTTTTTTTGCGGAAAAGAAAAAAAAATTTTTAATTGTCAATTGAAACACTTTGATATTTGATTCAATTAAATATTTGTTTCCATCACGTAATTATGATTAAATCAATTATATGCTGATTGATGTTAAATTAATTGTTATTATCATTTGCTTTTACTATCAACAATTAACCACTAATCATGATTTTTGAAATAAATCTTTTCATTAGATTAAATTAACTTGATCTCTCTGTTAATTGTTACTGTTAAACTAACAATTTGAAAGTTTAATGATCAGTAAATTGTTTAACCTTGACCTGTTCTCATATGGTAACAATTAAAACTTAATTGTTGTGATACTGATTCACTTTTTTAAATTTAATTTCTACTTGCAAAATACCACAATTTGATTTTCCTAGAATCAATGTTAACTTTCATCGACATGATTAACTTAATTGTTGTTCAAATCATTTGACTGAATTAGGGAAAAACTTTTTTTTTCACCAATAGTTAATTTCAACTGATCATAAGTTTGTTTTTCTGTTGATTCTGATTGAAATGATTTAAATTGTTGTCATTTAAACTATACAGGAACAAGAAACAAGGTTGATTAACTTGTTTGTATTGATAATTTATTTTGATTGTTGTAATTGATTAGAAAAGCAAACAACAATTTAAAAGCCGCCGGGCTAAATAACATTGTGACTGTTTTAATTTTTTAATTTTCTCTCTCTGAGCAATCAAGTTTTAATAGTTAATTTAATTTGGTTCGTTTCATTTGATTAACATGATGTTGATAACGATAAGATGACGATGATAATTAAATTAAATTGAATCTTGGAGTAATCAGTAAATCATCAATAATCAGATATGAAGAAGATTAGATTTGGTTTTTCTCATTGGAAGAAAAAAAAAATTAAATTTTAATTTTCCCTTAACAATTTAATCGTGATTACAAACACCCTTGATTGTTTTGTAATTAATTATCTCTGATCAATATTAATTGATTAATTAATCACTACTTAACTTTTTACTTAACGCAATTAAATTTTTTTCACTTGTCAATTACAATTAGATTTATATTATTACCTAATGTAAATATTATTAAACATTCAGTGTCTTTAAATTATTGATTGTTTCATTGAAACAATTAATAAAGACTTTAAATGTTAACATAAGTTAATTGATTAAAGATCAATAGTTACAATTAAATATTTTCACGTTGATTAATTTGATTGACATGTGTTGATTAAGATGAGTGGATTTAGATAATTGCTCTTTGTATATACATTAAATATGATTTCTCAACAATTTAACTGGTTAAGTGTTAACATGATGTTTAAGTTACAGTGAGTGAGATTGTAATTAGTTAATTGTTAATGATTAAAAGATTATCAATGTTTATATTATAACAAGAAGAAGAAAAAAATATATTAATTCAAAGGCCTGCAGGTTAAATTGTTGAACGAGTGATTAAAACTACAATTAAGTACATAAGTACTTGCTGGTTGATTTTAGGTGATTAGGTAATTATTATATAAGAAATTAACTAATTAACTGATCAACCAAATTAACCAGTAAGATCAAAGGTTATATTTGGTGTGATCAATAATTGTACAGCAAAAATTGTAATTGTTACACTTTGTCACCTACTTGAAATAATAATAATAATGATAATCAAAATGTTTTACAAGATAGGAAACAATTAACAGTTACATAGATAATTACTATCGGTTGTGGATAAGCAATTAAAAGGTCAATAATTAGTAAGGAGAGTAGTTAAATTTAAGGGAAAAAAAGAAACAGTTAATTTAACAATTTAGCTCATTAACCTGATAGGAAAAGTTAACTAGAAATTCATCAAATATTCATGATGATGATTAAGAACTTTTTTTTCAAGGTTTTCCCATACATTAGCCTTTTCTCATCATCATCATCATCATCATGATAATCACCATAATCTGTAATTGATTTAATTCCTATAACACATTTTATGATCTTTATAACCTGTCAGTTATTGCAAAGGTAAACTGTAAACATTTAACAGAGTAAATGAAATGAAATCCCAACAGGATATCAGCAATTACCTTGTTTTTTTAATCATCATCATCTCAATTAATCATTGATTAATTAGAGTTATTACTTTTAAATACTTTGATGGTAAATATATGATGATGATGGAGAGGCAATGATATCAAGAGATATTATTATAATCATGGTTATCACAATATATTATCATTATTGTCATCTAGTAGTTTCTTTTTTTGAGTGTGTCCAACACACGAAATTAGTTAAATTGTAACAAAATTGGATAATATATTTGATTTGATGATGATAATTATAACTCTCTGATTTCTTGCTTCTTTTTTAGGTCAATAGGATGTTAAAGAAGAGGATAATTAATAATTAGAGGGAGAGAGAGAGAGAGAGTTGGATTAAGATTGTCACTTTCTCCTTCTTTATCCACAAATATTTATCATGTTGCTGTTGATCATGTTTCCATCTTGATTAAGATTAAATTGATTTCTTTTTCCTTTTTCCTACAATGGTTATAATAAAACGAAACCAAATCATCTTTTGAAATTATTATCACCATTAGACTTGTGATCCATGTAGTTGTTGCCCATTCGGTTTACAATTATCTTTGACGTATACAATCAATTCATTATTCATAAATAATGCTGTTGATTACTCGTTGATGATGATAAAGTTGAGTAAATTAAAGGTCAATAATTAACTGATTCCATGGTGAGGAATAGACTAGATAAGGTTTAACAAAATGTTGTTTTTCTTATTTGCTTCTCATATGTCTTTAGATTCAATTGATAAATTGATCGAGTCCCAATGAGTCCCATTTGGTTTGGTAAAAACTGCAAATATAATTAAAAAGAGAGAGAGAGAGAGAAATGGTAATCAATTAATGTTAATGTTACTTTGACATTTTCGATGCAAAATTTTGACGATGACCACCCAATGGTCAAAACTAATGATAAACACAAAGTAGCCAAGACTTTTGTGTATATATTAGGTTATGAATAGGGTAATGAATGTCCAGTCTAAGGGACCCAATCAATGGGCACCCAATGGTTAACCCATAATGATAATATTACAATGAATAGGCAAATTATCATTAGCCGGTCACCATAACGAAAGGTAACAAGCAACAAGTTGTTTTCTTGTTGATTATAATCATCATCATCATTATTATTGATGAAAGGTAATGATGAGAGATAACGATAATGAAGATGAAGAAGATGATGATAAGAATAAAGATAAAAGAGAGAAAAAGAAAGAAAAAAGATAGAACAGATAGTAAAAGGAAAAGAATCATTGATACAATTATCAATCTACTTTTTGTTTTGTTCTTTTCTTTTTTTCATCTTATTCTATTTTCGCCATTTTGAATTTTATTGATGACATTTTCTTTTCTTTCTTTCTCTTAATTATTATTATTATTACTTACTAGGAATGTTAATTTGTTTCTATCATCATCTTTTATTTTATCTGTTCACCCAAAGAAGAAAAAAAAAGAAATAAAAAGAAAAGAAAAATATAAAGACAAGAAGAAGATGATTACTCACATTTTTACCTTTCGCCCTCCTGGAGTTGTCAAGAAATTAACTTATTATCAAAAGATAGAGAGAAAGCTTGATAAATTCTGTGATGATTATCAATTAGAGATTTGATTACAGTTAAGATTAACTAATAATCCTAATTATTAACCGTGAAGATTAAGTAAAAAAAAGACGAGAAAATAAAATTAATTAAATTAGATCAACAATCAATTCTAGTTACATAAACAAAAAAGTTAATCTATTAACCGCCTTTCCCCTTTTCCATTGATTTTTCCCCCGAAAAGAGACACTAGTGACTCCATGTGGTGAACTAATTGGCGGTGAAAAAAATGATCACTCAAAAAGTGTATAAACTTTTTTTTCCTCCTCTTAATTGTTAATTAAATTAATAAGAAAATAACAGGACCAATCAATTAACCTGAAAACCAACAATTAACATGATACATAGACTATGAGCATATATATATATATATAGAGACCAGTCAATCAAAATGATGAAAATCTTGTTGTTCCAATTTGATTTGATGTGAAGATGAATTAAGAAGTTAAATTGTAACAATCAAAGTAATCAAAAAGATTGGAAGAAGAAGAAAATAATTCGTAGTCGCAATTTTCAATTAGTAGAGAAAATTTAATTCAATTTGATTAGATAATTGGTAAGAGAAAAATAAAAGAAACTTAAATTATTACCTGGTAACACCTTCTACCTCCCAGTTTACCTCCTCTTCCGCCTCCTCCTCCTCCCAATCAATTTCCTCCTCTCTCACTGACACAAACTAGTTGAACAAATTGTTGATCATCATCATCATCATCATCATCATCTGATGAAGCTATTTGAATACCTTGATTAGTTGATTACTTAAAAAATGAAAGCCAAGCCCCAATGTTAAACAAGGTAAGAAAATATTTTGACAGGTAAGCAAAAGTTGATAAAACTTATCAACAATATTATTATAATAACTTATTATTATTATTATATAAAATTATTAACATGTTTGGACAGTTTCATGATGATGATGATTTGTTTTCATTGACGGAAATGTCAAACCATTGATTGACCTTGACAAGAGTTTTATTTTTTGATGGGTCAGTTTGTATTTTTTTTTTGTTTAGTTTGATACAAAGTCTAAGTTGAAAGGTCAACACAATAAACAAAACTGGGAGTGGACAATCAATGTATTAATATATTCAACCATATGATTTGTTAATCAAGCAAATGGTTAATTGTGATGATATAATTGATTATCTTAAATTGGCAAGGTAACAAGTTAACTGTGAAAATAATTAAATTGTCAATAGTTTTAGTTGTTAAGTGAATTGTTTTTACATTTGATTGTTTTTAATTATTTGTTTCATTAAAAATTAACATGATAATAAACATGTTACAATTAACTATTAACGTTTTTTTGTTTGTTTGTTGATTGTTGATTGTCTACTTGATTGTTATCATTATTATTACCTGGGTGAGGTTGTTATAATAATAACTTAATCCTTAATGATGATGATGATTTTTTGTTGATCATGATTAAGGCTCGTATTCACCAACCGAGATCTAGCTTAACTCTGAGATTAAATCAGCTGAGTTAAACTTAACTGTTTCACCAATTAAAATTAAATTTGATTTGGAATCATAGCTAAGCGATTTCTAAAACTCTCATCAAAATTTGCATTTCACCAACCGAAATCAATTAAGTCGAGATTTAATTTTGTTTCACCAAGTGAAATTAGCCTAATCTGATTCAAGATTTTAGCTAAGTGGTCATCAAAATTAATCTTGGTAATTACCAAGATTAAAAGCTGATTTCAACTTTTTTCTCGTTTTCTAATTTCTTCTGTTTTAACTCTTTTTCTTGAAATTTTTGATGAATCGATTAGTATCACAATGTTCTATTATTTTCCTACAATTTTCCTAGCGTAAAAAATATTTTTTCCAAAAATCGTGTGAAGATTTTCAGAAAACATGATCAGTATAATCATTTAATTTGTTAATTGTTTGAAATTAATCTGAATTTCAAGTCTTTTCCATGAATATTAAATTATTTTATCATCTTCAATTGCCCGCTTTTATCTAAAGAGCGAAATTTTATTGCTGTTACCGTTGTTATGTTTGATTAATGATAAAATTAATTAAAAATTAGGGTAAAAAGAAAAATAGGAAAAATGAAAAACACGCCTTTTAGGGACAATTTCCTAATTAAATAAAAATTTAAATGATTTAATCTACTTGATTTGATTTGCGAAATCAAGATCTTGGGTCAACTAATCCAACTTGGTGAATACACTTTTGATTTAATCTTCCAAAGTAATAAACTGCTATTTGGCTCAGCAAAAGCTCAGCATTCATGATGTTATTATTTGAGGAAATAAATGAATTTAATTTTTTATATTCATTTAATCATAATATTTTATATTAGATTAACTATTAAATCATAATTTTTTACGATTCATTTATGATAAATGAAATTGATTAAATGTAAATATTAAACTATATTCAATTTAAAGATTTTTTCAAGTTTTATATTGAAATATACTGAACTTCACACATTTTACGATTCGAATTAATTTCAATTTAGATTAAATTTCCTGAGTAATTAAATCATATACCGATTTGTATAAATACGAAACTGAAAATTGAAAAATTATCATTCGAAGTTTGATAACCAAACAGAAAAGAACGATATTAATTGATCAAAGTTTGAATTCATTGAGTTCGATTTCTTTTACATGAGATTCAATCTGAATTAAAAATGTAAGTATAGTTTGAATTCAATAATCAATAGATTATTATGTATAATAATTCTAATCATTTTGTTTGATTATTTTTCCCCTTGTTAGCTTATTGTGCTTTCATCATTGGTTTTTTACCTGGTTATCGATAACGTTATCCAATAATCCATCAACGATAAAAGTAAGGAAGAAAGTTATCTTAAGCTAGATTGAAGAGTTTGGAATGAAATTCTTTCAGTTTATGATCTCAATGATAATTTATCAGAACTTTTCAGTTCTTTTGATGAGTTTTCTTTGAAAATTCTTTCAGTTTATGATCTCAATGATAATTTATCAGAACTTTTCAGTTCTTTTGATGAGTTTTCTTTGAAAATTCTTTCAGTTTATGATCTCAATGATAATTTATCAGAACTTTTCAGTTCTTTTGATGAGTTTTCTTTGAAAATTCTTTCAGTTTATGATCTCAATGATAATTTATCAGAACTTTTCCGTTCTAGTCATGAGTTTTCTTTGAATTCTTTCAGTTTATGATCTCAATGATAATTTATCAGAACTTTTCAGTTCTAGTGATGAGTTTTCTTTGAAAATTCTTTCAGTTTATGATCTCAATGATAATTTATCAGAACTTTTCAGTTCTAGTCATGAGTTTTCTTTGAAAATTCTTTCAGTTTATGATCTCAATGATAATTTATCAGAACTTTTCAGTTCTAGTGATGAGTTTTCTTTGAAAATTCTTTCAGTTTATGATCTCAATGATAATTTATCAGAACTTTTCCGTTCTAGTCATGAGTTTTCTTTGAAAATTCTTTCAGTTTATGATCTCAATGATAATTTATCAGAACTTTTCAGTTCTAGTGATGAGTTTTCTTTGAAAATTCTTTCAGTTTATGATCTCAATGATAATTTATCAGAACTTTTCAGTTCTAGTGATGAGTTTTCTTTGAAAATTCTTTCAGTTTATGATCTCAATGATAATTTATCAGAACTTTTCAGTTCTAGTGATGAGTTTTCTTTGAAAATTCTGGTTTATAATCTCAATGATAATTTATCAGAACTTTTCAGTTCTTTTGATGAGTTTTCTTTGAAAATTCTTTCAGTTTATGATCTCAATGATAATTTATCAGAACTTTTCAGTTCTTTTGATGAGTTTTCTTTGAAAATTCTTTCAGTTTATGATCTCAATGATAATTTATCAGAACTTTTCAGTTCTTTTGATGAGTTTTCTTTGAAAATTCTTTCAGTTTATGATCTCAATGATAATTTATCAGAACTTTTCCGTTCTAGTCATGAGTTTTCTTTGAAAATTCTTTCAGTTTATGATCTCAATGATAATTTATCAGAACTTTTCAGTTCTTTTGATGAGTTTTTTTGAAAATTCTTTCAGTTTATGATCTCAATGATAATTTATCAGAACTTTTCAGTTCTTTTGATGAGTTTTCTTTGAAAATTCTTCAGTTTATGATCTCAATGATAATTTATCAGAACTTTTCGTTCTAGTCATGATTTTCTATGAACATTCTTTCAGTTAATGATCTCAATGATAATTTATCAAATTTCTTTTAGAATTTTCTCATTAGAGCTATATAGTTTATTTTTGCTTTTATTATTTAAGAAATGGTTGAACCGAACAAAGTGGACCCAAAGGATTATGAAATCAAATCCTGAGAATAATGAAACTGTCTACAAGTACGAACTTGAACAAATAAAAATGACCAAATTGGTTCATTCGGATCACAACTGATCAGCTTTTCAATTTATACATAACATTAAAGAAGACATGAAACCTTTAAACTTATCAAAGGATAATAATGGTGGAACTGACGAATGGGTTGGTCTTCCAAAATTCCGAAAACAAAGACAAAGATGCTAAGGATAAAATAAAGATAAAAAGTTAGAATTATCCAGCTGATAAGCAATCCTCCAAAATAGTCCATATGACAACTGATATTAAGGAATTTCATGGAAATTTTAGTTTTCTTTATCATTTACTCTATTTAGGTTTTTAATTAGTTACTATTGTTATTTCTTATTTTATTCCATTAAGCGGTTAATTGCAATGTAATTCAATTCAACCCAAAATAAGATTTTTCGTCTTGTTGACTAGAATGGCTCAAGTTATGCTACCATCAACTTCAACTAAGCAAAAGGTCAAAAGCGTATCGCTAAGAAAAACCACCTCAAGATGAAGATATTGAAATTTCTATTGATCTACCGAAAGTTGTTAAAGAGACAGAAATGAAACGTAAAATTGATGAGGAAATGCGAGATGATGACTCGAAACGGATGGTAGTACCATCATCTGCTTCCAGCGGAAAAAGAAATCGTAGAAATGAAACAGTTGCGGCAATGGAAATGGATCTTTCAATATACCAGGAAATCGTAATAAGCGACCTTCATCTGATTTCAATGTTCAAAATCAATTCAGAGTTTCGGACAATCTGGTTTTCTTCACAAGCTCAACTTATAGTGGTATCAGGACAGGTAAAATTAGAAAATATTGGTTGAAAGACGGGAAGCATCAGGTCTCAGCGTATGGTGGCGAGATGTTGAAAGCGGATATACCGAAATTTGTATCATGGTTACAAAAAACCTATGCGACATGGCAAGAATGATGAATTGGTTGACTGGATTAACGCTCAATGGAACTATTAAGAAAACTTTTTTTGTTTATCAGAGATTAGATGTTTTAGGTTTTTTTTCAAAAATTAGTAAATGTATCACTTTTGTTTAGATGTAGACGAATAAACTAATAAGCATTCAAAAAATTTTGTCTCGATTTTCTGAACATTTAACTGGTTTAATAGCCAAATGATTTATTCACCCAACCTTTGTTTTAACGTTTTAAAATAATTTTTGATTTTTTTTCTTATCTTTTCAGATGACTTCAATTTATGAAAAAATATCGTACATGAGATCCAACCCTAAAAAACTGAATGATTATTTCAATAAATTCATGATAAATCGTTGGAAAATAAATCAAAAAATGTCACGTCCTGCTCCAGCCTCTGTTAAGGAATTTTTATTGAAAAAGAGTAACACTTACGAAGCAATGCTGGAATATTTGAAAGTTCGATGTGAGGCCAGTCGTAACATTGATGGTAAAAAGGTCACTGGTCTTCTTGTTTCAGCTGCTCGTTTATTCGAAATCTTCATTACGCATTACAACGAGTCAAATATGGATGAACCATTTGAAGATTTCAAATTCATTGTTGATGATTTTAATGCCTTGTGTTCGGATATCAAGATTGTCCCGATTAAAAAAGAATAAATGTATGAATTTTGAAGTATTATGCATAGTCTTAGTTAAGAATATTTCTTGTCGAAAAATTTATTGTTATCATAACACAAATAGAGTTTTACAATAAATGTCATATAAGATGTAGATATTATTAATATTTTAAAATCTAATGTTATTTTTTTTTAATTAATCAAAGTTATTGTCTAAATCTATTTTTATATATTTAGTTTAAATCAGAACAAACTAATTTATCCTTCGAAACTATCCAAAATTTTAATTTATTCCAGTTGAACCAAATCCTGCGGTTCCTCTTCCAGTTTTCAGCAAAAATAGATCACAAGAAGAAAGCTCATAAGCATTATATACTTCGCAAAATGTGACTCTAGCTATCCTCTCACCAGCACTTATCAAAACAGGCGTCTTAGTCGTGTTAGTCAGATGTAATTTCAGCTCTTTGAATAAACTATTTTCCACAACATTTTCTGACGTATCAATTCCATCAATTGTAAACGATCGTCTTCCTGTGATAAATCCATAAGCATTTGGTCTAAAGTCAAAGCTTATTCCAGTCCAAACTATAGTACGAATTGAAGGTTCTAAAATTATATCTTTTGGTGCGAAAAGATTATAAGAAGCAGCGTTTTTACTAGCCAACTCAGGTAGCTTAATGTATCTAGCCTTTCGTGATACCAAGATGCTTTTTTCGTCGGTATCATTTTCGAGTTCAATAGGGAAAATGGTGTTGAGTTCGTCATAGCTTTTGTCGTATTCTTTCAATCCCAGACACGGCCATATTTTACAAAATATAATTTGCGCAAAACGATCTGCTAACTTAATTGTAAAAGGCAAAGCAGAGTTATTAATAATCAAGACTTTAATAATACCTTGATAATCCGAATCGATTATACCAGCACCAACGTCGATCCCTAGTATGGCTAAGTTCGATCGTGCAGCTAAACGTCCAAAATAGTCTAAATTCGTGGTGAAATCAATGCCAATGTCTGTTGAAACTAAACGTCTTTGTCCAGGTGGAATCGTCATACACTCAGCAGAGAAAAGATCGAATCCAGCTGCTCCATAACTTCCTTTTTGCGGTAAAATGGCCAAGGAACTGAACTTTATGTAACGTATAGGACTTTTTTCACACTTTAAATTTTGACTAGAAGATGAAGGTGGAGAAGAAAGAAACATTTTCGGTTCAACTGATTGTAATAAGAATTTTAATAACAGTGATTTAAAAACCTTTTTGAATCATTCTTTTATACCTCCCTGATCTTGATATTTTTTTATTTTTTCTACCGAAGATAAAATGACTGACAGATAATCTCTATTTTTTAATTTAAATTCTTGAGTTATAAAACATTTATTTCCTTTTTTTGATTTTCCTTATTCTTTATCTTATTTTTTTAATCCTATTTTTTACTTCATTTTATTACCTTATTTTTTCCTCATTATATTACCTTATTTTTTCCATCATTTTATTACCTTATTTTTTCCTCATTATATTACCTTATTTTTTTTCCATCATTTTATTATCTTATTTTTTTTCCTCATTTTATTACCTTATTTTTTATTTCATTTTATACCTTATTTTTTACCTCATTTCATTACCTTATTTAATATTTAATTTTCTTTTCTTTATTTCATTTCCTTATTTAGAACCATTTATTTAATTTCCTTATTCCATTTACTATTTTATTCACATTATTATTTTATTTCCCTTACTTTATTTCCTTATGTCTATTCGAATTTTATTGCTCTATTTTACCTTGAAAATAATCTTCCATCTTCCAGAATTTTTTCGCAATTAAACTTTATCACTTAGTGAGACGATCAAAAAGTATAAAAGCAAAGACATCTTATGAACAGTTTCATTCTAACTTTTCATTCGAATGAATGTATTAACCAGATGAGTTCTCATTGCAGTTAATAATCATTGAAGAAAAGATAAATAATATATCCATTTTAATATACATATAGATATATATATGTATATATATATATATATTAAAATGGATATATTTACTAAAAGATGTAAGTTTTGTCGCAAAATTTACAAAAAAGCTAGTAACTTATTATTTCATGAACAAATATGTAAAAGCCAGCAAACATTCGATCGTATAAATTTGAACTTTGATTTACCATCAAGTTATGTATTACAGAAACATGCTTTCAATAAAACGTTGAATGTTTTTATGAAAAAAGTTGAGAAAAAGTCATTTGATATTGAAACAATTCTCCAAAAAGAAGAAAGAAACATTAAATTGATTTTTGAGCAATGTTTAATACAATTTAAAGCTATCAAAGCTCAAATTGGTTTATTGTGTTGTTTTTACAGATTAGAAAACAATGAAACTGTTTGGATAGAATCCATGTTTAATTCAAGCTTGAAACCTCTGACAACAATTAAATTATTTAATGATTTTATTGACACAAGTTCAATGGAAATTTTAATTGACTTTGATTCCTTTACAAATAAAGGCAGTGGATGGAATTTGCTTTCGGTAAAAATGATTGAGTTGAGGATTGGTAAATATCAACCATTACAGGGAGGATGTTCACAACAGAAGCTTCCTCAATCTTTTATAGCAAAACGTTGTTTCTTACAACTAGATGTTAAAAAAGATTGTTTTATGTGGAGTGTTCTTGCTTGTTTACACCCCGTGAAGAAAAATGGAAACAGAATTAAAAATTATACCCCATATGTTTCCAAATATGACTTCACCGGGTTTCGAAACTTCGTAAGTTTGCAAAAAGTCAAATATTTTGAACGCAAAAATGATGTAACAGTTAATATTTACACATTAACATATGACTGGGGCAAGACAATCCCGATACCTCTATATGTTAGTAATATAACACGTTCAAAAAAAGTACATTTATTGTTATTCAATGAACATTATTATCCAATAAGAAATTTCAACCGGTTTATAGGTGAAAAAAACTCACGATATCATCATTTCTGTGATAGTTGTTTGAATGGATTTCCATCATCACTAAGTTTACTAAAACATGAACAAACTTGTTATCAATTCAAATCTCAAAGAATATTATTACCTGAAATAGGAAGCAAACTGAAATTTGACTCTTTTGATAAGCAATCATTTTTTCCTTATGTCATATATGCAGATTTTGAAACTCTTTGTTGTCCTAAAAATTCAGATTTGAATCGACAAACTTTTGAATATCAAGAACATAAGCCTTCAGGCTTTGGTTATGTTATAGTAAATTATAAAAATGAAATAACAAACTATCGATCTTATCGAGGAGAAAAGTGCGGATATCATTTCTTGAAGACATTAATCAGTGATGTTAAGACGTTATTAAGTTTAATTGCTGAAAGAGAAAGAGATTTCTATATGAGTGAAGAAGATACTAAAAACTTTGAAATTACCGATGTTTGTCATATTTGCAACAAAGAAATAATTAAAGGAGAAGTTAAAGTAAGGGATCATGATCATTTTACTGGAAAGTATAGAGGGGCAGCTCATTCTCCATGTAATCTGAAGATGGCTACCCCAAATTACATACCAGTAGTATTTCACAACTTGAAAAACTTTGATTCACACATAATCTTAAAAGCAATAGAGAAAGAAATGTTTACTAAAGTTAAGATTATTCCACAAAATATGGAAAAGTATATATCATTCAAACTTGATAATATTTGTTTTCTTGATAGTTATGCTTTTCTTGCTAGTTCTCTAGATGAGCTTGCAGGATACTTGAATGATGATTTAAAAAATTCATATCTTTTACAATTATTCAACGTCAAAGATCTAAATTTTGTCTGCAAGAAAGCTCGATTACCGTATGACTATTTAGACAGCTTTGATCGATTCAATGAAACATCACTACCACCTATATCAGCGTTTTATAATAAGTTAAAATTCGAAAATCTCGATCCAAAAATTTATCAAAATATGTGTGATCTTTGGCAACATTTTGATGTAGTTAACATCGGACAATTTCAAGACATTTATCAGAAAATCGATGTAGTTCTATTAGCAGCTGTTTTTGAAAATTTCAGATCAATCAGTGTAAACCAATTTCAGTTAGATCCATTACATTTTTTTTCTTCGCCTGGTCTTACTTGGTCAGCTGCTTTAAAAAAGACAGATGTCGAAATTGATTTACTAACAGATTTAGACATGATAATGATGTTTGAAAAGGGTATTCGAGGAGGTATTTCTTCAGCAATGACCAGATTTACTAAAGCGAATATACCAAATTATCCTGATTATGATAAATCACAAGAAAATAGTTATATTACATACCTAGATGTTAACAATTTATACGGTTTCGCATTGCAACAGAGTATGCCTTATTCAGATTTTCGTTTTGTTAAAGAAGAAAATTTTAAACATTATTATCATAGATTCGTCACAGAGACTATAACCCATGAAAGTGAGGAAGGAACAGTTTTGAAGTTGATATAACATATCCATCATTTCTACACGATGATCATAATGACTACCCGCTCGCTCCCGACAAAACAAAATTGACGATAATTTGTTGAGTGAAACTCAACATGAAATTTTAATTTCAACCGGTAGGAAACGAACAGTATGTGAAAAGTTGATTCCATCTTTTCTAAAAAAGTCCAAATATGTTGTACACTATAAAAATTTAAATTATTATGTTAAAAAAGGTTTAGTAGTTACAAAGATTCACCGAATCATTTGTTTCAAACAAAAACCCTGGCTTAAAGATTATATTGTTCTTTGTACAAAAATGAGAATGCAATGTTCTTCTCCTTTTGAAAAAAACTTTTGGAAACTCATGGTTAATGCAATATACGGAAAATCTATTGAAGATGTCAGAAAACATTCAGATGTTCGTTTAGAACTTAATAAAAATGGTGTTATGAAACAACTACGCCGTCCTATGTGCCAACGTTTCTACATTCTTGATGAAAATAAAGCCCTTTTCAAGCTACATAGAACAAAATGCTTGTTGAATAAACCAATATACATAGGTTTTTCGGTCTTAGATTTTTCTAAGCTCCATATGTATCAACTTCACTATGATATATTCAAACCAAAATATCGTGATAAAATATCTCTTTTATACACCGATACCGATAGTTTCATATATCATATAAAAACCGACAATGTTCATGTTGATTTTATGGATTTAAAATGCATATTCGACTTTTGTGACTATCCAAAAATCATATTTCCAATTTATACAATGAATGTAATAAAAAAACTCGGATATCTAAAAGACGAAATGAATGGTAAACATATTCTAGAGTTTATTGCACTTAAGCCTAAAGTATATGGAATTATTTCAGAAGACAATATCAAAAACAGCCAAAGGGTACAGAGGAGTGTGTTAAAAGACAAAATCACTCTTGATGATTATAAAGAATCACTTTTGATCATAAACTATTCTTCTTCGACATGCGATACATTCGTAGTCAACAACATGATATATCATCTATTCAAAGCAACAAACTAGCCTTGAATCCCTTCGATGATAAACGTTATTTGAAACCAGATGGCGTTACAACATATGCATTTGGACATCATGCAATTCACCGTGAATCCAATAAATGACGGTAAAAACTAGGTAAGTGATCATAACCATGAACGGTCTTATTTCAGCAACATTATTAATAATAACTTTAATCATAATAATAATTTATTCTACTTATTCACCTTATTTTCTAACTTATAATGCAACAAATTTATCCATCTCTTAAAATAGTAAATATCGCCTCTGTTTGGAATCTGCATCATCCTGTTAAAATTGAGGGAAAATCCGGTAAAAAAAAAAAATTTAATGCTGATATCATAAGAGATGGTAAAAAGAGACTTCTTGTTTTCGGATCTGGAAAAATTATTGCGACAGGATTTAAAACTATCAGGGACGCGGGAACCTTTATCAACAATATCTACCCAGAAGCAATATTTGAAAAAATATCAGGATCTTGTGCGGTTATAAAATTTGATAAAATAATAAAAGCTTCAGAAATATTCAAAAGTGATCTGAAAGTTTCATATGAGCCTGAGTTATTTCCTGCTATAATGTGGAAAGAAAATGGTACAGCATTCAATTATTTCCATAAAGGCTCTTTAGTAATAACTGGAGCGAAAAGTTATTCACAGCTAAATAAATCATTAGATCTTTTTTGTAAACGTTTTTGCTTTGAAAAAGAAAAAGCGCTAGAAAATACAACTGTATAAGAAAAAAAATTAAAAATTAATAAAAGTATTTTAAACAAACTAAAATGAAATTATATGATATTTATTTGAAACACCCTTTTACAATGATTATTGCTGGTCCGTCAGGATCTGGTAAAACGTTATGGGTAAAGAAATTTCTTGAAAATGTTTCTCGATTTTCATATCCTATGCCTGCGCGAATAACTTATTTTTATAGTGAATATCAGGAAATATTTAATCATCTTAATAATGTTAATTTCATTTCTGGATTATCTGAAAACATATTAACAAGTTTAGATGGTGCTCAGCCAGAGTTGTTTATAATAGATGACTTAATGAATGAATCTTCAAATTCAAAAATTGTCTCTGAATTATTCACAAAAAAGTCATCATAAAACTGTTCAGTGATTCTTATTGTACAAAACTTTTTGTTAAAGGGTCTGAAAGCCGCAATATTTCATTAAATTGTAATTATTTTGTTTTATTCAAAACCCCAGAGATAGATCGATTGCAACTAACATTGCAAGACAAATGTTTCCTTCGCAATACGGAAATTTCGAAACATCTTTGAAGATGCAACTTTAAAGCCTTATTCTTATCTTTTCATTGATACTAAAACACAAACACCAGATGAAGTTCGCTTGCTCACTGATGTTCTTGGTGAGAAAAATTTGTTACTGCTTATCAAATATAGATTATATAAGATTTAATCTTAAAATCATTTATTATATCATTTGAAAATGACTGTTCAAAGTGCGATTTCTTTTACCCTGTGCTTAAAAATTAAGTAAAGTAAAGACTGATAAGAAGAGAAAACAAATACTAGATAAATGTCCGTAAAATATATTCAACAATAAGTGATATTAGTAAAATATCTTGAAAGGAAACATTCCCTCAAAGCGAATCAGAAAAGAAGACTTAAACCATATAAGAAAGTTCTTAGAAAATTAGGAAAAAGTTCTTCTTTAAAAAATAAAAAAAAGATAATCATACAACATGGTGGTGCTCTTCCAGCTCTTTTAATTCCTGCAATATCGCTTCTTGCTGATATTGTAGCACGTAAATTTATAAAATGAACACTTTGACTAAAATGGTTCTTATTTCAGAACGAGAATATAATAAAAAATGTCTACCAGATAATGCATCAGACATAAAACCAATATTAAATGCGAATTTAGCTGACGAAATGAAAGTTAGATTGATAAATCAAATTGTTCATAGATCATTAGAGAATCGTGAAAAGAAACTTGAACAAGATGGAGAAATCAGAGATCAAATAAGCGATTTCATCAAAAACCATGATATTCAACATAAGTTACCAAATCAATATCTTAAAAAACCTGTAGTTTATGAAGATGAAAATGATAATTTTAATGAAAGTATTACATCACCAGTTAAAAGTTTTAAACCAGTAGCCACATCAACACCATCGGTCAGACAACAAGATTTTGATGTATCAGATGATAAGTATGAGAGTATTTTACCATCAACATCGACACAATACGATTCGACAGAAAATACGCTGTTAAATAAAACCTCACTAAATTTAGCTGAAATCGAAGAAGCTATAAGAAAGATACCAGGTCTGGTTCAGGACGATAACATACTTAGAAACGATGGAACGCCTATGCATAACTCTAAGTTGAGTAAAGTTTTACCTTTCCTATTTATGTTTAAAAAATCTGATTTGACTAAAATTCCAACACCTCGTGGAGTGCTACGAGTTCTAGATGCACTGCAATCATATCCTGATTTAATGAAAAAGATTGATAATAGCAGTTACCTTGCAAAAAAGAATTTACAAAGTAATATTCAACAAACATGGAAAGGACTCTCAAAAATATCTACTTCACAGTAAAAAATCCTGGCTCATTAGGAGGTATTAATAGACTCTACAGAGAAGCGAAAAAAATAAATCCTGACATTTCATTTGAGACTGTAAAATCTTGGTTAAAAAAACAAAACGCATATAATCTGTTCAAGGAAGTAAGAAAACCGTACCCTAGACTACCAATTATCGTAACAAATATTGATGAACAATGGCAAATCGATTTAATGGATATGTCATGGATATCAAGAGAAAATAGTGGTTTCAAATACATTCTAAATGTTATCGATTGTTTCAGTCGTTTTGTTTGGGCCAGAGCTTTGAAAACAAAAAAATCAACTGATATCATCAAAGCATTTGAAGATATTTTATCCAAAGGGCGTGTACCTCAAAAAATTCAAAGTGATCAAGGGAAGGAGTTTAAAAATGAACCAGTTAAAAAATTCTTCAAAAGTTTTAACATAAATTTTTTTTACGCAACTGACGGTGAGATTAAATGCGCAATAGTTGAAAGATTTAACAGAACATTACGCAATAGATTATATAGATATTTATATTATCAAAATACGCATAGATATATAGATGTCCTTGAAAATATAATCGATGCATATAATCATTCCTACCACCGAATAATACAGATGACGCCATCTGAAGTCAATGAAAGTAATCGTTCAAATGTTTTAGCTAATATAAGAAAGTCTCATCCTAAATTCAAAGATAGAAGAAAACCCTATTCAATTGGTGATACAGTTCGCATATCTCGTGATAAAGAAAAATTTGAAAAAGGTGCTACAAGTACATTTACTGAAGAAATATTCAAAGTTGTAAAAGTGAAAAAATCTCCACAAGGATATATTTATCGACTTTCTGACTACGAAGGTGAACCGATAACATCAATTTTTTATCATTCTCAGTTATTACATGCTAACGAGCCTGATCTATTACAAGTTAAAGTATTAAAGACGAGGATAAACTCTAAAACTAAGAAAAAAGAATATTTTGTGAAGTGGATTGGATACCCTGATAAATTTAACAGCTGGGTTAAAGATGTGGAATCAATCTGAAGAACATTTTGTAGAAGTGGTTTCTAATGATTCACTGGACCATTTTCCAGAAAATACCCTTAGTAAATTCTCGAATAAACTACCATATTCATTGAAGTTAGATGGTGACTGGGTAGTTGGGGTACAAGAAATATTTTATCCTGTTGATGTTAGACCATCGTCATTTAAACTAGAAGTTCAACTGCTATCTAACAATTCTGTTACTGGAAAAATGATAACCGATATCGATTTAGAGGAAACAGACGATACACATAAAATTATCGAGAAAATAAATAGAGCTCTCCTCGATTTATATAACGATAATACAAGCAATAAACGAAGTAAAAGATCAGTTGAGCAAACTCTTGATAATAAACAGATTGGTGATAATAAATCCAATGTAAACGAGCCTAATGAAAAAAGTAACTCAGAAACGAATTCTGAAAATTTGCAAAATCAATCTTCTGTTAATACATTTGAAACTATTTGGTCACCTGAAACTCAACCAAATGTAGATATTAACACCTTCGTAGCTGAATGGGATGCTAAAAAACTTAGAGAATTGTCAGACAACGAAAGAAGAAATATTTTCAAAACTTTGAGAGAAAAATTCAAAGATAAAATCGATTTACAAAGTTTATACAATGAAATGGACAAGTATGAAAAACAGACTATTGAACAACAACAGCAAATCGATAAATTACAAGCATCACTCAAGCAATTTGTTCAACAAGTTCATGATTTACAAGATCAAATCGGGAAAAAAGCTTCATTCAATAATGAGAAAAATTCAGAAATCGAAAGTATCACAAGACTCAAAGACAATACCATTCAAACATTAAGAGGTCACATTCAACGTCATGAAGAAACTATCGAAAATATACGGAAAGAGATTAGATTAGAAAAAGAACTCAATCACAATCTTAATATTCAAATAGCTAAACATGAAAGAGATATGCAGGAATTTTCAGAAAAACATATCAATGATTCAGAAGAAAGACAGAAAAATATACTTAAGCTTGAGGAAAATAAGAGACAACACGAAGCGTTTTTAGCAGAAACAATAAAAGAGAAAATGAAGAGAAAATACGAAGAAGAAATTGAAAATTTGAACAAACAAATAACTGAGCTTAAAAAAGTCCAGAATGAGAGTCAAAAAAACTATGAGATGGAAAATAATCAATCAATAGATGTAATATCTAGTAAGGTTGCTGAGCTCAACAAATGTAATGATAATATTACACTTTTAAATACTAAATTCAATACATTGATAGAGCAACGAGACAAAGAGATCAAAGAAATTAAAGAAAAGCTTATAATTCTACAAGAAGAAAGAGATAATCTTAACAAAATGAATATTGCTAACAATGATACTCTTGATCAATTAAAAATTGAAAATAATGAACTGAAAGGAAAAAAATCCGAGTTGCTATTCGAGTTAGAGAATAAAACTAAAAACATCGAACAAATTCTGAATGAAACAGAACGAGTTAAAAGATCTTTGGAAGAAGAAAAATCTAGAGTTGAACAACAGGGAAGATTCTTTACTGCGATTATCCGAACTTGGTATTATCAGTAAAAGTAAGGGTAAAATATTGAGAAACCCACTGATATAGAATCAGTTCGGTATCTCCTATAATGATGGTAAAATAATCATTTCCCAGGAGTGCATGAAGGAAATATATTTGTTCCTATTTTCCAGATATAAATTTCATTTCTGCTCTAGGATTTGATTCTAATTCGTATTTGCAAATGCTTCAATCTTTCAACAATGGAGCTAAATCCTTCACTGGGGTGAATAATTGCAACCTTAATTTGCCTCATTTAATGTTTATTCATTCTGACATTGTAGCTGAACATTTTGTTGGAAACAAATCTGCTCGTGTTCTAAGGGTTCTTCCATTGAAACGTGGAGATAAATCTGAAATTATTCATGAGAAGTTTCTGAAACCGTTTTATTATCCTGTTAGAACAAACCGCATTGATGATTTGAATTTCTTACTCACTGATGAAATGGGCAATCAAATAAAATTCGCATCAGCCGAGTTCTTATTGGTTTACATTTGAAAAGAGTTTGAAACTATATAAGAAAAACTGTAATACTAATTAGCTATTGAAATGAAATAAAGATAAAATGCAAAGAAAAGTCTATTGCTCTTGTGATTCAAATTTTACCAATTTTTACAAAAGTCAAGCTGGTTCTGGTTTCTCAGATATCAGTGTTTATAGAGGCTTTCCGTATCAAAGAGGTTATGGCATTGGTACCTTAATTAGAAGATTTGGAATACCAATACTGAAATTGTTTGGTAAACATGCTCTCAAAACTGGTGTAAATGTTGGACAAGATATCTTAGATAAGAAAAGAGATATTAAACAAGTTATATTAACAAGAGCTAAACAAGGTCTAAAAGAAGCTGCTCGTGAGTCATTATCTAAAACATCTGACTACATAGAACAAAAAGGTTCAGGAGTAAAACGCAAAAAATCATATAAGAAAAATCGAAGTAATAAAAGAAAAAGAACGAAAAAAGATATATTTGATTAAGAATGGAATATCTTCATCAATCGTCAATACCTGCAAGTAAAAGTGAACTTTCTGTATTTGCTATTCCACCAACTCAAGTCGCAATCGATACATATTATGAAGTAGATTATAGACCAGCGGCGAGCTTAGAAAATGGAAAAACGTATGAGCTAAATATTCCATCGTCTGAAGATTTCACTGACTTGAGTGCTACAATGGTCCATATTAATCTAAATATAGTCAATGATAAAGGGCAGATAGTAGACAAAGAAAATGCCGTTCAACTTGTTTCAAATTTTGGTAATGCATTATTTGAACAAGTCGATTTGATTTTAGGAACAGTGAATACATCCTTAGCAAATAATATGTATCATTATCAAGCTTTTCTTGAAAACTTATTATACCGTCATCCCTGTGAAGCTGAGAAAGGTGTAATCAATAAGGAAACCAATGTTCAACCTAATAAAACTTATGAACTATATTTTAGATTAAATGTACCAATGTGTACACAAGACAAACTTCTGTTGAATGGAGTGCCAATCATCTTTAAATTCACTAGAAGCACCTCAAGTTTTCCTTTAATTTCAAATACCGATATGAGTTATTCTGTTAAAATTAACAAGCCTTTCTCTGATATTGAGACGGGTTAAACTATATCCTGATGTCCAAGTTTCAATTGCGAAAACTTTAGAATCATTTTGCAATATTTTGTAACTAGATCTGATACAAAAGGATTAACAATTTCCAAAGGAGTTTCTAATGTAACAATTGAGAATATTTTCATTGACAATTACTAAAACGGATCATCATTGGATCGTCGATGATAAAAGTTTGAGTAGATATTCAAAAGATCCTTGAAATTTGACCCAATATTAATCATATCTGTTTAAATATTGATGGTGTATTATATCCAAGTATCCCATACACCTAATTTTGAACAAGATAATGCGGTCAGAGAATCGTTGATCTATACCGTGTTCTTGGTCAAGATGATGGAGTTCCTCAAATGAAATTAGACTATGAAAATATTTGAAAAGTACTGTTCTATTTATTGATATAGGTGGTGACTTAGGAGCAGAGACTGGTGTATTATCTTTAATTAAAAGAAAGGTTAGATTAGAAATAAGATTTTCTAAAACATTAGATAAGTCTGTCAAAGCCATTATTTTGGACAATATGATAATCTAATAACGATAGACAAAGATAGACAAGTAACAATAGATTACTAAAATGCTTACGAGCATAGATATTAACAATGCTTTGAAAAATATAAATGGTTTGGTGGTGTTTACCAATTGATCGTTTACCACATCTTACCATAAAACCTAAAGCTTATGTAATAAACTTAGATGAAAGCTATAAAGAAGGATCACATTGGGTTGCTGTACATTTCAATAACTATGGTCGTGCTTTATATTTTGATTCATTTGGACGTCAGCCTGATGGTTTGATTTTGACATTTATAGAACGTAATGCACCAAATGGATACAGCCATTCATCCATGAAATATCAAGGAAATGATTCTACAGCGTGTGGTTATTTTTGTGTCTATTCGTAATCTTGGTTAATAGAATTAGAAAATTTTTTCATTGTTTAAAATTTGTAAACATTCAATGAATGAAAAATATTGAAAAATATTTTGACTAAAATTCTTAATGAAGATGATTATTAAAATGTATAACCAATTTTAAATGAATAAAGACAACTGCTGAGCTTTGGCTCATGAAATGAGCCAAAGCCAGCAGTTTATTACTACTTTCCAATCAATTGATCTTTGGATCAATCGATTTCAGCTTCTAATCTCGGTTGGTGAATACGGGCCTAAGTAAATTTAATAGGATTTAAAAGTTAATCACAATTCATTTTCCACTGGGAATTAAATTAATCCATCAGACGTTTACCTGATTGTTGGTGTAACCATTTCATTATTAATCTTGTAATTGATCATCATGATTAATCATTTGTAAATTGTGTTTCGCATATTATATATATTATACATTAAATCAACTCCATTTATGGTTAACAATCAACAATTAACAAATTTCAATCTATCAACTTTTTTGTGTTTCCTTTTTTTTTTCATTTGATTGTTTTGGAAAAAGTTTTTTAGTTTGTTTTTTGTTTGACAACATCAACAATTAACTTAATTGTAAATACCTATTCTTGTTTATTATTATTATTATTATTCATGTTTAGTTAATCCTCTGAAACTCAGGTAGTAATATTAATGACAATTAACTGATAGGGAAAATATTTTTATGATCCACTTTGACCTGATCACCAAAATAAAAACAATTAACTATTTATGATTGTAACTATTATTTAATTGTGTTCGTTACCATTTGATTTTGACACAATTATTGGTTAACATTAATCAACAATGATTTGTAGTTTAACCATAATAATAAATGATTAACTATTATTTACCCAATGATTTAAATTGTTTACCTTTACTTTTTTTTGGGGGTTTCTTAACATTGACAACAATCAAAATGTTAATCACGATTCTGATCAACCTTAATTGTTGTAAACTTTCAATTCACATTTACCTCCCATGTTAATATAATATAATTACAACTATCATCATCACAATTTACAATCACAATCACAATCATCATCAATGATTATCATTTAGCCTGACTGATTATGATGATTGTCAAACTTTCAAAGCCGATGATTAAACTTGATAATTGTAATTGTAATTGTAAATTCATCTCATTATTATGATTAGCAAACAAAACTTTAATTTGTTATCCTAAACTAATGATAATACTTAAATTGTTACTATTATTATTATCATTGTCAATGATTAGCAATTAACATTGAATTTCCGGCTAAATGATTAATACAAAATAATGTTTTATATAATAAATTGTAACGACAATTAATATGACAACTTTTATATAATAATAATGATACTAAACAACAAAGTTAATTACTGTAACAATTAAGGCTCTAAATAATGATGATCATTGTAATTAATGAAAAGGTTAATGTTAAATCATGAGAATCAAATTAAACTGTCAATCAATTGTTTGTCTCTGTGTTTGGGTCAATAAAAATTGATGATGATAAAACTTATCATCAGTAATCAATATCATCAATGATCATTAAGATGATCATTCTAATTGTTGCTGTAATATATGACAACAATTAAAGAGGAAAAGGATGAACAATGGAAAAAAAATTTTCTTTTTCAAAAGGTAACAAGATAATGAGTTTCCTTTTCCTCCTTCTCATCATTATCTTCATCTTTATCATCATCATTGTCCATCTTTTGCTCTCTCTCTCTCCTTGAAAATGTCTTAACTTTGTGACCTATTGTTGTTGTGTCCAGTGTCTTACCAAGTGGTCAAGCAGTCAGGTAAATGCTGTATTGTTGTATATTGAAAAGGTAATAACAAGATATGTCTGTATAAGAATAGCTTGTTACCATGTGGAAGATGATGATGAAGATGATGAGGAAGATGAGGAGGCAAAAATATTAGTGGTGAAAGATGAGTTTACCTTTTTTTTCAATGGAAAATTATCTTTTCTCTATCATCTTTCTAGTTTTTTCTTCACAATCCTCATCATCATCATCATCCTCCTCCTCCTTCTCTATGTATCTAAACCTTAATTATCGTTGAAAGTTATATACATTTACCTATGTAAAGGTCACTTCGAGACCGTTGAAATGGTCAAGGATATATAATTGTCATGTTATTATTATTATTGTCTTGGATACTCTGTAATCAAGGTAAAAACCTTGAACCGGACACAGTTGAAATGATAATAATAATGATGATGATATTATAAACCAATTCTCAAGAGATATTGTAAGAAAGACTTGACCAATGGTCTTCAGTAAATGGCTTCAGGCTATGATGAAAAAAAAAGAGTAGGATGAAAAACATTGTCTTCGTTTTTTCCTCTCACTAAAATTGTCACCTTATTAATTGGATGTTCAGTCGTTTGGGTTACTGATACTCACTTATCATGAAAAAAATGAAAATTTGCTAATTTTGATTCGTAATTTACAACAAATTAATCTTGATTAGCTAATCAAGTGATACACTTAATGGTTAATGATAAAAGTTTTCAAGTTAATTTGCAAATGAATGATGATGTTTGCAAATGAAAAGCTTGAAACAATCAACTGAAAGTATCGCAACGAGAGTTGTAACAATCAACAATCAATGACAAGAGTTAGATTATTATGCTAATCATTTTAGACAAAGACAATCATTGTGAATTATTTATCTCTCATTCACTTAATATTTTTATCATTGTCATCATCATGTTGATGATATCCAACTGTTCATAAGCTTTTACCTGGATGAAAAAAAAGATTATTGAATAAACATCAAGACGATGAACACACAAAATTAACGTTAATCATTTAAATGACAGGAAATATCTCACCTTAATTATCTTACTAATCAAGTTAACCATCAACAAAAGTAAACAAAACAAAAAAAGATAATGATAAAGGTAAAAACAACAGTGATGAAAACTGATAATCATCATCAATGATGATGATGATGATGCTTGGTTATCATCAGACAATCAATAACAATTCAAACTTATTGCAAGTAAGATTAATATGAGTTGATAACGATAATGAAAAAATAAACAGAGATAACAGATTATTGGTCAAGTGAATTGAAGATATTACTTAGAGAGAGAGAGAGAGAGAGAGAGAGAGAGAGAGAGAGAGAATCAGATAAAAATTTATCATCATCATCATCTTGCTTCATCTTCAGATGAGATTCTTGTAGGGACCACATGAGCAAAGGGTGGGTGGGGTCTTTTACCTGGTGAGACTAAGTTATTATGACTGTTGATTGTTACTTATCATCTTACCTTAGGCTCGTATATTGATATCAATGTCGTGAAGATACAAGAGAGAGAGAGAGAGAGAGAGTAGTTTCATCCTTCATTATCATCTCTCTCAGAGGGAATCGGTGGTCACTCTTGACCTCTGTATGAAAGGGATGAAAGTGAAAGGTCGTGATGGTCAAGGGTGCTGAGGACTTTTAGGAAGTAGTAAAAGAGTTTAGAGAAGATCATCTTTTCTGATGATCGTAATTAGGAAGAAAAGTAGGAAGGGGGAGGAGATGAGAGAGTTAAAAACAGGAAGCTCTGGAAGAAAACAAAACCTCAAACAAAAAGTGAAAAAAGAGAAAAAAAATTTTCGGGATTACCTGAGTTAATCTTATAAGATAATCCTCATCCTACCGAAAGTAATTCTTACCTTTGTAACTTTGTTTATCGTTTTAGCAATATATCATTTCCCTTTCCTTTCACTAGGAATAAAGGATTAACAGGAAGATAAGTATTATAATTATGATGATGAGAATGACAAGATATTTATCTTCCAACCATATGATTTGTATTCTTATCCTTGAATCTAAAATATTACAAATCTCAAGATTAAATCATTTGTTTATCATTTACATGATCATGAACCTAATTTGATACTAGAGAGAGAGAGAGAGAGATAACAATTAAGTGTTAACAACATTAATCCTCGAAACAATTTAACAACAAACAACCCAAATGATTTAAGATAAAATAGTTAACGATAATTTCGCTTGCAACTATATTAATATGATTTAACTGGCGAAAATTATTTACCCAACAATTTAATGGAAACAATTTAGTTTTAACAATCAACTATCAGAATAATAATAATAAGAAATAAATAAACAAACAGAAAACAAGGTTAGGCTGTAAAGGTAAATCATTTATGGAACCGAATTAACTAATTGTTGTTGTTGAAGAAGAAGAAAAAAAATAAAGATAATTACAATAATCAGTCATAATTAATTTTAATTATCCAATCAATAGTCAATGATATAATAGTCTAGGATATTAAATGATTACATCACTAATTGTGTTATAGTTTTGTTTTTGTTAACACAATTATCTTAATTGTTGTTGATACTCTCAATTACTTTTCCATGATCAATTGTAATTTTCATTAGCCGTTTGTTATCACTAATTATCACCTTGATTTTTCACCTTTTACCTTTGGGATACCATCATCATCATCATCATCATTATCATCATTGAAAGTGTAAAAGATGATGATGATTACCAAAATTAGAAACAATTAACATAAATAATACGATAATCAAGTTTCAAAGATAAACTTAATTCGTGCCAAAGGTTGAGTTAATTAAACGTTAATCTATTTCAACGATAATGAACCATTTTAAAATCGTTAACAATCAACATTGAATTTTAATAAAATCCATTTCTTACCATCATCATCAATTATCATCCTAATAATCCTAATCATCATCATCATCTTAATTTTATCATTGATTAACATAATCATGTTGTTTGTAATCAGATGATTGATGAATTAATCAAAACGCGAAAGTTTCACCAGAACAACCAAATTAATTGTCGCTCGTGATTGTTTTATTCATAAAACAATATTAATATTAATTTTACCTGTTAAATTAATATTTACTTTAATTCCTGAACATAAAAAAAAGTAAAAGTTAATCATGAAATACAATCACAATCAAATTAAATTGTTCCAACATCACAATCTAAATGCCTCATCACAACTCATAAAAGTGATTATAACTAAATACATAGAGGAAAACAAAATCAAGGTAAAAACTTTTGAAAACTCTGTCGGCTTTGAGTAAACCTTTTAACTTTAACATCTTCATTATATGATAATTTAACATGATCACAATTAACATAACAATTAACATAGAAAACAATCAACTTTAATTAAACCATAAACCATTATTAATGATATAAGTGGTATGGTTAACAACCGACAACATGAACAACAGTATATTATTATATCAGAAAAAAAGATTAGAGTTTTTGTTTTTTTTTTCGGTTCCTTTTCATTCATTAATGATAATAATAACATCTTCATCTTCATCTTCATCCTCATCCTTTAAGCCGTAGAGATGATGGTTAATGATGATGATGAAATAAACAACTTTAAATGTTAATTTGATTCCTTTGGTCAGGTCAATAGTTTATGTTAATTGTAAACCGATAAACAATGTTAACTTCATTGGAGAGAAGGTAAACTTTTGTATTATGTGTTGATTGTTAATTGTTGCCGGTTTTTTATATTTTCATCATGAAGATGATCATTTCCTGATGATAGATGATGACGATGATGATGATGATGGTGATGGTGATGGTGAAAAGTATCATTATAATTAACATTTCGTTTGGTTTTGTTTTTGTTTAAGAAGGAAAATTAAAAAAAAAACTTTTACCTGAGTTACTTTACCTGTAGTTTTATTTGTATTATTAACTGAGAGAAGACTTTTTTATGATTTTCCATCATCATCTTCATCCTTTTATCATTATCATCCTCATCATCTTTACAACATTCACCATTTGATGATAATACCATGACCCACAACCACCCACTCTCTCACTTACTCCTCGGTTCCCAATTGAATTCAAATTTTTACCTTTACATTATCGTTACTTTGATCAGATAAGACAATCTCATCATCTTAACCCTCATAAACTATCATCCTAATTATCATCATTATCATCTTAATCTTTGAGTTTTCCACTTACCCTTGAGTCGAGTTAACAATCAATTAATTGTTTGAAAAGTTATTCCATTTGCTTTGGTGTTTTTACCTTTACCTTTTTCATACTTTTCGTCTTTATGATTACTGATCATTTTTTTTTCTTCTTCTATTCCTTTACAGGACAATGGTCAGTGGGATATTTCCTGCATATTCCGAGAGATCTCTAAATATAATAAATACAAATATCGCTCATTCTACAACGATAATTGGTTCCTTGGTTTCGATTATAAAGGTCGACCCATTCGAGGGACAATAAACCGACATGAGCCCCAACGAAATGGATCTAGACGTCAACATATCGGTCAACACTGTTATGAATTTTCAAAGATTAAGATTAATTAGTAAATTGGATTAAATAATTAACAACATTTTCATCCTTCTCATCATCATATCATCAAAATCATATCATCAGAACTTTTTTTTTCTCTTCACCAACAATTCAATTCCATTTTAATATTATTATTAATGCACAACGAAAAAAAAAACATTCCAACTTTTTTTGCTCTAAATTGAAAATCTCTCATTTTTTTTAATAATTATTATTATATTGAAGACTATTTGATTATATTAATTATAAATGTATAATTGTCAATCAATCAACTGACTTTTACAACGATTATCATAACAATTTTAATATTATTTTAGTAAATAATATCAATCGGAACGAAAGTTTTTTGTTTCAATTTTATTTTCCTAAATCACTTTTGATTGTCTAACAATTTACTATGAAAATTATCTGATCAATTTTTCCAATGAAAGCAAAACAATTGATTTGATTAAGCTTCTAGAAAATAATTGGTAATTATCATTGTTTTTAATGATTTTCAATTGATTAATTTGATAAACTTTACTCAAGACAAAACAATAGTAATTAAACAGAAAAATCAACTAATTGAAAACAAGTTGATTGAATAATCTCAGGTAATTGATTTACCATTGACGTTACAATTAGTTAATAAGATACTGTTTCATTATTGTTAATCATTGAGCAGAAGTTAATAATTGTTAACCAGGATGTGCTAATTTGATACAATTTATTGATAAATTGTTTTAATCCTGGTTATTCAATGGTTTGCGTTAACAATTGATTGATTTTAATGATTATTTAAGACAAGAAATAAACATATATAAAGCAGTGAGTTAATTGTTAGCTATCAATCAATATAATTAGTATTCAATTTTGCCTTTTCTCTGTCATTAATCATGAGTGTAACTAAATTTACCTGTGTTTTATTGGCTTTCGTTGTTGGTGTTTCATTTGGTGATCCCCATCGACCAGGTAAATACTTGGATCATGACCGAACTGTGGTCAATTGTGCTAAATACAAGCGAGAGGCCAATCAACATTCGTGCGTCCTTTCAGCTTTCAATACGGAAGGACCTTATTTCTTACCTGATGATTTAGAGAGATCTGATATTGTGGATGATCAAATTGGTGTTCCATTAGATTTGAAAATTAATCTGGTCAATTCCAATGATTGTACTCCCCTTGAAAACATGTATGTTCATATTTGGCATACAAATGCTAAGGGCAGTTACTCAGGTGTAGAAAATGCTGGTCAAGATGGTACAGGTTTCCCTGATTTGCCTGATTTCCCTGGTTTCGGTGGACCCGGCGGCCCATTTGGTCCTAATGGTCCACAAGGACCACCACCAGGTATGGAAGATGCTGGCCCTGGAAACAGTGGTATGGGTAATTTTGGTCGACCCACTCCAACAACCAACGAAAGATTCTGTCGTGGTTACCAGGTCACCGATTCCAATGGTCAAGTTAACTTCAAGACCATTATTCCTGGTTGGTACTTTGGACGATGTCTTCATATTCATGTTGAAGTTTTCGCTAAAAATACAACCGAAATCAATGAAATCTCCTATGTTGGTCAAATCTTTTTCGATCAACAATTACCCTATCAACTTAAATTAATCGAACCTTATTCACAGAATAATCAACAACTTTTGCTCAATGATAATGATCATATTTACCTTAATCATGGCAACGAAACTTTGATTGAACTCGATTCCAAGGGTTCCGGATTCTCAAGTTCAATTACTTTGGGCTTAAATCCTGAAGCTAAATAAAACTGAACAAAATGATTTCGAGAAAATCATTTACATAAATCTAACTAATTGTAAACAATAAACTTTAATTTCTTTCAACACTTAATCGCTAATCAAATTGCTGCCTTGAAAATACTCCTTGAGTACTAATATTAATAATATAAATTGATTAGTACACTTTTGATTACAATTAATTTCGGGCAATACATAATTATAGATATTTCCATCAAGCTAAATCAGATTAGTTTATAACAATTAAAAATGATAATTAGTGGATGCTAACAATAAGTACACTGTTATAATTGGATCAATTTTATCGACAATTAATTGTTATTGATTGATACCTGATTTACATAAATAAGAGGCAACAACAATCAATACATATGATAACCTAATTAATTTAATCATCACATTGTTTGATTAGCTTAACTATTAATGTTAAGAGATGAGGACAATTAATGTCGCCCCTAACAATTGAGATGATTTTGATGATTAACTGATTGAGAATATGATTGAATATTATTATTATTATACTTTCAATGTGAACTAAATTGTTATCAATTTTTCAACAATTAATTAGCCCAAAAATTAACAAATTGATAAAATTATTAATAGAATTCAAATTTGAAAAAATTAACCAAATCAATCAAACAATAAACTTGAATCTATTTAATCATCCAAAAGTTTGGCTCCAATTTAAGGTTAATTGTGATCTATCTGTTTAATTATCAGCTCTGTAATTAATGTAATATGATGCAAGCAATTAATTGTGGTTTCACTTCAAATTGTTGATTCAATGTCAAAGTATTTACTCCCAATTTAATCTTAATGATCAGATCATGATTGTGATTAATCTTGATTTAATTGTGTAACTTCAATTGTTAACAAATTGTGTGCGTAATTGTTTCAAACAATTATGATTACCTTTGTTCAGTTGACATAAACATTATTGTGATTAACTGATTATTGGTTTGATTGTAAGACCTCAAGTTTTGTGATCAAAACAATTAATTTATTTTTTTGCTTCACCAGTAATTAAACTATAATTTCAATTCTAAATTAAATTAATTGCTACCTGTCGATACTTCAATTTGACAATTAAATTTGATAGTAAATTATTACTAATCATGAGTTTATGTTGATTCTTAATCATAACAATTGACCAGATTGATTGTACAAAAGTGAAAATCAAATTACAATTAAAAGTATTGAATGAATTGAGAAAAGTAAATCAATTAATATGATGAATAATTAAAAGTAATCTTTTGATTTAGTTTATTATTAGTGTTTGAAAGTTTTACAAATATAATAAAATCCCGGTTTTTGGAGATTATATCAAGTTAATTGTTATGATGGATTAGGATTTGATTGGATTAGTATTGGAATTGAGAATCTATTTCAAAGTATTTGGATCAATACCCAAAGTGATTGAGCTTCTGAAATTATTTCCACGGGTAATTAGATCTAGAATTGTTTCATTTCCATGATTAATGTAAATACCATCGTTTTCATTAACAACTAAAAATTGATTGTTCTGTGAATAAGGTTCAACCAATTTAAGTTCATAGGGTAATTCACGGTGAAAGAAAAGCTGACCAACATATAGTAGGTCACTTCCGGAGGTTGTATCTTGAGGATAAACTTCAACATGAACATGTAAACATCGACCAGTATACCAACCGGGCATAATTGTCCTGAAATGAACTTTACCATTGGCATCGGTCACTTGATAACCTCGACCGAATCGTGACTTATTGATTGGAGTTGGTCGACCTCGAGGAAACCCTGGATTACCTGGTCCTCCATGGTCAAGTTTGTCCAAATTTTTCGACCCCTCACCAGTTTGATCACCATTATCTACTCCTGAATACATTCCCATGGCATTTGCATGCCAAATGTGAACATACATGTTACTTAATGGATTACAATCATTGGAATTAACTAATTGGATTGTTAAATTGAATGGAATACCAATTTGATCATCAGCTAAATCAGATCGTTCTAAATCATCAGGTAAGAAATAAGGTCCTTCCGTGTTGAAAGCTGAAAGGACGCACGAATGTTGATTGGCCTCGCTTGTATTTAGCACAATTGACCACTGTCCGGTCGTGGGCCAAGTATTTACCTGGACGATCATGATGATCACCAAATGAAACACCAACAAAAGCCAATAAAACACAGGAAAATACTAATTGAAACATAATTAACTTTGTTTCCTCTTGGATGAAAGGTTGACAATTTAAATGTATTAACAATTGACACTTTATAATCAATTCAACTTGTTGATTAGTCTATTAATTAACTTGATCAATGATTTTGCTCATTCTTATATATTCATTTAAATGTATCAATTAGCACTATAAAATCAGTACACAATTTGTTATGATAATCAATCTAAATTAAATAACAATCAGTTGTGACAATTAATCTATAAACGAATCAATCTCTTTAATTAGTCTAAATTTCATTGAATAATAATTTAACAATTATCTTCATCTTATCATATTTTCAATGTCTCTTCAGATTAAATTGTATTAATTGTATTTGGTATTGTTCATTATTAATTTTATCAAATTAATCTTGGATTAATTGTTGATTAATTAATTACGTTGCTGGTGTTTTTTCATCTATTATGTATCGTTAGTTAATTGTTGTTTACGTAAATTAAATTTACATTACCTCTTAATCAGTTGGCATGTTTGTCTAAATTATGATCCCTCACATTGAGATTAAATTATAAAACAATGGTGAAGAAATTGTTTAATTTTGATAAAGTTAATTGTTGAATATTAATTAATCTTGTTTCTCATTAAAAGTTAACCCAAAGACAATTATTAAAAGTTACTCAATGATTTTATTGCACTGATTAAGTTAATTTCATGTCCTATTAACTAAATTAACATAATCATTTGTTGACCATTCAAACTAATTGTTGTTGTTGTTTCGTTAATTGCATTAAGATCAATTAGAATTATTTTTATCATTGGTCAACATGAATATCTTGAGTTAATCAATAAATCACTAGCTCAATTAAAAGTAACAATCAGTTATTTAAGTAGGTTGTTTTGATTAGTTACTAATCAATAACAATCAGATATTATTGGGCTTCATTTGTTTGGTAAAACATTTGAAATGTTCAAAAATGGATAATGATTAGTGTTAATCATTACAGTTACATCTTAAATTGTTGTATTTCTCACCCAACAATCTATCAATCAGGTAAATATTATATTATAATTAATGTTTAAAAGTGATTTTTTACCAAATTGAAAGGGGAAAATTGGTGTTTACAGTGTTGAATGTTTGTAGTTTGATTGCTGTTTAATTATGTAAACAATTAAATGGAAACATTTTGTTAACTTATTGTTGGAATTCATATTGATTAAAGCCTTGTGAAAAATATTGATTCTCATTGTAATTCAAATTGTTTGACTGAACAGGAGGAGGGGGACCCATTTGGATTGGAGCATAATCTTCACCAGTCATTGGGATGTTTGTGTTGACAGCATTTGAAGCCATCATTACATGTGGAGGATAAGGGTTGGTTGAAGGGTGGAGATGGTGTTGAGATTGAGGCTGGTGGGGAATCATTGCAATCGATTGTGGGTGAGGTGTGTGAGACTGTGGAGGATGAGCTAATTGTTGGGGTTGAGGTTGAGGTTGAGGAAGAGACTGTGGTTGTTGTGGTTGATAGAGAACTGGTCCAGTTTGGTATGTTGGTTGACCTCCTCCTCCTGGTGGCATATAATTTGCTGAGTAGTGACCACTGGCTACTGCTAATGGATAAGTATCTTTCATCAGTGAGTGATACATTTTTAAGGCTTCAGTTAATTGTGAATTAACCCGATTAGGGCTGCGTGTTTTTGTCAATCTTTTCAAGCTCCTGGTCAATCATTACATTCATTTGCATACATTGCTCTGGAAAACAAGAAAGAGAAAGAGAGTGATAAGGAAAATAAAATCAATCAGTTAATCAGTAAATCCAATTAAATCAGTATAGGGTGAAGGGGAAAAACTAATCCCCGACAATTTATCAATCTTTTAGGTGTAATCATGGTTACTATTAATACCTTCTAATTGAATCAATTCCTCTGTATCTACCATTTCTCCGGTTGGATCGGCTTCAAGCAAAAGATTTAACAATCTATCAATTTTTTCAGCATCGATTTCAACTTGTTGCGGTTCCCGTTCAAGAGTTTTGACCTTAACCGTCTCATTGAATTGGACGGTCTTTTTTTCACTTGATTTAACTAAAAGAAAAAGTAAACAATTGTAACAATAAATTAATTAGTAAATGACACAGATAAATATGAATAAATTTGCATCAGCAATTGAGCTGATTGTTGATCGTAAGAGAGAGAGAGAGAGAGAGAGAGAGAGAGACAAATCATTTTGATTATGCGACAATCAACCTACATTGCTCTGGTTCATTCAGATCGGTGGTGACAAAATTTGCCGGAAAAAGACCTTCGCCTCTGTGATTTGATCCTTTCCACCAATTGGGATCACTATGGAAGATTAATAAGAGAAGAAGAAAAAATAATAAAGAAATCAGTTGATTAGATTGATTAGATTAAGATTTAAGTAGAGAATTAGAGAGGAAGAAAAAAAAATCTCTATTAGAATAATTTGAAATGTTCTTACAAAGTCAATTAATCATTAGTTTTATCATTAACAATAATCTGCCATTAATTGAATCAATTGATAGTTTAACCATCAATGTAATTTACTCATAGCTAATCATTTGTTAGTTGACATTAAAAATAATCTTAACATGAGTCATATATTGACAGCCTATTCTGTCAACATTATTATTGATATTCAGTTAAATTGTTGACAGATTATTTAGACGTTTAATTTTCGTATTTACCTATCATCTAGCACCAGAATGATTTCTTTTGATTTAAAAGTTAATTCATTATCTTCAGCAGCTTCGAAATCATATAGAGCTCGTACTTTATATGGTTCTTTAACTTTGACACCAGAAGATGAGGTTGTATCATTGAGAGATAATGATGACATTGTATCGATAAATTTTGGGTACAATGTACTGTTGGTGTTTGTATTGTTTGGATTGATGATTGAATTGGTATTACTATTATTACTAATTGTAATGGATGACTTGTAATTGTTGGTTGACGAGGAATATGATTTAGATGATTTAGTTTCCTTTAAGGACAATTCAATTGCTTTGGCAATATCTTCCTCTTCTTGATTACTGGTTACAATATTGGGATCGGTTGGTAGTGAGGCCATTGATCGTCTTGGTGGATCTGATGAGGTAAATTCAACACCTTCCGCTCTCATCTTATTGTATAGGGAAGGAATTAAACTCAATTGTGGATCACTTTTAAATTCTTGTTCAGCCCATTTTTTGATTAAACTCCTTAGCTTTTCACTCACTTTTGGATGGCCTTTGGTGAGGATTTTTTTAATCTCACTTTCAAAGTCTCGAGAGCAAACTTCTAGGTGAAATTTTTTACCACAATTAGAGACACACGCATCTAATAGGGTTAATGTTAACATTTGTACATGTGGAATTGGATTGTTTAATCTTTTTGTTATTGAACGAAGACAATCTTTTGGTCCAGTTGATTCTGTGGTCACTTTATCACAAATGTCCATTATCAAAGCCCAATCTTCACTTGTCTTACATTCATCTGTTACCTTTTCAACCGCTGGATCAAAAGTAGATGAATTGCCGAATAGTTTTTGCATCTTTCTAAGGATAAAAGTAAAAACAAGATAATACAATTAAGACAGAAACAATTAATTCAATTACAAAATCACCGAACAAAAAAAGGTTAAGATTAAAAAGCTTCAAGAATAAAAGTAAACAAAAATAAAAGAGAAAATCATTTTAACTAATTTGTAGTTCGATAGATGGCGCCACTGAACAATTTTGTTGCTTCTTTTGAATTTTAATTTCGTTAAAGTTAATTCAATAAACTTAATTGTCATTAATTGTTATTGTTGGAAGAAAACTAATGCTTTTCTTTATGAAACTAATTTAGGGTTTAATTATGCAAACAAATGATTAACTAGATGATTAATTGGAAAATTTTCATAGCCATAGATGTTACTTTTTTTTGCAGGTTAACTTTTTGACTAATACAGTTAAACCTTTCATAGTTTGAACTTTTTGATTGCTACCATCTAAATATTAAAAAAATTAGAATTTAACATATTACAAAAGTAATTAGTCAATTGTTCAGGTTGATTGTTCGAAAAAAAACAGCTTTTTAATGAGAGAGATGATAACATAGGCAATGTTTTAAAAACAAAGTACATATCACTAATTAGTAGATTAATTATCATTTGAAAATTTGATTATGATCAGAGTTGTATTTTTTAGATTATGGCAGCGATTAGATTCGAACCTGCGTCATTTCTGATCGGTGTTCAAAAAACCAGCGCTTTAGATCGTGCGGCCACACTAACACGAGGAATAACGTTCGGTTAATTTTTTATACAATTTATCTAGAGGACTTTCTGAACCTGAAAGAAGAGAATAACTTTTCGAAGATAAATTGAATGACTTAGATGATCATCTAACCTTTACCCTCGAACAATACCTTACCTGATCATGAAACCTGCACCAACATATTCTTCCGTTTTTGACATTTTTTTTTAATTATTCCGTACAACTTAGTCTGACTGGGGAAGGTGAACCAGAAAATGATAACCACCATTAGATGGTTGTCCAAATCGGCTTAATGATGATGCTTATAATTAAATAAATACATGAAACTAATTAGGGTTTAATTATGAAACTATTGATTAGCTAGATAATTGGAAAATTTTTATTTTTATAACTATAGATATTACTTTTTTGCAAATTAACTTTTCATTAATATTACAAAAGTAATTAGTTAATTGTTCAAGTTGATTGTTAGAAAAACAAAAAGGTCATTGATGTGAGATGATAGGTAATGTTTTTATAAGAAAAAAATCAATCCTGATTCATAGTTTGATCATCAAAAAAAGGTTATAATCAATTAAATAGGTGATTAGTAAAGTTGATTGTTTTTTTCTTAATTATCTTCAAAATGGTAATCGACTAATTTAGTAAATGTTGGGTTTTAGTTGTTTTTTTGCTTTGTTGTTTATCAATGGAAAACGATGAAAACAGATACAAATGAGGTTTAGTGTGAGAATACAATTTAGTTTCATCTACACCAACAATATTTATATTGTTGGAAAAGTTTGGTGGGGAATGGAAGAGGATGAATCCTTTTGCTATTAACTTAATTGTTTTTATCCATGTTGGTTAATTTGATTGCATTTCAAGGTGAAAATTGAGAAGATGAAATTAATTTGTTTGTTCACGATGGAGGGTCAAAAAAAAGTAGTAGAAGAGGTTTCAACTTTTGTTTTCAAAATAAAACTGAAAAATATAAAGTCGGAGGCTTTTTTGTTTGTAAAAACAAAATACATATCACTAATTAGTTGATTAATTGTCATTTGTAATTTGATTATGATCAGAGTTGTAATCAGAATTCTTGAAATATTCAGAGGGAAAGAGAAAGAAAAAGTTTCAACAGCTGAACAATAGGGAACATAACAGAAGGAGAGAGAGAGAAAAAGTTAGAGAGAGGTGGTTATGATTTGGTTGATATTTGTCATTTTGACGATAAGTTGAATTGCCTTGATTGTCAACCTTTACTGGAAAAGTGATTAAGAAAAACAAATTGCTTAATATCATTTTCTTTGTTTTTTTAGCCAAATCCACCATTTGAATTTTATGTTTAGTTAACTTTCTTATGGAACCAGGGCATCCATGAGCACTTTTTTACTTTGATTTTTTGTTTTCTTTTGTATGTATTTGTGTGGTAATATATTGTAGGTGTGTAAATGTTTATCTTGTTTGTTTAACAAGCGGGTAACATATAAATATAAATGTTATCATGATAAGTAATTATTTGTTATATGAAATATATATTAAATTGAAATGAAATCGGCGGCTATTGCTTTGGGTTATTTGCATGAGATGAAGTTTCCATCTTTTTTTTTCCGTATAACTTTGCAAATGTTTCTATGAATTTCATGTGTAGATAAATGACTCGATATGAAAAGTAAGAGATAACTGATGATCTTTCTTATGGTAATGATAATGATGATGGTGGTGACGGTGATGGTGATGGTGATGGTGAGGATCATGATGATAACGGTGGTGATGGTGGTGGAAATGATGGTCAGTGTGAACATTTATGATAATTATGGTAATCATTTTGTTTTTTAGTTTTTTGTAGCTTCACGATGAAGATGATTGAGGAGATAATAAATCAGTGATCTGATTTTGTTGGACATTGAGAAGATTGGAGATAATTTCATCAACTACTCTAGTTTTATCGGAAGCTTTTGACAGAATTTCCTTCTCAATAGAAAGTTGTAAAAATGTTTCAATATTTGTTCGGAAATTGTTGATAATATTAGATTTGTGATTTGTCTCCGTAAGTGGATTAGAGCCCATTGTTTGTAAGATTGAGGTAAGAGCCACATCAACAGGTTTTCCATTGATTATCTCATCGTAAACGTACTTGGGAACCAAACGATGTAAAAGTCTTTCAAACATTTGCTTCAATGATTCCATTTTGTTGAAATGGTCATTCAGGTTCTCACAATCTTCATCATAATCATCATATTCTCCTTCATCGTCATCATCTTCTTCTTCTTTCTCATCTTTCTCATCATCTACATCTTCATCATTTTCTCCTGTGAAAGTAACATCTTTCAATCTTTCGAGAACAACAGAACAATCTTTATCAATTCCAAACTTTTTCCGCAAAGATTCTTCTAAATCCTCCTCACTGTACTTGACCATTAATTCACAAATATTTTCCACAATTTCTTCTTCATATTCGTCTACTACTTCCATTTCTTCATCTTCAACTATACCACCACCATTAGCTGAGATCAGAGAACTTTGGTCAACAGATTCTTCGTTAACAATGCTCGAATCAGAGTCAATATCTTCCATATCTGAAAAAAAGGGCAAAAAGATGAAAACATTTAATATAAAAAAGACAAGGATCTCGATAGAAGAGAAGAAAAAATTAATTGAAGAATTGACTCACTCTCAAAATGCAGAAACTTGATACCCAGCGAATCCAAAGCCATTTCTAGACACTTGACTTCATGTTTTGCTTTAACGATATAATTTTTCGCTCTTAATCCACAGATAGCACAAGTAGAGGCTCTATCAATAAGTTCCTAGGGAATAAAGAAAAAGTTAAGATAAGAAAAAAAAGGAATAAAAAAAAATGAACAAGTATTCAAGAACAGAATAAGATTAACAATGCAACATATTTTCATCTTTGTTTTCTTATAGAATCTTGATGATTAAAAATATTTTGCTTTTCTCTTATTACCTCTACTCTTTGGGAGACATCAGCATTGTAGACTTTGTGACAGGCTTGTTCATGATAGAAAAGCCGTTGCTTTGAGTTAAATTTAAGACCACAATGATGGCAGGATATGAGAGTTTTCGAGTTGTTGTTACTAACTTCATCAACAAGGCACGTTTTTTTGTGATCTACCAATAAGTCTTTAGAGACAAAGGTTCGGTCACATTTAATACAACGGAAACGGAAAGGACAAGCATTTTTAATATGATGAGATAAACCAGGAGCATCGGAAAATTGGCAAGCTCGACAGTAAGGACATGTGATCATTGTATCATTGTCTTCATTTTCAGTTTCAAAGGGATAGGAACGTTTTCGTTTCTCTTTTCTGGGCTCCGCTTTATATAAAGTCTTGTATATTTTAAGATGTTGGTGAAGATGTTGTCGTATTCGGGAAAGTTGACTGATAACTATTTTACCTTTACAAATTTCACAAGCATAACAAACAAATTTACTGAAATCTTCTGGTTTATCGGAAAAGTGTTTAAGGCGATGACGGACGAATTTAAATACATCAGACTCGGTAAAACCACATTCGGTACATTCAAGTAGATTAACTGTTTCTCCGGAAGGCACATTTTCAGTAATCATGTCAACATAATCTTGAGGTTCTTTGTTGTTGCTTGTGTGATTACTATTATTGTTATTCGAGTTATTTTGATGTGAATTTCTTGTTTCATTCTTATTGGTGACAATTTTACTTTCGTATGAACCATTTTTAATATTATTACCAATAATTAGACGAATATCGTTTGAGTGATTAGCTTTTTGAGGCACTGGTCGAATTAAATCATTTTTTGAAGATGATGAAGGCGCAATTCTTTGAGATAAATCTTTAGTCTTTGTCAAATTGGGTGTAGGAATTTGCTCTAAAGCATTTTCAATTTCAATTGATTTAGAAGAGCTTGAATTGGATGGAGATGAAACATTATTATTACGATTGTTTTTAACCACTTGACAATATTGTCTCTTATGTTCAAGTAGGTAATATTGACTGTTGTAAGGACCTCGTCCACAATTATCGCACATGAGTAATCCAGACTCATGGACACGATTCAATTCACTGCGACGATCACCTTTTAGTTGAGAGTTGAGGGCAACTGGATTAGGACTTCCCAGAAGAGCAGCTAATCGAGACTCATTGGATCCTGATTGAGATTCATCTCGAGATAATGGTCGAGAATAAGATTTTGTTCGAGGTTTAGCCAATGGTGAGGGATACGGAGATTTCGGTGGTGGAACTAAAGGTCTTTTAACACATTGATATTTTGATGAATTCGACAGCATTTGGACCGGAAAACCCTTCTTGTGACATAGAGTGCACGTGTAATTGCTTCCAAAATATGCATTACTAACTGCACTTCCTCGTGGAGGATTATTGAAGGTTGGCTGAACTTTTAAAAGTTGAGATTGTGAATTAGTTGTTGGTATTGGTGATGGAGTTGAACCAATCGATGAGGGTGAACTGTTTGAGCTTAATTGTTGACGGTGGTGTTGGGTTGATTGTTGGGCTTGAGGTGAAACTGGTGTTGGAGATATTGATTGGATAGGAGGTGGCATGATGGAAGGTGGTGGAGCTGGTCGGTGAGAAATTGTTTCTTCTTCTCTCTCATTGGTTGCTTGTTTTGATTCTGTTGATGGAATTGTGGTTAAATCATCTGATTCAGATTTATCGGCTTCTAAGATTCCAATGTAAGGAGAGGTTAGATCACATTCATAACGATGCATATTGTAAAAATATTTGGAATTAAAGGTTAGTGAACAGGTTTGACATCTTAGAGCAATTCCATCATTAGAACTTATGTTCACAGCAGGTAGACCATGGTAAGTGGTTAAATGAACACCAAGAGAGACACGATTTTTTATATCTCGATTAGGACATAATTTACAATAGAATCTGACTTGAGCTTGTCCATCAGGTAACTTGGATTCTTGAGGGATAACAGGATTTACGTTTGCATTCACAGGTACAGTATCTGCTGCTTGAGGACTGGATTGTTGATCCTTATTTTTGTTGAATTTAGCTTTCAAATAGGGAACAGTTGCTTGGGTTGCTGGACAATGTTTATTCCGTCGATGGTTATTATAAGCGACAGCGGGAGTTTTACCGCCGAATATTTTTGTACACCGTGGACACTGGACACGATTTCGTACCAGGTAAGCTCGGCGAATAAGCTCATCAGAAGGTGCAATGATTATATCATCAGGACCCAAATCGGTAAAAGCGGGACTATAACCTTGTCCTGTTTTAGAATCACTGGCTGATCCACTATTAGTATTTCCACCAGAATTACCGTTATTATTATTACCAACAGTTGTCGGTGAAGAGGTTGAAGAGGCACCAGAGGTAGTGGTATTTGGTAAAGCTCGTTTAGTATGTAAAAGAGAATCACCAGATTTAACAAATGAATTATTGCTTCTGTCCGGTGTTTCCAGAGAATGTCGAATTTTCTCATGCTGGTTAGAAGATGATTTATCTTTTTCCAATCCATGATCAGGAACCAAATTGTCATTATAAAATTCTCTGCACTCATTACGTCGACTTAGATGATTACATAAACTGATAAATCCTTTCATTGGTTTGTGACAAGCTTTACAATTAGTATCACCATCTGAATGTATCGCTTCAACCATTTTTCGACAATTAGATGTTTCAGATCCAATTAATTCTGTACCCAAAGTATCAAGACTACCAAGGGAACGACCTCGACCCTGTGGACGTTTAATCACATTTTCACCAGGTTTAGATTGACTTTTATTATTTGCCTCTTGATTCCTTGTAACGGTGCAAGTTGATGCGGGGATGGTTGTGTTACTATATTGTTGCATTTTGGCTGGACAAACTTTCTGATGAGCATCAAATGACATTCTAAGAAAATAGGCTTTACCACAAGAGCAACTGTAAACCTCTTTAAGCAAGTCATCATCTCCATCTTCTTCTTCATCCTCCTCAATGTCAAGAGCAAGAACATTCTCGGCATCACATGCACTTCGGGTCACTTGAATGTTAGATAAAATAGAACCAGAAGAAGCAGAAGAAGATGGTTTATTACCTTCTCTTGAAGAAGCTGAAGTAACTCGTCCATTATTATTATTGTTAATATTATTATTATCAGAATTGATAGTTTTGTTACTGGAGTTATTTAAATTGTTATTATCAGTGATAGTAGTGATGATATTACCATTGTTTGAAGATAAATTGATGGCTGTAACAGGTATCGATGTTAAATCAGCATTTGATTGACCAGCACCAGCATGAGTTGCTAGATGAGCTTCAACGGCAACCTTACTGGGAAATATTTCACCACACGTGCTACACCTGAACGATGCTTTCATTTGATGGACAGAGGTCATGTGTTCAATATGCTCATGAACATCCTTATATTGCTTATTACAAATGGAGCAGACAACAGGCTGAGGGAGTCGGGTAAAAGGCGCTTGCATCATTTTATCTCTTTTGCGTTTTTCTTTCTTTCTTTCTTTCTTTCCTATTGATAAATAATATATAAAAAAAAAGAGAGAAAGAAAAAGAAAAGGAAAGGAAAGAAAGAAAAATAGAAAGGAAAGAGAAGAGTCAGTGAGAGAGAGAAAGAGAGGAAAAATGTACAATCCAAAAATGGGTGAAAAGTATAAATTTCACATCGAATCACCGTAATTAGAATTTGATTAATTAATTTTTCAGTTGATAAAACTAAAACCAAAATTAAATCACTAAAAGAAAAACAAACAAAAAAACAAACTGAGAAAATTTAATTCTAAGAGAAAAAAACCTTTTCCTTTTTTCTCCTCTTTCTTTTCTCTCTTTACTCTTTGTTCAACATTCTAACAAATGCTTCTACCTGGTGGTCATCCCTTTCAACCGAAAACGAAAAAGAAAGAAAAAAAGTGGCGGTAAATATGAAAAATATTCCAAAAGAAAAGTGAACACAAAATGTTTCCCCTTTCTTCTTATAAACTTAATCCAAACAACCGATTAAATTTAATCTTCTCCGTATCCCAAACAGACTAATGAGTTAATTTCTATTCCATGATTGAGTTAAATTAATTTCTTTCAATTAATAATTTTCTTTTTACATTTTTGTTTGCTCAAGAAAAATTTTCTAAGCGCGAAAACGAACCTGTCGCCATCTGAGGTCCATTATTGGAACTGAGAAATTTTCTTTTTAAAATTTTCTCCATCCACTCACAACTCGATTTACTTCCTATGTATTTCTATGGAAAATGAGTCTCTGCGCATCGGCTTAAGGGATCGATTTTTCCCCTTCTCTGGTCTTCTTTTACTAGAAGATTTTTTTTTGGGTGAAATTTTTTTCTCGCCAATTTTTAAGCTTGTGTTTGTTTTTTAGTGATTTATTTTTTTTGTTTAGTTTGTCTGCCGAAAAACAATTAATTAATTGTAATTCCAGTTATCGATTTAAATTGTCACCAATTGGGTTATATTACTTATATGCTTTTTTTTGTTTTCAATTTTTCTCCTTTTACCAACATCAAGTACAAGTGTGTTTGTAAGTGACTGTTTCTCTCTCTCTCTCTCTCTCTGTTTCTCTCTTCATCTTTCTCTCTCATTTTCTCTCTCTCTCTCTCTCTCTCAGTTGTGTGTGTGTGTGAGTTTGGTTGTGTGTTATCAGTTTTTTCTTCTTCTTCTTGGTCTTCTCTGTTGTATAAAGACTCATAGGACATGTCATTTAGTAGATCTCGTCGGCATAGTCGAGGTCATGAGTCTAGATCACCATCCCGTGATTTTGATAATGGCTCTTTTGGCCGGTCTGGTTTTCCACCCAACATTGAAGGCATGACATCTCTTAAAGTTGACAACATTACCCAGCGAACTGGTGTAGCTCTTTTATCAAAGGTTTTTTCAAAATATGGTGAATTGGGAGACGTTTATGTTCCCAGGTATCCAGATACCTTTGCAAGTCGCGGGTTTGCTTTTGTTAGATTTGTAAGAAAGAGATGCAGAAGAAGCCATGAGGAAAATGAATGGCTATGTTCTTGATGGTAGACCTTTGTCCATTCAAATGGCTCGGTATGCTAGACCTTCACCTACTCGTCAATTATCCTCATCACGTCAAGTGGTCCACCCAATTCAAGGGTGGCGGTAGATATGGTGGTGGTGGCTTTCGAAATGGAGGAGGCCGGTATGGTGGCGGTGGTGGTTTCCGAGGAAGGCAACCATTTCGTGGTAGATCACCATATAGAAGACGATCTCGATCACGGTCACGGTCTCGATCAAGGTAACCATTTGTTCCCAATTTGTTTTCTTTTTTCCTCTCTTTCTCTCAAATTCTCCCTCTTCCTTTGAAGAAAGAGACAAGACTCTCTCTCTCTCTCTCCTCTTTCTCTTTAATCCACATTTCAACCATTATAATGAGTTCTCGTTTATAAAATACAAATATAATACATTGTTTTATATGTATTTTAATATGTTATAATTATTTATCTATTTTTATTTTTATTGATTTTTGTCTTCTTTTTTCAACTTTTTTTTAGGGATAGAAGACGAGATGGCCATCGAAGCGTCAGAAGAAATCGATCCAAAAGCACAGATAAAAATCGACGATCTAGAAGCAAGGATAGTACTAGTAAAAAAGAAGATCGTGACCGAAGTCGAAGTCCCCACAAGAAAGATTCAAAGGACAAAAGTGATAAAATGGATGATGGTGGAGATAAAAGCAGAGGATCAAGAAGTAAAAGTAGGAGTGAAAGTCGCAGTAGAAGTAGAAGCCGTAACCGTAGTCGAAGCAGGAGTAAAAGTAGGAGTCGAGATAGAAACAACTCCAGAAGCCAAAGCCGAGATCGAAGCCAGAGCCGAGAGCGAAGCCAAAGTCGTGATCGGAGTCGAAGTGGTAGTCGAAGCCGAAGTCGGAGTAAAACTCGAAGTGAAGAGAATGGACGACAATCTCGAAGCCAGTAAAAGCCCCAGCAATGAGGTTAAGATAAAGTCGGAGCCAAAATAAAAAAAAACCACATCCTAACTTGTAATCAAAGCGAAATAACAATGATTAATGAAATGATGATGATGAGAAGATGTTGACGATGATGACAATGATTGGCGATAATAATAATAATAATGATGGTGATGGTTACTATGAAGATAAAAGTAAAATGAGAGGTGAGATAGAAAAAGGGAGCTAGAGAGAGAGAGAGTGAGCAACATTGAGAAAGAAAAAAAAATCATATTTCCTTTTTCAATATTTTTCTCATGAATATGAATTAACATTGAAAATCTGAATTTTATCTGATCAACCATCTAAAATCTGAATACACCTGAAAGTTGTTATATAAAAACTACTTGATGATATTCAGAATGATAAAGTAGCCTTTTGTTGATAACAATAACACAATCATGAAAACCTTTGATATTTTTTTAACCTCCCTGACTGGTTAGATAATAGTAACTGAATAATCATCATAATAATCATGTTACTCTTACATTCAGAATTCATGATAACTTATCAACTCCAACCTTTTCCATCATCATCAACATCATCATCATTATCATTATTATTATTCCTCTCAATCACTACCACAACAACAACAAGCGCCATCATTAAACTCTCTCACTCTCACTCTCTCTCTCCCGTCAACATCATCATCAACCTCTGGACATTATCATCCTTCACAATCTAAACCTCATTTACAATACTTTCTCATCATTATCATCAACAACAACAAAAAAATATTCAAACACAACCAATTCAATGAATCAAGAATTTACCTTTCGATTCAATCAGATAAAAAGAAACAAAAAAATTTAAAAATCCAAATCACAACAAAAAAACAAATCCAACCAAAACCAAACATCCAATCAACTTAAACACCACTCGAACCAAGGAAGGAAAAATGTTTTAATCACATTTCAATAATTTGATTTTTGAGACTTTAATGAAAAACAAAAGCTTCACAATTATGTTATTAAACAAAAACACAAGAGAAAATGATTAACTTAATTGACAATAACAATCAACAATCAACAAACAACAACTTTGATACAAAATGAATTGAAACATTTGTTCAGTTTTTCCCTTGCAAAGTGATAAAAGCAACTGAATAATAATGAATTATTATTATTCAGAAATTGATGAATTCTTATCAATGTGAAGAAACCTTTTCATCACCCTGAACATCCGGAGATTGTCATGCTAACCTGATTTACAATAAATCTTGATGATGATGATGATAAATATATTCAAATGTGAATTAATTCAATCAGATAAATTGTGATGATTTAGTTGTAATAGTTGAAGAAAACATTTTCATTTTCATCTAAACTTTTCCCTGGAAAAAAATAATAATAATAATTGACCAACTTATCCGAAGTAGAAACAATTTAATTTGATGATTTAACTTGATTGTTGTAACGATTACAAAGACAATTAAAGTTAAATGGTGAAAGATGAAAATACTTTTTAAATAACATAAGTAAAATCTAATTGTTATGTTTTCATATTGTTCTTGAATTTCATGACAATCAAATTGGAACAACAATTAACTTTTCCATCTCTTGATCAACCACATATTCATTTACCATCTATGTTTATATGTTTACCTTTTGTTAATAAACTTGATGATCAACATTTAATCATGATAATGATGTTAATAATACACTCGGGAATTTCACTTACACTGAACCTATTGATTTACTCTGTTGATCAACAACAATCAATTGATTATTAAACTTAAATTCCAAGTTCGTTATCATTATCATGTTCATGTTTCATATGTTTAAGTCAAGAATGGTGATAATGGTCAATTGAAGATAAAGATGAAGATGATGAAGATGATGAAAATGATGATGAGAATATCCTAATAATAATAATCAACAACAACAATCAACAATCAATTTAATGATTAACATTCAATAAGTTGAGCTTGTTAAAAGCTCATTAAGATGCTTGGTTTGTTTTTCATTAACCATTTTGTTTGTTTATTTACCATTAAATCATTTTGTAAGTGCACCATCAAAGTTAATTGTTGTATCATCATGATGACAATCAAATACACCTTATTGTTAAATTGTGATCACAATTACAGGAAATAAATCACTTTTTTTATTCCCACTCTAATCAAAACATTTTTCTTTCTTTACCAATCAAATCTTCATCTTCCTTCCTGATCATCTAATGGTTTCTTATTATTCAATTGAATCAAATGTTATATTTTTTCAAGGGAAATCCTGAAATTTTGACTCCCTGGAAGGTGATAGTTGATTGTGATATTATAATAATCAGCATACAACAATCAAGAATCAACATCGATGTCAGAACTAAAAGTCTTCATGAAGAGAGGAAATAAACTCACTCCTTTAGAATTTATCATCTCTCTCTTTTTAGCATTTTCCTTATCTTCTTTTATCAGCATCGTTAGCATCCTTCTCATCATCATGATCATCTTCACCAATTATTAGTTTATCACATTCCATGAGTGGTATTCATTGAATTGAGAGGAAGAAGAGAGAGAAAAGTTTTTTTTCTCTGATAGATTTTTTTTCTTTCTCGAAAAAAAAGACGAAGAGCAAACTTTTCACTCTGAGAGAGAGAGAGAGAGAGAGAGAGAGAGAGAGAGAAATGATGAGGGTGAGAGTTTCATCTTCCATCATTTATCACAAATACTAATAAGACCTGTTCACTTGATCTGTAGAACTTCACAAAATCTTCTTCCCATCTTATATCATGATGATAATCATCAATATCATCACTTAGAACCTTAAACTCATCATTTTAACAACAAACTAAATTTTTCGCTACAAAACTTCAAAGGTAAACTAATGTTACCTTTTAGACAGGAAAACCAGCTAATATTGGTAACTGACCATTAGAAAAATATCACTTTTTGGACTCTCTCTCTCTCCATCATCATCTCTTCAACATCTTCCGAATCATTCCAGATAATCATTACCATGAGCTCCAATGAACACCAAGGTAGATACATCCCAAAAAGATGAAGAAGATTGCTCTCTTCTCTTTCCTCTTTCCTCTTTCATCATTATCTTTATCATCATCATCATCTCTCTCTCTCTTTCTTGACCCCCTTTTCCATGATAAAGACTCGTATTCAATCAGCCGTTAATCTTTCATCTTCTCACTTCCTTTTCCTTAGTTACTTTTTTGCCATGAAAAAGTATCTCAAGAGATGATGATCTACAAAGATGATATATAAAGATGAAGATGAAAAAAAACTTTTATCCTTTAATTGAAAGTTTATTTGACCAATCAATGTAACTAATGTAACAATTACCCGAGATAATAACAACAAGATGATCATCATCAATGTAACAGTTATAATATGATACCAGTGTTTACCAATTAATTTATATATTAGTTTATAAAAATATACTAAACACAACAATTTAAATGATTCCAATTCCCCATTGAAATAACTGATATCATGAAATGAAATATCAAACGATAACAAATTGAATTATTAAAGTTATTACCAATAGCATACAATCATAAACCTCAATATCCTAATCACTAATCCATAACAAAACCAATAGTTAATCATTTCAAATCTATATCCATACCATATAATATAAATAATGACACACTAATTAAAGAGATCAAGTTAATCAACAATCAACAGGTTCTCCCATCAATCAATCCAATGATAATATGAAGGACAACACAATGACCAACTGAAAGCTCAACAAATACTAAAAAAAATGACCAAATGAAAATCATTTTTTTCCTCATCCAAACAGGGAAAATATTTCATCCTCATCCTCATCCTCATCTTCCCACCTCCCAAAATCCACTCCTCATCCTCATCTTCATCCTATTTCTTGCCTGTTACACCTTTTTTATTACTATGATGATGACGATGATGATGATGATGAATGAATCTCACTCAGTCATCATCATTATAATAGTAAGTTAACAACAGAGATGATAACTCAAGGGAGTGAAAAAAAGACAAGGAGGAAAAGTCAAGAGTGAAGATAAGTGTGAATAAGCTTGTTTTTTATATTCTCATATGATGATGATGAAGATGAAGATGAGAAGAAGAGGAAGATAAGAGTCCGATATTGTATCATCAGCATCATCCTTTTACTTTTCTCTCATCCTAATTATCATCATCATCTTCATTGTCTGCAACAAGTATACCATGTCTTTCGTGAATGAATTAAATGAAGTAAACAAAAAAACAATTTGCTTTGATATTTAGTTCACCATCATAATCAACAACACTGGAATCAACTGATTAATTCAACTTGAACAGATTCAATTAACAATTTACTATCCTAATCACTGTTTATCATAATAATTTACAGTTAACTATAATTAACACTGTAAAGATTATCATTTTAATTGTTTCCATTCATTTTTTTTTTCAAAAAAAAAACACAAAATTATTGATCAGAAAAGTTTTTCTCAACTAATTCCTAACAATTTGCTACTAATTAATTACACTATTTTGTTGATGTTGTTGTTTTTTTTACAGTTCTAATTAATTGATTGATTGATTATTGTTTGGTAATTAATTTGATGTTATTATCATCTAATTGAAAACATTGATTTACACTTTAAAATGAATCCATTATTAACTAATCAATTATAACGGTAAATCAATTTAACTATGAGAGTGATGATTTAAAACCTGTTGCAATTTAATTTGATTATAAAGTGAGCATGGATTGAATTAAGTTATAATAATAATGGAAATGTATGAAAGTGAAATCATCTGATGATTTACCTTGTAAATTGTTACAATTAACTGATTTTTAACTGAATTAAAGGGAGAAAAATTTTTACTCCCTATTAATTGTATATTATCAGTTCACTTGAAATTGGTTGACTTTTTTTTTGTCCCCAAATATCAATGACAGTACACTTATTGTCAAGAGAGATTGAGAAAGAGGGTGGGGTGGGTATGAGGGTATGATGATAGGTGGGAAGAGGAGGAGGAAGAATAAGAAGATTGAATGATGAGGAGGGAGGTAAAACTCAGGGAGTGGGTGAGATTAGAATAACATTTAACCCAATATAATGCGCAGAGTGTTTTGTGGTGTCACATGATTATACGTGATCTTCAGGAGCTTAAGATGATGATGATGATCATCATCATCATCTCTTTCTTTTTTTTCTTCATTCTATAAATCTTTTCTTCTTTTCATCACATGAACAAGCATCATTCCCATATTATTATCATCCTCATCTTCATCCTTATAAGAATGCTCTTGGAAGAAAGAAAGAGATTCTGAAGAAGATGAAGAATAATGAAGATGAGGATGATGATGATGATGAAGGATGAAAAGGAGTGTGTATGTGTGAGAGTGAGAGAGAGAGAGAGAAGCCGGTTCAATGGACTTATAGTCTAGTGTTCATGATTCCGTCAGATAGTTGTGGCCTTGCTTTCGAGCTGAACACTTCTTCCTCTTCCTTTTTCTCATCATCATCCATCTCACTCACTTGCTCTCTCATTATCGTCTCCCTCTCTCACTCTCTCAGTTTTATCATCAACTTTTCGCCACCTTTCATGATAATAATTCAAAAATCTTAGTTCTTATCCAATGTTCCATGAACACATAACTCCAAAGAATCAGAGACGAAACAACAGTTTTCTTTTTCCTAGTGATAAATTTTTTCTTTTTCTCATCATCTTCATCATTATCTTCCATCTCTCCTTTCCTTTCTCTCTCTCTCTTCCACTGTCCAGCTTCAGTTTGGTCCCACCGGTCAAACTAAAGATCAAGACTCTCAGTAAACTCTGATTATCTACTTTTACTATTTGATTTCCTATTACAAACAATTAAAGTTAATTGTTCACCAAAATTCACCATTTTCATGTGAGCCTGTTACATCAAAATGGTAAGTTTTGATTTAATTATTTTCTATTGAAAAACAAACTAAATCATTAACTCAACGAACTAGTTTATTTATCTGGAAAACTGTTAAGCTTTGATTGTCCAAACGCAATTCTTGTTAATTAATCTAATCCAAGAACTGTGTGTGGACATCAATGCTTGGCATAAGATCAACTTGAATTAAGTTTAATCACAATCAAAACTAAAAAAATCTAAATTCAAATTACAAGTCCAACTAAATGTTAACAAACTAATAGAGAAAACAAAACTTGAACATCCCAATAAATTGATTCCAATTATTGTAAAATCATCATTTGAATCTTCATGAACATCGATTAATCCAGAAATTGATCATCTCATTTTCACCTCTATTCAATTTCATCACCAACTCTGAGCTCTCCCCAAATGATAATATTAATATTATTTTTCGACTCCCTATTCATTGATGATAAAAATGAGATACTGATGAAAGTGAAAGTAAATCACACCCTTGGATGAACCTGGAAGATGTCACACAAGGTTCTCATCACCCATTCCCACCTCGACATGAACTTCCACCCTCCAGATTAACTCACTCTCCAAACTCACGTATTCACTTAACCTTTTGTAGTAAATTCATCTAAATCTATCTAGTTCAAATCTCATATTCTCAGAAATCTTCCCACCATCACCACCTCTGATTCCCACCTCTCTCTCTGTTTATTATTACCTCTCTCTCTCTCAAATTTCATCATCATCATCATCCTCATCTTTTAGCATCTTCATCCAATTTCAATTTTCTTTCATCTATTTTTTTTTCTTCTTCAATTATTATTTTTTTTCTCTCCACAATTTTCAAATATCCTCATCATCCTTCATTCACCTTCATTCATCAGCTGAAAAGTATTTATCATCACCATATCATCATCTCTTTCATTATCATCTTATTAACTTAATCATCATCATCTCTTTCACAAATGATCAACAATACAAATTAATCCCCAATAGACAGGACAAAGTTTAACACCTAAAAGTAAGTTTAACAATATAAACCAACAATTAATTAACTTATCATTCATCATGATGATCATTATAACCATTGAACAAAAACTAATCAATATCCAAACAAATTACAAATTGAATTAAATTAAATACTTACACCAATACAATTAACTCGCTCTCATATGTATTAATAATGTCAACAACAATTAACTATTACCAATCAATAACTAATGTTTTATAATTAAAGTGAATAAGCTTTCCTAACAATTTCAATTGTTATCAAGTAAAAATGAAAACACTGATCATCTTGAATTTGATTAATGAAAAATACAATCAAATTTATAACAATTAACGTGTTGATGCATTTAACTAAAAGTTTAATAATATATTATCATCATGATGGTGATTAACATTTCATAACAATTTACAATGTGTATTTAATATGGTAATTACAATGGATATTAACATGGTAAATGTATGTTACCATGAACAAGAATCAAGAAAAAAAAATAAAGTTTTCATGATAAGATATTCAGATGAACAAGAAAAAGGGAAAAGTTGGAATATAAATAAATGATAATCTTAATCTGGTAACCTGAATAAACCATGAACTTTATCATTAATCATTAATCATTTGAAGAAATATTAAAAAAAAAGGTTATATTTGATTACGTTAATTGTTGATAATCAGGTAAAGGTGAAAACCACAATTAGATGATAATCATTGATGAAAATGACAAACGGGTTGAGCTATTTTTATGCTTCAACTGATCAACTGATTAGATAATCGGGATAATGATGATATCATCATGATGATCAATTGAATAGTGATGAGGATGAAGATGAGGATGAGGATGAGGATGAGGATGAGGATGGATGATTTTTTTGTTTCTTCTTCAGATGAAATCAAGTTGATGTATCGTTGACAGTTGACCATGATGACGATGATGAGATTTCTCATTAATTTTAACCTAGAAACTTAATAGATACCCAGATGATGATGATGATGATGATAAGGATGATGATGAGAGAGAGAGAGAGAGTTTTCTTGACATGAATCAATCTTATAAAAACAATTGATTCCAATGGATCAGGTTCATTGATAAAAGGTAAATATTAGTTGTATGAGTTACTACAAATACTCATTGATTAGCTGATTGATTGTTAATTGTCGTTATTATTATGAATCATTTGTGGTTTGAAAATGATAAATTTTTAATTGAATACTTTTCCTTTAATTGTTTCACATTAATGATTGAAAGGTAATTACAATTAGCAAGAAGCAAATAGTTTAATCAGGATGAAGATAATTGTAATTCAGATTATGATAAACAAAAAAATGAACTTTTTTTTTATTCTTTTACTGTTTAAATCAAAATGTGAAAGTTAATTGTTAAAGGATTGACAAATTAGAGGATTTAATGATTAACATGATAATACCAAAAGATTATCATTTAATTTGGTTGCATATAACAATCAGAGTAAAGGTAATCATGATAATACCTTTGAGATGATCATTTTTTATCATGATCAATATTAATTGTTACCTTAAGTTTATCAATAGGTGAAAATGATATAATAATATTTACCAATGGATCTAATGATTTACTGATTGTGATTTTGATCAACCTTTGATTGTAATTACGAGTTAAGTTAAATTGATTAACCAAAGCTTATTAACAGAATCTTGGAAGTGGAAAGTTAATTGATCATATTTTGAGGTAAATCAATTGGATCAGAATCTTTGTTTTGATTGATCAAATGCTTCCGGTTGAATGTGAATTTCCTGATGATCATGATAATAGTTTCATCTCATTTTCAATAGAAATGTTTATTATATGAATACATTTATTATTAGAACTTTTTTCCTCAACATATTCGAGAAATAAAATTGTCGATAAACTTTTTTTTCTTTGTCAACATTTTCACAGTTGGAGAGATGAATTAAAATGTATTACATTTAAGATTATGATACATTTAATTGTGATAATGTGTCGAGAGTGATTATTAATCATCTAATGGTTTTCTAACAATTAACTATTGATCATTTAAGATCAACAATAATTCAAGGATTCCATGTGGCGATTAACATTGAAAACGGTAAACAGGAAAAACTATTCAACTAATCATTAACAGTGATTTTAGCACAATTAACACAAGATGAAATCACAATTAACCGGTTGATTATTGTTACAATTAACATTGGTTAACAATATAAAAAAAATTGATCATTCCAACAATCAATGATGATGATACAAGTTAATTGATTTGAATTACAAGATAATACCAAATATAATTTAAGCAAATCAATGTTATATTAATACTCAATTGTAAATTCCTTGATATTTAACAATAATTAACTTATTGTGATTACAATTGCAATTTGATGCTTGGGAGATGATTATTATATTGTTAACCAAGATTGTATTTGCATTTTGGTGATAAACAATTAAGGTTATGTAATGAAATTAAATATTCAACTGTGAATAAATATTATCATGATGATACTCAATGCAAAAACTATTGATTATATTCATAGGTAAACATTTGATTACCATGTAAGGTATTTACATTATATCATTATAATTGTATTAGTGAATCAAAGTGTTAATCATTGAAATGAAATTTACAATGAATGTATAATGATGATGAAGATGATCAATAAATGAATGATGATTAACGATAAATATACCCAAATGATAATGATAATGATGATACAATTTTCTTGAGTATCAGTAAATTTCATCTTGGTTACGAATACAATTGACTTGAAATTCCGGTTCCATGGTTATTCATTAGGACTAATAGCCTAAAGAAATTGTAATCATCATCATCATCATCATCATCTTCGTCTTCATCCTCATCTTCATGGTAATCATTTCTATTTCCACCTTATTATCACAATCATCATTCATCATTCATCATCTTTATCATTATTATTATTATTATTATCATTTCCTGATCACAAATATAATATTTTCATAACAATGATAATAATTATGTGATGATGAGGATGAGGATGAAGATGATGATGATAACAATACAATAACAATGATAAAATAAACAAGAATCTTCAAGATAAGATTACAGGGGAGACAGAATTGAAAATCATAACAGAAAGTGTTATATGATTGGGATGATGTTTGATTATCCAGGTAATTGATTTGAAAATTAATCAGTTTGACAACTTTTTTTTTTGTTAATCACAATTGTCAAGGTGAATTTTGTTTATCATCAAATATCAGGGTGATAATCAGTTATCAATGTTAATGGAATCATGGAAAAACTTATCCATCTTCATCTCTAATTTAGTGAGAGGCAACAGGGAAAAAAACTCATGGAAACTCATGAAAAACTCATGAAAAACTCATGGAATGTGTTTGAATGATGATGAAATTCAAAATAATAATAATGAAGAAAAAATTTCATTAGATGTTCATGATGATAATGATGATTTTTCCTCCATTCAACTGGAATCATCTTTGTCAATCATAACTCATTTATATGAAAGAATAAGATGAAAACTATTAGAATTCTGAGAATTCCGAGAATTTTTCTCAACTTTGGAACTTTTTTTTTTCTTCTCTTCTTGTGACCTTATCACGGAAACACAACAAAAGTTTTCCATGATACCGACGATAATGAACATTATTATAATACAATAGGTTAGAACCATCAACAATTTAGTTAAATATCAATGATCAGGTTAATCATTATCAATTCCATTGTCATCATCATTGTTATTAAACTTTTTTTTCCTTGGTAAATTTTTCTCATCCTCTGTTATTATCCTATTGAGAATCTTCATCATTTGATTACCGACTTTAAGATGATGATGGAAGATGATAATCTTCATCACCACCACCACCACCATCAACACCAACATCATCTTAATCATTATTCACCGATTCAACTCTGTGTTTTCTTTCAATGATAATCCATAATTGTTAATTGTTAATCAACACTCGTGATTAACCCTTGAACTTGTTGTAACTTTTTTCTTACCACTCTGAAAGTTATATTACTTAATCATCCTTCATTTAATTGTTCAATTTAGATGATTAGTCTTTTTGTCTATGGAGAAAGGGAGAGAGAAAGTTAATTGTTGACAATTTTAACTTTTTTTCAATTGTTTTCACTTTTGTGTTCGGGATTCTGTAACAATTAAATCAAATTGGAGCTGTTCATTATTATGAATTTAATTGTTTTCTCACTTTTCATTATTCTCTATATTCATCTTCAATCATCTAATTGTAACGATAATCATGATAATAGTAATCGGGAACATGTTCATCTTCATCATTCAAATGTAACTCTCGATTCCTCATCTTCATTCAAATCTTCAATTCCTTTATCATCTTCATTATCGACTGGAAAGTTATCATCATCATCGTCATCAGATTCCTTGACCAATATAACTTATTTTCAAAGTCCATTAGATGATCGGGATAATTATCACCTTTTCTGGTCAATTGATTACGAGGCGAAAATCGTTGATTTTGAAGTGAGAATTAAATTAAGACGAAAGTTAAATTGGTTTGCAATTGGATTGTCCGATCATGGGGAACCAATTAAATCTGATCTGTGTATCTTTTGGACTGATCCTTCAGGTAAACACCATTTCCAGGTAAGAATTGAATAAGATAATTAATTCAAATTTGGTTGATTGTATTTCAATACTTTTACCATTATTGTAAATTAATGAAATCAGGACACTTGGACCGATGATAAAGGTTACGTTAATTTGGATAATCAAAATGATTGCCAGTTAATTAATCTTCAATCAAATGGTAAAACGATTCGTTTCTTGTTCCGTCGGGACTTTGATACTTGCGATGATAATGATCGACCAATTGAAGATGGTACTAATAATATCGTTTACGCTGAAGGATTAGGACCAATTAATCATGTCTATGGATTAAATATCTATAAGGTTAAACATGGATTCCAGAGAGTTCAACTGTTGAAAACATTGGGGTCAGTTCCAAGTTTACCCTCGGATACCAAGATTCTTGATGTGGTCACTATCAATACCCAAATACCATCAGAGGAAACAACCTATTGGTGTAAATTGGTCAAATTTCCGGATGAAATTAAACGTAAACACCATATAATTAAGTATGAGGCCAACGTACAATCGGGTAATGAGGCTTTAGTTCATCACATGGAAATATTTCATTGTCAAGTTGACCCTCAATTAGAATTGCCCTCATGGAATGGACATTGTCATGATCCGGATAAACCACCGATTCTGGAAGCATGTAAACAAGTGCTCTCGGCTTGGGCTATCGGAGCGGGGGTAAGTCTCAATTACGATCAATTCAAATTTCCAACTTTCCAAAAGTTCAACTTATACAATTTTTATTAGACCTTTTCTTTGATGATTTTTAATTCTTATCAACGAATTTAACTTGGACGATTAACTAATTCGTCTATTGATTGTTTCGTTTTTTCTTCTCCTGGTCTATTGTTTCATCTTAGCCATTTTCTTATCCACAAGAGGCTGGATTACCTTTCGGTGGAGACAATTTCTCACTTTATGCCATGTTGGAAGTTCATTATAATAATCCGTCGAAATTGTCAACAATTAAAGATAATTCTGGTATTCGTCTCTATTATACACCAACCTTGAGAACTCATGATGTTGGTGTTCTTGAGGTTGGATTAACTTATACGGATAGAAATTCAATTCCTCCCGGTTTAGAGGGTTTCACCTTATCGGGATTCTGTGTAGCTGAATGTACCAGAATCGGTTTACCTTCAACCGGTATAACAATTTTCGCATCTCAGTTGCATACCCACCTAACTGGTCGTAAAGTTTGGACCTCACATTTTAGAGGTGGCATTGAATTAGCTGAATTAAATAGAGATAATCATTATTCTGCCCATTTTCAAGAGATTCGTGCACTTAAACATCGTATCCAATTGTTACCCGGTGATGTGCTCATTAACAATTGTCTTTATGATACATCGAAACGGGAGAAAATAACACTCGGTGGTTATGGTATTTCAGATGAGATGTGTGTCAATTATATGCACTATTATCCTCGATCGTCGTTGGAAGTTTGTAAATCGTCGGTTGATCTTTCCGTGTTGAATAGTTACTTTGATTACTTGAAAATAAACGAAGGTCAAAATACTTCCTCAGGTCAATCAGTTGCCGACAATTATCATTCTATTCAATGGACACCCTATCGTTCTCGATTTTTAGCCAAATTATATTCGCTTAGTCCACTTTCTATGGAGTGTCGTCGCTCGGATGGTCTTTTATTTCCAGTAAGTTTCTCTTTATCTCTTGAATATCTAATTGTTTTTCCATCATAATATTAATTGTCTCTTCTTTTTTTTTCTTCATTCAAATTGTTCCTTTCAGGGTGATTGGGATGGAACTCCTTTGCCCGAAATTAGAATCCGATTGAAACCAGAAAATCCATGTTCCCACCATGAAGAATCACTATTTTCCAATGATAATTAAAAAAGTTTTTTCTTTTTCCTATTAATTAGAAAGAGAAAATAATATTAATCAATAATCATAAAAAAAAGAAAATAAATTATCAACAATTTAGATGTTTAAAAAGCAATAATTATTGATAGAAAATGAAAACAATTTAAATTGTTACTGTTGAATAATTTGCACTTGACGGAAACACTGAATTTGTGATTAACAATTTAAATGTAATAATGATACACCAATAAAATGAGTTAATAGTAATAATGAAAATGTTATTTGACTGATTAAAAAAAAAATTTAATCCAAATGAAAATGATTAAGAAAATTACTTAAATCAACTTACTTGTTATATTAATTGTTGGACATTTTAACTTTCGACACTTTTTCATTCACATTGATTGAGTAAATTTGTTTCCTCGTTGATTGTATTGGTGATAATAACTTAAATTATCAATTGCTGTTGAAATATCAAGAAACGTGATTATATCAAAATTAAACCAATTGATTCAGTATCGGTTTTTTTTTCATACAGATAAAAAAATCAACAGGTAATCAAACAGAATCAAAATCCATTGAACTTTTTTTTGTTCGTGTTCCTGTATCATAATCATGGATCTCTTTTTTTTCTGATGATTGTAATAGTTGATAAATTGTGTGATTTGAATTTAAGATTATCAAAGTATGGAAAGGTAATAATAACGGTTACCGATTAGCTTATTTGGGTTTCCAATTGTATTTCCAAATCATTTATATATATAAATGTCTTGATCGTTAATCATCTTGAAATCTTGCGGATTTTGAACACTTTGATTCATTACAACAACAATTAAACTGTTGATTATCACGTTTTCTCATGATTAGTGTTTTTTTTTATTCAGCGGTGTAAAGTTTTAACATGTCTTCCTCAAGAGGATGTAGGTTACCTTCAATCACTAGGGAGTGTAAAGGTTTACCTAAATCTTTATCGACCATTTCAGACAATTTACATCTAATTATGGTTTGATCATCGGAACCAACACGAGCAAGACCAATACAGAAACTATTTGGGCTGAATGAATGTTCAATATTAGAATCGCCAGTGACACCGATTGTGTTTGATTCCATTTTGAAACAATCAACAATTTGAGAAGCTGCTTGGGAGGCTGTCATGAATCGTGGTGGTTCATAAACCAATTTACCTTTCATCATGGCTTCAAGTGATTTCTCTTTAACTTTGATATCTGACAAAAATCAAAGAATATCGGGAAAAAAAATAGATTATTAAATAAAGGATTTTGTGATAGATGGAAAATGAAAAAAGGATAATTCTATTAGGATATCAAACCTAAAAGACAAAGTGTATGGAGTCCTCTGGATTTATTGGAGATTATTTTTTCCATGAAACTATTTGGTTTCCATGTATCGGTCCACAGTGGGATAGAGACAGTTTCACCGAAATTATATAATTGAAGGCCACAACAACCGACAGCGTTCATAATGGAGGCATTGTGAATGATCTTGTACTTGATGTTCCGTTGGATCGCTCGTAAGATTAAATCTGTATGAGTTGTTGCTCTGAAAGGAAAAACAATCAAACCATAGATTAGTAAACAATGAACAATAATACAAATGATGGAGAAATTGAAAATCTAAACAATTACCCAAGAGGATCACCAACAACCAGAAAAGCGGCATCACTATTAACCGAATCATCTAGAATTTTATCCGCTTCACTTTCAACCATTTCCCGGTCAGCAAGTATCACCTTTTTTCCGTAAAATTTTTCCTTAAAAAAATGACCCAGACACAATATATAATAAAGAGATAAGATAGAGAGAAAATTAGAAGAGAAAAAAATTTTAAACAATCAACAATTAAAGACAATTAATTTTTTTTGAAGAGGAAAATAAAAGCTTACAAGTTGCTCCATGTTATCAGATACATTATACAAAACTGAAGTATAATGTTCCAGGTAAATATGATCACATCTCTTGACAATCTCGAGACCTTTAACAGTTATATCAGTTAAATCACATAAACCAAGACCAATTAGAAATAACATAATAACAATTAAATCAACAATTAAGAAGGAGTAACAAAAAGTAAAACAATTCAATTTTCAAAGAAAACAACAGATGATCAAAAGTTTCTTTTCGCCGCCAATAGATGTCGCTTTTATCGAATTTCGTATAAATCAATTAATTATCTTTTCTTAATTATTTACAGTTAATTGTAGTTTAAATTGTTGATATTAATCAACAAGAGAGTTTATTGTTGATATGATTAAATCAACTGAGAGAGAGAAAAAAAAGTTTAACTGATTCGATTGATAAAATTTTCTCACCAATCGTTTTGGATCTTGAAAATTTTGTTATTCAATATTGATCAACAATCAGTTGATTGTTGATCAACAAATTAAATCACAATTATTTGAACTTCTCAGTTGTCTAGATCAGTGTAACTGTTAATCAATGTTTGTTATTTGTTTGTTAATTGTTTGTCGATAATTGATTGGATTGGATTTTGTAATTTGAGCCAAAAAGTTTGATTGGAAAACAAAAAGTTAACCTCAACTAATTAACTATTTGCACAATTAACTAACCAACTTTTATTAAATTGTTACTAAACCCGTAATCTTTTTAATCACTTAACTCACAACTTTTAATAATAATTTAACGAAAAAAAAAGTAAAGTTGATTAGCAACGTGATTAAAATTGATTGGCATTAATTGGATGCAGAGAGAAAAAAATTAGAAATTATTATTTCGTATTCATCAACAATCAACTGTGATTAAATTGTGATTATAATCAAGTGCAAGTTGGTAAATAATCAAGTAAATCAGTTTTTAATGAAAGAGAGAAAACAAAATGTAATTAAAAATTAACCGAAAGTTAATCAAAATTATTATTATTTACATTTCCTTAATTGTTTGACCTCAAACTTTTTTTTTCTCACTTCAAATTGTCCGTCTTTTTTAACAATCAAGAAACAATTTAAATTGTTGTAATTGTAATTAACACTTTTTTCACACCAATTTTTTAATTCTCTATCTTCTTAATTGTACACATTAATACGATTACAATTAAAAACAAAATTAATCTAATAAACAATTTAAATCGTAACGAAAACCTTCAAAATCGGATTATCTATTTTCATTACAATTAAATTTGAATGTCAACAATTTAAACGATAATCAAGAGAGAAACATTTAATTATTATTATTGTATTGACTTTAAATTGTAACACTTTCAATTAAAACTTTCAAACTAACCACTAATTAACTGATAATATTTAAATTGTGAATCAAATCAAAGGTAATCAAGGTAATTCTAATGTGTAATTAATAAGGTATGAAAAAATAGCTGATTAGTTGATTAGTTGATTAGTTTTGATTAACATGGAATCGGAAACTTTAACCAATCATTATCGATAAATCAAATTGATTAATAAACTTTTCATCCTTATCATCATCTTCATCTTCATCCTCGTTATGAATAAAGGGAAAGTTGGATGATAATGATGAAAGACAAGGTGATGAAGTCCGAACTCGAATTCAGAACTTTTTAGAACTCGTTTTTTGACCTACATTTTTAGGGACCATTTTTCCGATATGGTTTAATTGCTTTTCAAATTTACTCCCTTTTTTCAAGGAGGAAGATGAAGAGGGAGATGATGATAATGACGATGATGATGATGATGATGATAAAGGAGGAGGAGGAGGCGGGAAAATCGTTACAAGGAGAAAGAGAGAGAGAAAAGGTAATGAAAAGAAGAGAAAACTTTTTTTCTCTCATTTTTCATCTTCTCTCTCAATCGAATTCATTTCTCCCCTTTTCATCCTCCTTCTTTAAGCTTTACACTTATCATCATTATCATCATCATCATCGTCTCTCTCTCTCTCTCTCTCTTTCTCCATCATCATCGATTCTGGTTGGACTTATTTACCTGTTGCTGTTTGACCAAAGCAAAGAAAACTTGAAATCGAAAATTTTTTTTCTTTTTATAATTTAATCAAAAAGCTTTAATTTTGTTTAATTTAATTGTTTCATCCACCATTAAACTAACACACATCTCAGTTAACTAAATACCAATATTATCATCAAGTTAATTGTGATTAACCATTAAATCCTCGGATTATCAAATCTCAGTGTCCAACCAACAATAATACAAGAAACAAAAGACAACTGACCAATTGGATTTAAATTGTTTACCTTAATTATCCTCTTATTTCAAGCAATTAATGAGCAACGGAAACTTTATATTATGTCCGAAAGTTTTAATTGTTGTTGAAAATTGATTTTCTCTCTCTATCTCCCTTTATTTTCACAATCAAGTTCATCTTATCAACTTTAATTTAATCACAATTAAAAAGTTTTAATTATGATCAGTAGACGTAAAATTTTATCTCGATCACAAAGTGACATTGATTATCCATATGATGCTTATGCAGTTGAAGAGGATATTTGGTATGACAAGGAAAATCTTTACACAGTAAGTAACAATTAACTAATTCTTAATTGTTGTCATAATTATATTTCTCTCATCTAATGTTAACATGATGACAATTGAAGCAAATTTAATGATTAAACAATTATTCAATTGTTGGTGTCAACTCGTTCAACTGTCAATACTTATAATATGTACACACCTTTTTGATTTAACTCACGTTAACAATTAACTTTGTTAAAGTTTATTGATCATCACAACAATTAAGGTGAAATGATATTGATTATTCAATTGATATAATTTAATTGTTGTATATCAAATCCATATGAAAGTTATAATTGTAAAACCTACATGATAATGATCATCTGAAAATTATTTTTTCTGAATAATAATTTTATTGATTAGTAACAATTAACTTTCAGCAAACAATTTAGATTAACTATCAACAACACACCTTAATTGTTACCATATAAATCATAGTTTTGTTGACAATTATAATATGAAACAATCATTATAAAAGATTTGAGTTAATTTGTTTAATTTTCAATCAATAATCAGCTGATTTGATTCAATTGAAACAATTTCCGGATTAATTTTAATTGTTATAACAAATTATTTACAAAAATAACAATTAATCACCTTGGATATAAAAAATTAGATGGACAGTTAAACTATTAAATATCAATAATGATTAGTTAATCATCTCAATCAATCATTATTTTTATTCAATTCCATCATAACAATCAGATTGATTAGTAATTATTTTTTTCTTCTTGAAAGAGAAGAGAAAAAAAATTCAATCACAATTAAGTTTAATTGTTATCATCATGATTATTTACATTATTTACCAGCTACCGGAAAAGTATAAGAATCAGATAAAATGAGAAATTATTAGTAACCAGGAATTAGGTTATTGAGATGACGACAATTTAAATTGTTGATTTGAGACAGAAAATTAATATTAATAAATGATGATAATTCAAAAATCTCAATTTCCAACCATTGAATATGAATGATGTTCAATTTTTGTTTGAAGCTTTTCAATCCAAGGTAAAAGTTCATATACTTTTTCAAGTTTTCATGATATTATATAAAAAAAGGTGATAAACAATGAAAAGGTAAACAAGATGATGATGATGATGACCTAACTTGAAGATAACAAAAGATGATGATGATGATGATGATGGTGATTAGGATGATTATGACAGTTAGAATTTTTTTTGTCAAACTTGTTTGATGCTCACATAACGGATCAGGAAGAAAGAGACAGGGTAAGACAAGATAGAGAGAAAAGAGAAAGAGAAAAAGGTGATGAAGAAGATAGAGAGATGATAAAGATGATAAGGATGATGATGGAGAAAGTTGAAGATAATAGGTTGGTGCTAATACGCTGGTGATGTTGAAGGACTTTGCCAAAAGAAGACAAAATAATGAAAGAAGGTTAAAAGAATCTCTCTCTCTCTCTCTCTCTCTCTCTCTCTCTCTCATCTTTATCATCCTCATCATTTTTATCATCATAATCATTGCTCATCACCTACTTAGTTTTGTTTTCTGTCTGAATAGAAATGAAAATGAATCCTAATCAGAATTTTTTAGAAAAAGGCAAATCTCAAACTTTTGCCTTAATTGCGACAATATAATCAATTAATCTCAACAATTAACTGATCATTCACAATAATTAAATCAACAGTTTGACTATTATGCCAAACTAATTGAAGAAGAAACAAAAAAAAACCATTTAATTCAAGTGAATTCTCAAAACAATTAACATTGACAGTTTCCATTTCATTCAATTATCTCCAATACCGTTCTTATGATTTATTGATTGTGATTCTTTAATCATTTAATTTAATGACAATGATTAACTTAAAGAAAAGTTTATTATCATCATGTCATTGATTTTCATAGTTTAACACAGTTGATCATTAATCCATGATAAAAGTGATTATTCAACAATTGACAAAATGATTTTCTAGTCCATTGAATTTTCAATACGATTCCGAAAAAAAAAGTCTTTCTCCTCATCACCATCTCCATCATCTTGTCATCTTGTCATCACCAACTTTATCTTCATCGATATCATCATAATCATCAATTGTTTAGTGATCGAAAAAAAAAATAATAAGTTAATTGTGATTAGTTAATCAATGTGGATCAGTAGAAAAAGGATTTTACGAAATATCTTCTCGCAAACGAGAAGACGAAAAGATCATCATTTTTGTGATGAAGATGAAATTTGGGATTATTTTGATACTTTTGTCTCGGTAAGATGAACATCATCATCCTAATCATCTTAATCATCCTTTTAATCACCTTAATCACCTTAATCATCTCTCTTAATCTGTAATCACAAATCCGAGAAAAAAAAACAAATCCAAACCTCAAAATGTAACCATTTATATAACACCAACAACAGTATAAAAAGATTTGGTTACAAAGTTTTTTACTCACTAATCATTATCTTAATTGTCAACAATTAAATCTAATTGCTGATTAAGATAAAGATAGTTAATCTTTTCAATTAGCTGATCATTGATTCAGTTGCATTTGATTGTTTCTGTTGTTTTTTTTTCAGCTCTCATTTGTCTAATTGTTTTCAACTTTTTGTTTACTTTCGGTTCAACAATTAACTTGATTTGGTTTCTTTCATTGATTTACTTTAATTGTTGCTGTTTACAATTTAATTTGATTACTATCAATGACCCAGGAAGATTGTTAATTTAACTTTCTCCCTTCTAAATGGAAAAGTAATTTAATTAACTTTCTCGAATTGTTAATTGTGATTCTTCAGCAATTTATTTAAGTTAATCAGTATGAAGAAAAAGTAAATTATTATCAACATTTAATGTTACACTGTTAACTAAATTAACTGTTGATTGTGATGAATTAAAAGTTGCCCTTTAGTGATTTGATTTACAGCAATTTGATTTTATCATTAAAATTATTTATTAATTGCTGGCTAATTTATTTATATATCTTTTTGATTGTTGTCCTAAATTATCATAATTTAAGTAATCATTTCCTAACCTTTAACAATTAATATGTTAAATTAGTTAATTTAGTTAATTGTTCACTTTAGGTGGTTATATTAATTGTGATTATAATTTCAAATTGATTTCCATCTCTCTCAATATGGTTTCTATTATTATGATTAGCAATTAATTGTAATTGTTATTGTAATTTTTAGTCTCATTTTTATCAATACCATTGATTTGAATGGTTAATTGTAAATGATTAAGTTAAATACTGTTACTATTATATTTTCAATTGTTGGGTTGATTGATTCACTTTGCTATCTTTAAATTATTTTCCAACAATTAAACCCTTTTTTTTATACCAATTAAAAACAATCATCACGGTTAAGTAACCATATCAATGATCAATTGATTGTTAATTGACAATTAAATGTCATATTGATAGTTAATTGTGAGACAATTTTTAGCCACAACTAAACTAATAAACAGTTTAATTGTCAACAATTTAAGGTGTTGATTTGGCGAGTCATCAAATTAACTTAATGGTGATTAAAATAGAAGCTCAATTAACAATACAAACAATTAACTTTCACTTTTTTTCATCTAATCAACTAATCAAAACCTTTTAATTACTGATTATCTGTTGATAATGATGAGAAATTATCAATGAGAATTAAAATCTAATTAGGAAATGATTAATTTCCGGGTGCTGAAAATTAACAAAAAAAAGGTGTAAATACAATCAGCAAGAAAATTAACTGTAACCTTGATTAATCAAAGGCAATTAACTTGATTTAGGACAATTAAAATGAAAACAGTACAAACAAATTCACATAATTATTTCATACCAACAATTAACTTTTCACAATAATCAAATTTTTGAAAGCTTATTATCTAATTAAATTGAGTGAGTGTTGGTTGTTTACCGTTAATCAAATTGATTGTATTATTAAGTAGATGTAGGTGTCTTTATTTGAATACCCTTGATTGTTGATAATCAACAATAAACAATTTAAACGATTAGTGGGTGAGATTGAGAGAGACAAAGGGAATCAAAGATTAAGTTAATTGACTTAATATGGTAACAGTTTCAAGGGCCATTTGGAGGGCAAATGATGAAATAAGATGAATGAGATTAAAGGACAATCATGATGATTAAGATGAAGATGAAGATGAGGATGAGCTTATCATCATCTGGACACACCAACGCTTCATATGATCAACATGATGATCATCATTGGTTTTGTATGGGTTTTTGTTACAATAAAAATAAGGCCAAGGTCCTAATTCACATCATCATTACCTTCAAAATGATCATAATCCTTAATCATCATCACTACAATTATGATTAATTTAAATTCACTTTCGTTGGAAACGTTTTTTTTTCAGTAAATTAGTTAATTGTTGTTTCCAATTGTTTCCATTGTTATTTCAAATCCTTTTAAAATCTTATTGATGTTCAACTGTTTGTTTACCTTTTTTGTTGTTGTTGTATTTGACTTTTAGCTTTTCCCTCACACACAATCAACTAATCATATGATTAACTTTGATTTTATCGTAATTAATTTCTCTGTAAACTGATACATTAAACTTTTAGATTAGTTAATTGTTTCGGTTATGTTAACTGTTAGTTGATTCTTATTGATTGACCTGAAGATTTACCTTGTTGTTGTTGTTGTTGACCAGTAAAGGAAAAAAAAAGTTTTAAAAACTTTTACTGATCTTAAAGTTTGATTAGTATTAATATCGTATTATTATCATCACAATCAAATTTAGGTCAAGTTGTTGTTGTTTTTTGTTGTTGATTATTTTGGATTAGATTAAAAAGTTTGGTTTAGTTTATTAACTATTTTAAAACCAATACCCGAAAACTAATAATGATTAATTTTACCTCAACAAGGGCTATAAATATGTTCACGTAAAAAACGTTACCTATTAACTATTAGCGCGTCAAATTATTGAGATATTTAAACGTGCCAACACGTAGTATTTATATAAATGCTCAATTGTGAATTTCGATAATAATTAAATGTTATTATCTAATCAAGTAGAAAGAATTTAAAAGTTTTTTCAAACCATTCGAAACGTGTAAAGTTTATATACAAGTTTGTATATGAATGTTGTTCATGATTATTACTTGGGTTCTAATTGTTGTTGGACTTTTTTTACTCTCGACTTTTTCTTAGGATCATATTCAAGAGATTCTCAAAAAATGGGAACAAATTGACGATGAAATTTGGGGTAAAATTATTTGCATGGAAAGAAATCGTCGAATTGCCAAAGCTTATGCTCGAGTCCCAGTTCTAACGGTATCGGGATCAGATGATGGTTTCGATGGGTTTAAAATTGGACTAAATGGTTTCGATCGAGCTCCAAGTAGAGATCCATTGGTTAAAAGAGTTCGTGATCACATTGGCGGAGTAAGTTGATCGATATTTTCCTGAGAAAATGTTTCTAATCTCATAAGAACTTTTTTTCTTCTTCTTTCTATCAAAAAAAGGGAGTTCGAATCAAAATGGACGAATTCGGTAATATTATAATCAAACGAATGTCACATTGTGATGTTTTCATTCGAGGTTATGATCGAGAATCAAACAGTATATCCAAAGAGATATTGGACTTTTCGGGTGAACTTGAATTCGAGAAATCGGTTAAATTATTTGATATGAAGAAATTTCAATCCGGATTAAGTAAAGAGTTAAGATCAGCTTATCCTGATCGTCGAAGGCTTGAAAATCAATGTATCAACGTGATCGCTTTCGTTAAAGATGCAACCGATGTACTTGACCTTCCAGTTTGGATTATGGTGATTAACATTGTCGCCCTTGATATGCTTAAATCAAAATTACCCCAACAAGGTGAGCAACTCAAACAATAAGATGATAACGATAATCATAGTTAATCCTTAACCACTAATCCTTAATCTTGTTTTGTTTTCCTCCTTCTATTGTTGTTATTAACAGTTTGCTATCGAAATGAAAATGTACCCAAGTTTGTCAATGTCTTCACCAAACCGGAACAAGATGAAGACCCATATTCAGTTCCAAGTTTACCGACAAGTAAACGACCTCAAAACGGAAAACCAATTAATCCACTTTTGGTTAATCATAATAATAATGTTAATCATAGTTCCGTTAATCCAAGTAATAATAATAATAGTGTTATTAGTAATCAAAAGGGAAGTGATACTAAACCACCAGAATTACCGCCGAGAGATTTTGCCAAGATTAAGAAAACGAAGGAGAAAAAAATACCTTCAATGTTCAAAAGTTTAGTTCGAGGAGGTCGAAGTCAATCGAGTAATAATAACAATGTACAATCGAACAGTGTGGTTGCCACACC